>NC_077230.1:308285363-308649738 GCF_027887165.1 Monodelphis domestica
ACTTATGCTTTTTTTTACTTTTACATTCCTTTAAAAAGTTTTTGAGTTCAAAATTCTCTCCCTCCAACTAGTCCCTCCCACACCCATTGAGAAGGCAAGCAATTAGATATGTATTATACATGTGAAATCATACAACATACTTACATATTAGCCATGTCACAAAGCAAGAAAAATAGAGAAAAAAAATTCTACTTCAACTTATATTGAGAGTTCATCAGTTTTCTTTCTGGAGGTGAACAGCATTTTTTAACATAATTCCAAAATTATTTTGGATTAATCAGAGTAGCAGAGTCTCAGTAGGTCATTGCTACAATATTTCTGTTACTGTGTACAATAACCTCCTGATTCTGTTCACTTCACTTTGCATCAATTTATACAGGTCTTCACATGTTTTTATGAAACTATCCTGCTTGGCATTCTTATGGGTCAATAATATTCCACTATAATCATATACTACAACTTGTGTAACCATTGCTTAGTTAATGAACATCCCCATAATTGCCAATTCTTAACCAACACAAAGAGAGCTACTATAAATATTTTGTACAAATAAATCCTTTTCTTTTTTAAATATATTTGGAATATAGATCTAATATTTGGATTGCTACATCAAATGATATACACATAAAGCATTCCCCAATCAAAAAAAATGGTCAAAAGATATTAATAGGTATTTCTCAGAGGAAGAAATTAAAAATATTCATAGGTATATGAAAAAATGCTCCAAATCACTATTAATTAGAGGAATGTAAATTAAAATAACTCAGAGATACCACCTCACACTTATTATATTGGTTAACATGACAAAAAAGGGGGGGCAGCTGGGTAGCTCAGTGGATTGAGAGCCAGTCCTAGAGATGGGAGGTCCTAGGTTCAAATCTGGCCTCAGCCACTTCCTAGCTGTGTGACCCTGGGCAAGTCACTTGACCCCCATTGCCTAGCCCTTCCCACTCTTCTGCCTTGGAGCCAATATACAGTATTGACTCCAAGACAGAAGGTAAGGGTTTAAATTTAAAAAAAAAAAAACATGACAAAAAAGGAAAATGAGAAATGTTGGATGGGATATGGGAAAATTGGTATAATAACACTGTTGGTAGAGCTATAAACCAATATAACCATTCTAGCAAGCTCAAAGGGCTACACAACCATGCATGCCTTTTGACCCAACAATAACACTATTTGGTCTGTATCCCAAAGAGATGAGAGATAAGAAAAAAGTGCCTACCTTTACCCAAATATTTTTAGCAGCTTTTTTTTTTTTTGGTCACAACACAGAATTGGAAACTAAGACATTATCCATCACTTGGAAAATGGATGAACAAGCTGTGGCGTAAGGTTCTAATGGAATACTTTGGGCCATAAAGAAAGATAAACAGGATGAGTTCAGAAAATCTGGAAAGACTTTTATATGAACTGATGTAAAGTGAAGTGAGAAGAACCAGGAAAATAATGTACACAGTGAGAAAAATATTATATGATGATCAACTCTGAAGGATCAAAACATTATCAGAAAAACAAGTCTCTAAGATAAACACAAGAAACTCATGATGAAAATGCTGTCCATAGACAAAGAAGAAACAGTTGGAATCATAGTGCCCATCAAAGCCTACCATCTTCCAATATATTTACTTCCAAAGACTTCTATTGTAAATATGGAAATGGGTTTGAGTGATTATATACATATATATATATATATATATGTATAGCCCAGTAGAATTGCTTGTCAACTTTAGGAAGGGGGAGGGAAAAGGGGAGGGAGAAAACATGAATCATGGAACCATGGAAAAATTGTTTAGAAATTTTTAAAAATTAAATTAAATTTAAAAATATTTTTATTATATGTGTGATATGTCGTCTGTCATGGCATAAGCAACATGGAAATATGTATTACACTGTCTCAGGGATGAGAGGGGATAAGGGGGGAAAATCTAAATTTTAAAATGTTAAAAGATAATTGTCAAAAAGTATTTCTGCATGCAACTGAAAAAACATTTTTAAAAAAACTATACGCACAATTCAATAGCCCTTTAAACATAGTTTCAAATTATTCTCCAGAATGATAGGACTGGTTCACAAATCAATGTCCCTTTTTTTTTCTTTTCTGTCTTGTTAGCCAAACTGAAAGTGGTGAGGTGGCACCTCAGAGTATTTTTAATTTGCTTTCTCTAGTCAATATTGATTTGGAACATTTTTAATCAATGCTGATTTGGAAAATATTACTATAAATAATTCTGATTTCTTCTTTTGAATCTGCCTACTCATGTTTTTTGATAATTTATCAGTTTTTATAAATTTAACTCAATTCTGTGCTCAATATATAGTTGAGAAACAAGGTATTTAACAGAGAAACTTGCTGTAAAATTGTTTATTACTTCATTTTCTATAGTACCCTTTAACAAAATGTAGTTTCCCTGATCATCTATTTCAAATTAGGTCTGATTTTGCTTTTGAATTGTCTAGGATTATGATTGCTATCCCTGCCTTTTTTACTTCAGCTGAATATAATAGATTCTACTCCCACCACTTATTTTTACTCCTTTTGTAATTTTTCTGTTTCAAGTGTATTTCTTGTAAGCAACATATTGTTGTGTAAGGATAATTTAGGACTGTGACCTAATCTAAGTCTGATTTTTTGTCACCAGGGGAAATCCCAAATAAAATACCCAAGTCGGTTTGGAAATATATGGTGGTTTAATTAATATATAGGGAAGAAATCAAGGAGAAGAGAGAGGGAAAAGTATAGGATTTCTCCCACCCGGCCTGTGCCAGGGGGAGTTCAAATTCTTCTGCCATGAGGTCTTAGAAGATTAGAGGCTTTCTGTAAGAGGATAGTGTTTGGAAGGTAAAGGAGAGAAAAATCAGCCTAAATTCCTAGATATCTCATAGAAGAGCCTCAAATAAACTAGGTTATTAGGCTTCCTCCAGTATGGTATCAAGGAAAACCCACCACTAAACCCAGACAATAACAGCCACCATGCCAAGATGCCGGCACGCTCAGCAAGTTGCCACCAGCCACCTCTCCACTGTCAAACAGGCCGGAGAGAGGAAGTAACACGAAATATATAGACGGTTTATATCACTTTCCTGTGTCTCACATGAACCTATGATATCTTAGGACTTAGGACAGCCCAGGGGTCTGTCAGTTGTTTCTGATTTGTCATTTACTAGCACATGTCTGTCATAGGTCATCCTCCTAAACACTTAATCCTTAAGTATGGGGGTATACATTCCTGATTTTGTTAGACTAAGTAGGGTGGAGTAATCTAAAGTTCACAGTTGGATTCTGGATTCTAATTAATTCTGCTATCAACTTCCATTTTATGGTTAAATTCATCCCATTCACATTTATGATTATGACTACTAACTATATTTCCCTCCATTTTCTTCTTTTTATCCTGCTCTTACTCTGTTTTTGCTTTGTCCCTCCTCAAAAGTCTATTTTCCTTTTTCTATTTTTATTATATTTTCCCAATTTCATATAGGTATGATTTGTAATAATTGTTTCCCAACAATTTGTAATCCATATTCTCTCCCTCCTTCCATCATCTCTCCTCTCCCTATGATAGCAGATATTATGAAATAGTTTATACATGCAGTACAAATTTCCACGTTTCTCATGTTGTGAAAAGATATATATATATAACTTATAGGAGAAAAAATTCAGTAAGAAAATAGAGTGGAAAATGGTTTGCTTCAATCTGCCTTCCAACTTCATCTCTTCCTTCTATGGCAATGGATGGCTTTTTTCATGAAGAGTTTCTTGAAGTTGTCTTGGATCCTTGCATTGCGGATATTTATTCTACTGTTGTGATAGAGGAATAATCCAGAGACTTTGAATGACAGAACCTGGAAGAAATGCAAGGGTTTCCATCCACAGAGGAAATTCCAAGGAGAGGCAGTTAATCTCTCCCTCTATCTTGAGACAACAAAGGTGATAGTCTGATCAGAGACTGTATCCTGAGTTATACAAAATCCCTCATTGAACTTAATCACCATTTCCCCCCAAAGATACCAAGAAGTGTGGCAGAAACCTGAGAAGAATTAGAACAGCATAACAAGATTTCATACAGCTCCTGTGATACCCTAGGTCTGGACATTGATTTTGCTGTGACAGTTTTCATTTCTTCATTTGAGAACTCCCTATTCATATCCTTTTGACCATTTATCAATTGATGAATGAGTTATATTTATAAAAATTTGACTATTTTCTCTATTTTAGAAATAGGTCCTTGTGAAAGACACACATTATGAAATTTCTTCTCAGTATTTAGTTTCTCTTCTGATCTTGCTTGCATTGATTTTTTTGTTTGTGCATAATCTTTTTAACTTAATGTAATCAAAGTTATCTTTTTTATATCTTGTAATGTTCTTTATATCTTGTTTGTATATAAATTCTTTCCTTACTTAGAGTTCTGACATGCAAACTAATTTGTTTATGATATCCTTTATTTCTAAATCATGTATCAATTATGAGTATATTGATGTGTGGCATAAGATGTTGGTCTATACCTAGTTTCTGCCATACTCTTCCAGTTTTCCTAGCAGTTTTTGTTTAATTGTGATTTTTTTCTTCTAAAAACTGGGATCTTTGGTTTTGTCAAACGCTAAATTAGTATGGTCATTTACTACTGTGTACTGACTACCCAATCTATTCCATTGATGTAGTACTTTTTTTAATTATTTTTTTTTTATATTTGTCAGCCAGTACAGCTTGTGTTGATGATTACCACTTTACTATATACAGTTTGAGTCCAGGTACAGATCGGTCACCTTCCTCATATTTTTTCATTATTTTTATAGTCTTGGCTTTTTGTTCTTCCAGATGAATTTTTTTCTAACTCTATGAAATAATTTTTGGATAGATGGATTGGTATGACATTAAATAGAAAAATTAATTTAGGTAGAATTATAATTTTTATCATATTGACTTAGCCTCCTTATGAGCAAATATTGTTTTTCTAATTGTTAGAGCTGACTTTTTAATGTAAAAAAGTGTTCATAGTTGTGGTCATATAGCTCCTGAGTTTGTCTGGGCAGGACATTTTATACTGTCTACAGTTATTTTAAATAGGATTACTTTTTCTACATTTCGCTATTGGACTTGATTGGTAGTATAAAGAAATGTTGATGATTTATGTGTGTTTATTTTATATTCTTCAACTTGACTAAAGTTGTTAATTATTTAGTTTTTTGTTGATTCTCTAAGTATGATTCTCATATTATTTGCAAAGAATCTATAGTTTTATTTCCTCTTTGCCTATTATACGTCTTTTAGTTTCTTGTTATTTTTCTTTCATCTATTTTCTCCTTTAACCCACTGTCTCCTTTATCACGTCTGCTTTCTCATTACCTTCCTCTTCTACTTCTTTTGGGGTTGGCAATATTTCTATAATCAATCAATTATTTGTATATATGTATATGTATTATATATATGTGTGTGTCCTATTGTCTTCGAACCACTTCTAATGAAAATGAGTTTCATGTGTTGCTCATTACCACGACCCATTTCATCCCTAAAATGTAAAAGCTCTTCATTGTATGCTGTTTTAATGTGAGATATTTTCCCCATTCTTCCTCCCCCTTTCTGCTTCTCCTAGAGCATCCCTCTTTTTCATCTCTTCAGTTTTTTAGCTTATCACCATATAATCAACTCACTCCTCTACCTTCTTTGTATACTCCTTAGAAATACCCAAATAATGAGAAATTTCTTAAGAGTTACATGTTCTTACTTTTAGGAGTTACTATATTCCTCCATAGGAATGTTATTTCTCTTCCATATCTACTTTTTTTGTGCTTCTCTTTAATCTTGTGTTTGAATGTCAGATTTTCTATTCATCTCTTGTCATTTCATCAAGAATGCTCAAATTTTCTCTATTTTGTTAAATAACTATTTTTCCCCTGAAGGATTATACTGAGCTTTGCTCAGTAAATTATTCTTTGTTATAATCTTAGCTTCTTTGCCTCCCAGAATATCATATTCTTAGCTCTAAGTTCCTTTCCTATCAAAACAAATTCTTACATGATCCCAAATAAGACTTCATGATATGTATGTGTGATATAATTTCTTTCTGGTTACTAGTACTATTTTCTCTTTGATCTACAAATATTGTATTTTGGTTATAAAATTCCTGGGAATTTTCATTTAGGAAACTCTTTCAGGAAGTGATCAGTTGATTCTTTTAATTTCTGCTTTAATCACTGGATCTTAGATATTGAGGTAGTTTTCCTTGATAATTTCTTGAAAGATGATTCCTAGATTCATTTTGATCATGATTTTCAGGTAATTTAATAATTCTTAAATTATTTCTCATTTATCTATTTTCTTTCTTTTAACTTTGTTTTATTGTTGTTTGATGTATCATAGAATCATTGGCCTCCACTTGCCCAATTCTAATTTTTTAGTAATTATTTTTAGTATTATCTTTTTCAGTGATGTTTGTATTTCTTTTTCTATTTGGCCATTTGTGCTTTTTAAAAAGTTTTTTGCTTCAGTGATTTTTTTATACCACTTTTACCATTTGGTTTATTCTGTTTTTTAAGTTTTATTTTCTCCAGCTTTTTTTTTTGCCTTCTTTCCAAATTGTAAATACTCCTTTCATATATTTCTTCCATAACTCTCATTTCTTTCCTCAGTTTTTCTTATACCACTCTTATCTTTCTTCTTCCAGAAGTTTTTGTTGATTTGAGATCCAATTAGCATTTTTTTCTTTGAGTCTATTTAATTTTCCCTGCCACCATTATAAGATTTCATGGTCAGCCTCTTTTGTTGTTGTTATTTGTTCACTTTTCAAGCCTATTTCTTGATTTTGAACTTTATGTTTGAGGCTCTGCTCACCCAAGTGTGGAAAGGCACTGTCCCAAACTTCAGGCTTTTTTTTCTTTTTTACCATTATTTTCGGAGGTAATTCTTAAGGTTTCGAAGTTTTCAATACTTCTAAGTAGGTGAGATCCTGGGAGAGGCGTAGTCACTGTTGTCCTGGTCTGCACTCTAATCTCTATCTAAGAAGGCACCTGCTCCCCTGTAGCTACAAGTTCTGGTGCTCCTTTTGACTCTGGAATAGTAAACAGGTCCCCTTATCTTCTGAATCACAAGTGCTAATGCTACTTTGTGACTGGCCATGTGTTTCCCTCTACCCTGGAAATGTGATCTGGTAGTGTATATAGGGCAAACAGCACCTAGTTCTGTACTCAGGGTCAACTCAAGGTCCTCTATTCTCTTTTCAACAAGTTGTCCAATCTCCATTCCATCTCTGTACTGAGAGCTCCCAGAGGTGATGTTGCTACTGCTTTAGAAATTGCTTCCAAAACACTAGTGTATCCTCAGTATGCAGTTGCAGTTGGCCCTCAGTGTAATATCACAGATCTTTCCTGCTGGCCTCCCAAATTATTTTGGTGTAGAAAAATGTCTCATTCCAACCTTTGTTTGGCTATATCCCTCCAAAATTCCATTTGATATGATATTTTTAAGTTGTTTGTAGGGGAATGTTGGGCGATATTGGCTGGGTTGCTGCCTTTGCTCTGCATTTTGACTCTTCCACTCTTATTTATCTTCATCCTCTCCCTATCTGCTAGCTGCTTCATTACTGACTACAAAATTTCTTGTACTT
The DNA here is from genome assembly GCF_027887165.1 of Monodelphis domestica. NCBI lineage: Eukaryota > Metazoa > Chordata > Mammalia > Didelphimorphia > Didelphidae > Monodelphis > Monodelphis domestica. Next base: position 308,292,971 of record NC_077230.1, read on the forward strand.
ACCACATTTTTAAAACTTGATCTGTCCATCCCTACTAGCTTTTATCCTATTACTCTCCTCCCTTTTATGGATAAATTACTCAAGAAAGCTGTCTACAATCAGTGCCTCTATTTCCTTTTTTATCAATCTCTTCTTAACTCTTTGAAGTTTATCTTCCAACCTCATTATTCAAATGAAACTGTTTTTTCCCCAAAGTTAAAAATTATCTCTTAACTGTCTAATCTAATGGCATTTTCTCATTCCTTATCCAACTTAAATGTTTTACAGCTTTTGACACTATCCTTCATCTTTTCTTCTTGATAACTCTCTAAGTTTTTGTGAAACTGCTCTCTTCTAGTTCCCATCCTCCTTTTTTTGACAACTCCATTTTCTTTGTCAGGTTCTCTTCCAGGTCACAACCAATAATGGTGGGAGTCTCCTGAGGTTATTTACTAGGCCTGCATTGATATTTTGAAGTGCAAACACAGAAGTCAAGAAAAATATAAAAATTTAAATATGCTTGAACTATCATAAAGGAATAATCAAAGACAAACTATTTAGATTCTAATTTGGGGAGATGATACCTATATCCCCCTTGAACATTACCAGGGATTATAGAGCCTACCTAAACAGCGGGACTAGGACTGATTCTTTTATGTCTTATTGATCTTAAGGAATGGAAAGGGCAATGAGTAATATATTGAGGAGGAGGAAAAGTATGGTTGGGAGAAATTATCTCACATAATTAGAATGCACAAATAGAAGACTATACAAATAAACAAGAAATAGAGGAAAAAGGTGACACTTGACCTTACTCTCATTTGAATTGAAAAAAGAAATAAATACATACACAGATATAAAGTTCAGTATAGAAATACATTTCACTTAACAAGCAAACAGGAAGGAAAGGAGAGAGGAAAATAAGAGGCAGGATAAATTGAGAGATGTTAGTTCTAAGTAAAACATATCCTAAGGATATACAAAAATATTTGTATTGCTTTTTTGTAGAGGCAAAGAATTGGAAATTGAGGGAGTGCTCATCAATTGAGAAATATTTAAACATGTTATGGTATATAAATGATAGAATACTATTGTGATGTAAGAAATGACAAAGGAGATGGCTTTAGAAAAAACGGGAATTACTTAGATGAACTTACATGAACTGATAAAAGGTGAAGTGAATAGAACTAAGAAAACAATACAGTAACAAAAAACATTATAAACACAAGGATCTTTGAAAAACATAGGAATTCTGATTAACACAGTGACCAGCTACCAATCCAGGAAATTCACATGATGACATGATGAGAAAGTAATGGATTCAGAGCAGAGATGTAGACTACATGCATAGATACATATACATATATACATATGACATGACCAATACAAGAATTTGTTTTTACTTGACTATATATTTTTAATATATGTATGTATACGCATATATACACACAATCAAAACCCTATACATCTATACATACATATATATGTATCTAGGATTTTTCTTTTTTTTTTTTGCTTACTTAGTGGGGTAGAAGGCAGAGGTAGAAAGGATATAATGGTGATTTTTATTTGAAAAAAAAATTTAACTATAAAAAGTCACTCCACCCCCACCCCATTCCACACAGCTATTGGCTTAGCTCTGAGATTACCACCACCACCACCATACCACACCATTCTACCCCCACTGCTGCTGCCATTTACATTATGTATATAGCTTTTATGTACATTGCTGTTTGCATATTGCCTCATCCATTAGAATATGAACTATTTTTGAACAAGCATTTTGTTTTTATCTTGTTTGCATTCATGGAACTTAGAGATTCTGTCATAATAAGGACTTAATAAATCCTTGCTGTCACTGCTATTGCTGTTGATGCTGATGCTGATGCTAATGATGATGGTTGTTAGTGTTGATGTACTAAGAATACTTTTCTATCGACACCTTCTATGTGAAAAAATGGAGGGGGGGTGAGAGGCAAAAAGAGGAAAATGAATAAGATGATGAACTGATAAATAGAAATAAGCAAGACATAATTTTATATATACATACATATTTTTGTTAAATGATGGGAAAGGGAGGGAAGGTGGGAGATAAATGGGAATTTTAATGTAACAAATGAACAAATAAATTAAAAAATGATAGGAAGGAAATAAATATACAATTAACAATCAAAACTATGAATGTCACTGGAATACACATCGAAAAAATGGAAAAGAATGGTTGATTCCAAAAATAGGGTGTTTACAAAGAAACATTCTTGAAGCATAAAGATTTTCACAAAGTTAAAATAAGTGATTTGCACACAATTCAATGCAGAACACAGAAAAAGCATAGTATCAATAATTATCTCAGATAAGTCAACAGTAAACATAGATATAACTTAAGACATAAATAAGGAAACTATGTTTATAAACATCATAAACAAGGAATCAATATATATATACATACTTAAAATAAAATGTATTAATTGACATTAATATCTCAACATACCCTTCTCAGATCTAGACAATTCCAATAAAAAGCAAAACAAAAATGATGCTAAAGAGACAAATGGGATTTTATAAATGTTAGATATGGTCTGTCACTGATACTAACTAAATGAAGAAAAGAATTTTCATATTCTCTACCAAAGCATGGCAAATGAATTGACCAAGTATTTAGCAGAACAACCTCCTAAAAAATGCATAAAAGGAGAAATATTAACAATACCCTTTATTGACCACAACCAAGTAGATTTATGTTCAATAAGAGCCTTTGGAGAAAAGATTAAAAGCTAATTGGAGATTAAATTACATCCCTAAATAACTGGTAGATCAAAAAAACAAATCATAGAAACAATAAATAATAATTATCCCCCAAAAGTCATGAAACTGTGCATTAACTGTTTCAGCAAAGATTATACTCCTATCCTATCATTAGATAACAGAGTATACAGGAAGATGGGGTATAAAGTAAGCTATACATAATAGAGATTCACTGTTTCATGAAAAATCTTTTTAATGCAAAGTATTCGTAATATAGTTCTAAGTTCAACATGCATTATTAACATGTTTCCATAACTTTCTTAAACTTGAACAACAAATCAAGCATTGATTAGTAATTTTTTTATTTTTAATGTGTGAAAGTTTACAAAAAATTTCATGTAAAATCCTATTTTTATATGGAAAATACTCAATTTATTTTGTTATGACCAGAAAAAAACCTAAACTTTTAAACTATTTGAGCATGGTGAAATAAAACCCTAAAACTATATTCTTCTCCTAAACATATATCAAAATCCTAAAAGACTCCATGATAGATATACAAATACAAAGATAATCTTATTCACATTTCATTAGGTATCAATATCAAAAAAGGTATTAAACAATGAAATATATATTCTCCAAAACACAAAATTCTCCAAATGCACACATGACATGGGAGGAGAAGCATTACATCTTATAACAAATAGTATGTGTAAACCTTAAAATTTCTTAGACTTATAAATGTTGGAAATTTCACCATTGGGAAATTTCATACTTGAAAAATTTCCTACTGATAGTCTATTGGAATGTGAACCACTTGGCATAGGAGGGTCCTTCTCCTCCCAACTTAAGATTACTTTAGGACAGAAACCTTTTGCTGAACAATGGAAAGGGCTTTGACCTATGCTTAAGCATAGAACAGGAAGTTCTTTGAGTCATGATTGATTTTAGAATTGATACAATAGAGATACTTGGAATGACAGAACCAGGTCTTGGAACTTACAATCTCCACCCTACTCAGTCCTAACAGGATTTAGGAAACGCTGCAGCATAGATCAAAATTTAATTATTTGAGAATATGACCTTCAACAGACGTGTGCAAAGGAGCAGACCTCTGCATGGTCCTGGGTTAAGCTAGAGCCACCATTGGCACAGGGAAGACATGGACAGTGATTGGTAGATGTGAGAACTGAGGGGAGGGAACTGAGATGGTTTCCTTAAAGAGAGAGGGGTCTGAGGACTGAGGGGTGGTTGGAGAGGTTGTGCTCTGAGAAGCTTGCTCTGAAGGAGGCTGGAGGTGGAGGCCGCTGAGACTGTTTCTCCATTTTGGTCACGTGAGTGATAGGGACTGATCTCTTTTCTTTGCCTCAGCTATCTAAGGGCTTGGGCCTTTTGGCCCAGCCTAAACAGAGGGGGTATTTAAGCCCTATTCCCTTCTCTCCCCTTTCTCTCTCTCTCTCTCTCTCTCTCTCTCTCTCTCTCTCTCTCTCTCTCTCTCTCTCTCTCAATACCTTTCTTCCTCCTGTTTGTAATTAAACTCCATAAAAGGTTGACTGCTGACTTGAGTTTTCATTTAGGAATTACATAGCTGAATTCCTTGGCGACCTTAAATTAATATATATCAGTCTTTTAAAGTGATTTCCTTGTCACATATGCTAGTAAATATTTAACATTTAATAACCAATTATCTACATGTGAAAAAAGTATTCACAATATATTTCTAAGTTCAACATACATTATTAACATTTTTCCATCACTTATTTAAACTTAGACGATAAATTAAGCCTTGATTTGTATTCTTTTAAATTTCTAATATGTAAAAGTTTATGATAAAAATTTAACAATTTAGCCTCATTCCTGGGTCAGTTTCAGTTGACTTCAACATACACCAACCTGGAATTCTACCAAACCTCCTCAGTGAAAGTCATCAATGACAAAGAAATAATGATACATCCCTAGAATTGAAGAGGAAGAGGATTGAGGTGGCTAACTTTCAGGAAATTGTGCAATGCTTTCAATAATACCAAACTATCCACTACTTCACAAATGTATCTCTTGAACATAAATATTTTCCAGACAATGATATATGACTAAAAATTGTGAAAAACTATTTAAGATTTTAAAAATTATAATAACAATGGCTCAGCATATTAAAAGTTAGTATTAAATGTCCTTTAATATAAAGAGTAAAAATCAGAAGAACTGAGTTTGAATACCAATTCTACCACTTACTTTCTGGTTGGTCTTGGATGAGTCATCAGACCCCTCTCAGCTGTGTTTCCCCATCTATAAAATGGTCTTAAAAATAACTTCTCTACCAATCACATTGGGTTTTTATAAGGAAAGTATTTTGTAAACTATAAATACTATATAAATGAGTGTTAATATAGCTGATGATACTTGAGTAAAGATATACATGGTGGTAAAAGGACATAAATCAATCCATAAAAATTTATTGAGTGCCTACTTTCTACCAGGCACTTTACTAAATCCTAATCATACAAAGAAAGATAAAAATTAGTCCTTGCTCTTAAGGAGATCACAGTCTGGTAGGGGAAACAAGAAGATACATATGGGATAAAATGGAGATAATCAAGAATAGAAAGTCACTAAAATTAAGAGAAATGGAAAATGACTTTTTTTTTTTTTAGGTGAGATGTTAATTGATAGAAGCCAGTAGGTGTTGATGAGAAGGGAAGAGAATTTTAGGCATTAGGGACAACCAGTGAAAATTCCAAGTATATGTAATGTCTTGTAGGAAGAACATCAAGGAGGACAATGTCATTGATTCCAGAGAGGGGAGGCGTAAGGTCTAAGAAGATAAGAAAAGTAGAATCATGACCATTTTGTGACCAATCATTTACTGAAAATGAGAGATAAATAGATAACCTAATTTTATATCTGAATCTCTAAGGTACTAAAAGAACAAGAGGGAAAGACCAACCTTATTGTATAAATCCTCTGTGAAAGTTTTATTTTAAAGAATATGAAGAAGATCATCACAGAATGCCAATGGAGTGCTTATACCCAGGAAACCAAAGATCCACCAAAATACCAAAGAAGTATTCAGAACAAAGAAATGTTCTAACCCAGGCAGACCATCTGGAATATTATGTCCGGTTTTGGATGCCACATTTTAAGGACAAAGATAAACTGAAATGAGTCTGGGAGTGAATGGTGACTCAAGATTGTCATGCATTGATTGAATCATGTTGGCACAATTAGCATGACAAAGAGTAGTGATTGCTGCTTTCAAATATATTAAGGGCTGTCATATGGAAAAGGGATTATATTTGTTCTTCTTGGCTCCAGAAAGCAAGATAACCAGTGAATGGAAGCTATGGAAAAGATAGATTTTGACTACATATAAAGAAACATTTCCTAATACTTAGAGATGCCCAAAAGTTGAATGGGCTGCCTTACCAGGTTACAAATTGCTCCGTACTTTGAATAGAGGCTAGATGATTACCTTTTCAATTTTTTGTAAAGAGGATCTATGCTTCAGGTGGGATTTGGACTAAATGGCTTTAGTGGTTTCTTCAAACTCTGAGATTCTAGGATTCTACTAACATATAAACTCTTTAGTTCAATATGATTTTTGCCTACATGTTACCCCCAAAAATTCAGGGTTAATTTTTATTTTTAAAACTGTCATATAAAAATAAAATTTATTTTGCCCCAGATGATGACTATAAAATTATAAACTAATAGCAATTCTATTTTTTAAAAATCCATGTCAAATTTCTTTTGCAATCGTAAAATTGAAAAATATTTCTAAAAACTTTCCCTGGTGACTAACTGACAAAACCTTTGGTACTCACATTATTGATTCAATTATATCAGAAATATAAAGAAATATACTTTGAAATAACTTTACTTAAAGATGAAATTTTTCTATGGATTTATATCACTTTAATGACTTGACTGCTACTTGTTTCCCTATATTAATTATAAAAAAGGATAAAAACAAACTGGATTGAATTGCAGTAAAAGTAATAAGCCTTATGGTGTTATGCATAAATCAGTATAAGAAAATCTTCTCTAGGGAAAAAAAATGAATCTTTGAATGAAGTTTAGATTCCATTCTTAAGGAAAAAACAAATAATTTTTCCATGAAAATTCACAGTATCACCTCAGGGCATTGAGTTGGATTCCATGCTATGCTTTGGTTTGGGTTGCATAATTCAAGCAATACAATGTTCTGGGTGATAATATTCAGATTGGATCTATAGATTAGAATAACAAGTAACCATCTACATTGTATGTAATGTGGAATGTGATAATTCCTTTCATATCTCTGACTACTTCTGAAAATGTCACTTCCTAAAATATCAATCTCATTTTCACCCTGAGCCCTTCACCACTCCATCAGGAAGTGGTTAACATGCTTCATCATTGATCCTCTGGAATCTTGTTTGATCATTGAATTGAATTTTCTCACTAGGTTGTCATAAGGATCAAATAAGATGATATATGCAAACTGCTTTGCAAACTTCAGAGCACTAGATAAATGTGAACTATTATTAAGAATTCCAAATGACAAAATAGTATTATCTGTAGGTAGGATGTCACCAGGTTCTGTCCAATGCTACCCCAAGCCCACCTCTTCAATGTTTTCTTCACCTGAATTCTGGCTTAATCTTTGCCTTTTTGTGTAAATTTAGAAAGAAATCTCTTATTGGTCTCTTTGCTGATATCTGTTACCATTGCTGTCCTTGACTGCTAGCTATTTATCCCTCTTGAATTTCAATTGTCCTGTTGTTTGAGAAGCAAATAATCTCTTCAGATCTGATTTTCTTTCTAAGAAGGTTCCAAATATCTCTTTATTATTGAATGCGCTTCTTTATTCATTTAGGGTTAAGCTCAAATTTGTAGAGTAGGCTACCCTCCTCTGCATCATGAGATCCATTGCTCTTCAGAAAATATTCCATTGCCCCTATGAATTCAGGTGAAAGCAGCATGGTCTTGTATTATTCATATTTCCTTTCCTATGTACTTGAAGATCCTTCTCTTAATTACTTACAGAATTTATTATATTTATTGCTATTATTGCAGAATAATGAATTGAATTATGAAATTTAGCAATAAGCTGTCTTAGAGTTTGTAGCCTAAGGTGTATTTTTTGTTTTTTGTTTATTTTTTCTGGAGGCTACCTGTAAATTTTTTCAAATGATATTTCATTTTCTATGTGGGCATATGAAATGTTCAGGGAAGACTAGCACTTCTAGTGTGCATGTTTTTCAAGACCTTTTCAAAGCTGCTCATTCACCTTTGGTGTCTACCTTTTGCCCGACTCTCACCTGTGGCTCCAAGAAACTGTACTATGTGCAGGTGTCACACCCCAGTAAAACCAACTTGGCAAACCATTTTTTGCTTCTCTTCTTCTAGATTGTCCATCACTTTGGCAAACCATTTTTTGCTTCTCTTCTTCTAGATTGTCCATCACTTCTGTGTATTTGAATTCCCAATCCATTGTTTTCTCTTTTGTTTCTTTGATAAGACTTGTCAAGTCAGATTCCAGGTTGAGGGTAACTTGCAGACCTCAGTTCCATAGATGTGTTAGGCAGATGTCTACCCCAAGCTTGTGAAAACTTCTGGCAGAATAGAAATTTGTTCTGATGGTCCTGAAAGTGGCTGAAGCAGGCTCTGTGGAGTGTATAGAGTTTGGTCAAATATCAAAGAGGTCAAGTTCATCACTGCATCCACAGACCATTGCCAGTCATCTTGACTTTTGCCCTGCCACCAAATTTTGATGACTCTGGAAGGGAGAGGGAGGCTGATAACTTTACCTCACTTAAATCCAACTCATGAGCAAGTCAATATCACACTTGTGATGTCATTGGTCCTCTTCAAAAACAAAGGATAAACAACATTCTTTTATGTTCAGAGGTTCTGAGCAGTTCTTTTCTATTATTGTTTCCTGCATTTTGGTGCAATCCAAGAGATCTATTTTCCTTAGGTTCTCTGAATAACATCTTATCTTAAAGATAAGTATGCTTTGCTTGCATAGCGAACATATTTTCTGATTTTAAATCCTTATCTTCTATCTTAGAATCAATAAGTATTGGTTCCAAGGGAAAAGAGTGGAAAGGACTAGGCAATTAAAGTTAAGTGCCTTGCCCAGGGTCACACAACTAGCAAGGATGTGAGGCCAGATTGAAACCCTGGACATGCCTTCTTCACACCTGGCTCTCTATCCACTGAATCACTTTGCTGCCCCTTCATTTTATTTTAATATTAATAACTTTGCTTCTCTTTATCTAAATTATTCTTCACTTCTGTGTATTTGAACTCCCAACCTATTGTTTTCTCTCTTTTTTTTGTATGACTTATCACAAATTTCAGTTTTTCTATTTTTCCCAATATTTTTGCTGTTTCAACCATAATTTTTGCTCCCTTAATTCTCTTTTAAACAGGATCATTTCTCTCCTTAAACATATTGTAGTCCCATGTTCTTCTCAAAATTTACAGGGTCCTCTGTCTCAAGAAGCATTGGATCATTTTGCTTTGTTTTGAGATATTTATTCGTAGATACCTAAACTCATCTACTAAATCTAGAGGCTATATTTCTTTCAGCTATAAATGTTTTCCTTTTTGATTTATCTACGTATGTTTTTCATGTTTGGATTTTCTTCTTCCTGAGTTCTTCAGTTATTTCAGCTTTGCTTTCCTTCCTTATTTTTCCTTAGCATTAAATTTTTAATTCTCTAACTCCATCCCGGCTCATAATCGTTTCCTTGGAACTGAATCTTAGTTTCTCAGCTTCCTCCTATATTGGACAATTCACAGTTCATCAACCTAGATCTGTGACCCAAGTGACTTTTGTGTAGAGATAACTGGCACCAGCTAGATACAGTGCTCATTCCCTTAGGCTTAATGGAGCTCCTGCCATGCAGACACACACTGTGTCCTGCTCCTTCTTTCCTATGGATCAATATTTCCAGAGTCAGTAGTTCAGAGCCACCCACACTGGGACTATAGGATTGATTTTCATAGTTTAGGTCTCTGAGGTTCTGTGGGAGGAAAGACAGGAATGCACTGTAGTGTTGCACTCTATCATTAGCCCAGACACATGTCCTACCCCTTCCTCTTCATTCCAGGTTTTTGCAAGTCAGAACTTCCCTATGTGGTGCTGGTTTTCTGGCCTCAGCAAGCTTCTGTGGTCTTCAAAGCTAATGAGGCAGGCTGACTATCTGTCCTGAACAGACCTTTCATGGCACAAAGATAAGTTCTGCAAGGCACCAGAAAGAGTAAAGGGGCTGGGATGTGAGATTTGGTTTTGTTTTGAGTATGTAGGTATAGGTCAGCTAGTGCAGATTTGCTGTAGGTAGGGAAGGGTGTGGGAGAAGGGTACCGAGTGAACTCAGTATAGATATCGCTTCAAGAGTTGGTTTGTTATTGGAGAGGGGTCAACTTTCTTTTTGATTCTAGGTGTCTCAAATCATGGAAAATGATTTTTCTCTCTACATCTATAACTTCTGTTTTGGAGAGATTTGAGAGATGAAGGCATCATAAAATGTCTAGTCTTCCATCTTCTTTACAACATGAACCAGAAGAGTCATGGATTTTTTTGTCCAAAATAATCAATTCAAGAAGCACTTCCTAATTCCCCCAGTAGTCTGTGTTCCCATCACCACACCATCACTTATTATAGATATAGATATAGATATAGATATAGATATAGATATAGATATAGATATAGATATAGATATAGATATAGATACACAAAAATGAGAGAAACAGAGAGAGGAGGGAGGAGAAAGAGATAGAGAGACAAAGACAGAGAGTGAGAGAGAGAACTTAAATTTACCTCCTGTGTTAGGGGCAGCTAGGCTGCTCAGTGGTCACAGCACCAGACCAAAAGTCAGAAAGATTGATCTTCATGAGTTCAAATCTGGCCTCAGACATAATAGCTATGTGACTGGGCAAGTCACTTACCCCTGCATGCCACAGTTTCCTCATATATAAAATGAGCTGGAGAAAGAAATGGCAAACTAGTCTACTACCTTTCCCAAGAAAATCCGAGATGAGTTCATAAAGAGTCAGACATGATTGAAAAATGATGGAACAACTACACTTACCTGTTAACATGTTGTATCCCAGCTGGTAGAATATAAATGCCCAGAGATATAGCGCCATTTCTATATTTATAACCCAAGCACTAAAAACAATGCCTGACACATGGTAAGCACCTTGAATAATTGCTTGTTGATTGATTGTTGACTGAATGAGTCTTGGGAAAGAGAAGAGAGCATAGTATGGGTGGGAAGCATTTGTAAAGCACTTTCTATGTGTAGAGCACTGTGGTAAATACTGAGGAAGATACAAAATTTAGGTAAGATATCAAGGAGCTTAAATCTAAAAGATAGATAAGACACAAATAGAAAAACTATGATAATCAAAATTTCCCAAGCTCAAATAGAGAGTTGCTAAGCCAAATACTTCATCTGGCACTGATATAACATTTTAAGGTTTAGGAAGCACTTTACACACTTTATATCATTTGAGCCTCACAAAAATTTTATAAGATAAGCATGACTAGTATTTTATATCCATTTTACATATAAGGAAACTGAGGTTTAGAGATGTTGAATGACTTTCTCAGGGCTACGTAGCTAGTAAGGATTTGAACCCAAGTATTCATGACTTTAAGCCCTATTTCTACAACAGAATTATCAAATGCAAATCACTGGTTGCATGTATGCAGCAGAATAGGATAAAGGTAGAATTTATGATTAAAACATAAGATATAAAACAGATAAATTTGACTACAGTAAGTTTAAAAAGATTTTGCATAATCAAAATCAATGCAACCAAGATTAGAAGGGAAACTAAAAACAGACAAAAATGTATAACAAATGTCTCTGACAAGATCCTCATTTCTCAAACAAATGGACAACCTAGTCAAATATATAAGAAGTCATTCCCCAATTGATAAATGGTCAAAGGATAAGAACAGGTGTTTTCAGATGAAGAAATTAAAACTATCTTTAGTCATATTAAAAATTCTCCAAAACACTCTTATTTGGGAATATGCAAATTAAAACAACCCTGAAATACTACCTCACACCACTCAGGTTAGATAATATGACATAAAAGGAAAATGCTAAATGTTGGAGGGGACCTGGCAGAACTGGGACACTAATACCCTCTTGGTAGAGTGGTGAACTGATCCATACATTCTGAAGAGTAATTGGTCTATATCCCAGAGAAATCAAAAATGGGAAAAAAGGACCTAATTGCAAATATGTATATATAATGTAATATATATTAATATTTATAACTTATAGTAGCTCTTTTTTCTGGCAGCAAGGAATTAGAAACTGAAAGGATGTCCATCAATTGGAGAATGACTAAACAAGTTGTGTTATATAATTATAATGGCTCAAAGATACACTAAAGAGAAAAAAAGATAAAAAATAGTGAGAACCTGGTAATATAAAGCACTGAAGGGAACCATTGAAAAATAAAGTGAGGGGTAGTTAGGTGGCTCAGCAGAGAGTCAGGCCTAGAGATGGGAGTTCCTAAGTTGAAGTTTGATTTCAGACACCTCCTACCTGTGTGACTCTGGGAAAGTCACTTTTGCCTTGTTGCCTAGCCTTTAATGCTCTTCTGCCTTGGAACTGATACTTAGAATAAATTCTAAATCAGAAGGTAAGGGTTTGAAAAAGAAAGAAAAATATTGTGGACTAGAAAGGAGATCTTTGGATATTTCAATTTTGCCTATTGATAATTCCACATATTTCATATTTCAGTATACTATATTTATTGACTATTCCCTTAAAACTACAGCCAACCAGCACAGTAAATAGAGTGCTGAGCCTGAAGTCAGGAAGATTCCTCTTTCTGAGTTCAAATCCTAACTCAGTCATTTACTAGCTATGTGACACAGGGAAAGTCACTTAACCCTGTTGGTTTCAGTTTCCTCATCTGTAAAATTATCTGGGGAAGGAAATGGCAAATCCCTCCAGTATCTTTGCCAAGAAAACCCCAAAACAGGTCACAAAGAGTTGGACCCAACTGAAAAACTAGACAACACTTTCCTTAAAAATACTTAGAATGGCATTATCTCTTGAGTGTTTTGCAGCAAATGCCCCTGGAATGATTCACAAGATCAAATTGACAGCATTGTTGGTAATTGTCTTCTTACTTAGTCACTGAAATATCAGCAAATTTATCATTGTATAATAGAATCACAGACTCTAGGAATTGAAATAGACCTTTAAAGGTTATCTAGAGCAAGGGTTTTTAACTTTTTTGTGTCATTGGACCCTTTGGCAGTCTGGTGTAGCCTATAGACCCCTTTCCCAAAGCACATTTTTAAATAAATATAACAAAACACATGGATTACAAAGGATACCTATTTTATTGACACATAAAAATGACAAATTATTGGCAATTCCTTACAATACAGAGACTTCATCACTTTTTTCCTTCTCTTGAAACTCTCCACCCTGTCTACTTCAGTTACTATCACTTCTCCTTCAAGACAATTCCTGGCAAAAGAACAGCCCCTTCCCCTACAATAACAACAATGTTATAGCAATCATTCCATAAATATCCTAATAAAGAAAAACACTTAGGGGGAGGGAGACAAGGAGGCTAAGGAAGAAGAAAAAAGACAATGGGCAAGAGAAGCAGTTGCCTAAATTGCGGATAAAACAGATGACTATATTTCAAGCCCCTAAGCAGGAAACATGCAATTTCCTACTTTTCCTAAGAAAAAGAGGTTTGTCTCTTTGGCCCCTTCCTCACATCCTGAAAGCTATAGCCTGACAGAATCTGTGATAATTCTTATTTAGTCATTATCTCTGACGTACCACAGGTTTCCATGCTTCTTTGAAAGGAATAAGATCCTGGCAAAAGGTTTTAAAAAATCATAGATGTGGTGTAGTAGGAAAAGCATTGTATTTGGAGGGAAAGGATCTAGGTTCAGAACTCCATTATCACTTATTAGTTATGCAACTTTAGGGGTATCTCTGAATCTCACTTTATTCATTTATGATGTGGATGAGTTTCCACTTCTAAATCTATAATTCTATGGCCACACTCCCTAAAAGCATTTAAGAGGAATGTATCGTGCTCCCCTTAACTTTATTTTTGATGTACTGTTCTTAGGTAAACCTTGTCAGGTACAATCCAATAGTCTATTTCATATCAGCTACTAACTTTCCAAACTCATAAACTATTAAAGTTCTTAGAAGGAAACAGTCTGAGAAAAAAATGAAACATATTCAGAAATGCACTCAGAATAAAAAGAGAACCAAAACAAAGGAGACTACCTTTCAAACTAAAAATATACTTTTCTACTTGGGAAAATCCAGTATGGTGACATGATCAATATGTTATTCTCTTTCCTTTGGACAATATATGTACTGAAGAGATCTAGATAGTCCAACTGAATTATGAAAATGACAGATTCTGAGCTGATTCAAGAAAAATATGGAAAGAATCATAACGAACAAGTGATATCTTTTATTCCCTTAGATTTAACTATACTGCTCTCATTTACAGACTGTATATCTGTCATCCAAAGATTAGCCTGGTGAAATGAGAAATGCACCTTCACCAGATTGGCCAGAGGATGACAAATTTTCAGACATGGCAACTCTCCAAGAACATCTCTCCAGTTATAGAGGGGTTGTGAGATTCACTAATGGAGATTGATTGGTTGGTTGTTGTTGTCCTTCATACTCAATGAGGACTAAAACAACACCTCTGGTGATGCCTTTTGACTGGCACATAAACTGGTTTTAAATGAAGCAGAGTTGCACAAAGTTATCAGCCTCAGAGTCATCAAAGTCCAGTGGCAAGACAAAAGTCAGGATGGCTGGCAATGGCTTGGAGTGCGGTGAATGGCCATAGCTTCTTTGATGTCTATCCAAGCTCTAAACTCTCTAAAGCACCTGCTTCAGTCTCCTTCATGGTGGTTGGAACAAATTGTTCTCATCAACCCCTTCTGCTAGAGGAAGTCTTGATATATCTCGGTATACACTCTCCTAACTCACTTTAGCATTTGAGGTCTATTGGTTATCCTCTACCTGGTTTAGCCAACTTGCTGAGATATTTTTACTAGATTATGGCTGCTGTACATGCTACAACCTCTAGGAGCCACAGATGAAAGTCAAGTGGCAGGTAGACACCAAAGAAAGAAAGTAGCCCTGAAAAGGAGACAGCAAGCCCCCACACCAGAAGTCCTAGTCTTCCCTGAATACTCCATATATTACACTAATGAAGATAGTATCCATACTAAAGAACTCAAATGAAATATTGAAATATACTAAATTGTGTTTCAATTCAAATAATAATAATAATTAACATTTATCTAATACTTTAAGGTTTGCAAAGCACTTTGCAAATATGATATCATTTTATCCACCTGACGACCATGGGAGGCTGATGTTATTGTTATCTTCATTTTACAGATGAGGAAACTGAGGCCAACAGAGGTTAAGTGACTCACCCAATGTCACATAGTCTGATGGCAAATTTTAATTCAGGATTTCCTAACTCTAGGCCTTACACCCCATCCACCGGGCCACTTAGTTCCATTTATTTATTAGATACCTTCTACTATGTGTTAAACATTATACTTGGCACTGAAGATTCAAAGACAAAAATTAAAACCTTTAGTTTTTTGGAGCTTACATTTTATTTGGGAGAAATAACCTTTACATAAAAAAATATAAAATTTATACAAAGTGAATACAAATCCATTTTTGGGAAAGGTGCAGAATGCTTGTAAAGGCCTCTTGTAGAAGATGGCACCTGAGGGGGCAGCTGTGTAGCTCAGTGGATTGAAAGTCAGGCCTAGAGACGGGAGGTCCTAGGTTAAAATCTGGCCTCGGACACTTCCCAGTTGCGTGACCCTTGGCAAGTCACTTGACCCCCATTGCCTAGCCCTTACCACTCTTCTGCCTTGGAACCAATACACAGTACTGACTCCAAGACGGAAGGAAAGGGTTTAAAAAAAAAAAAGAAGAAGATGGCACCTGAGATGAGCTTTGAATGGAACAAGGAATTTGATGATACAAAGGTAAAGAAGGAGAACATTGCAGTCATGGAAAATAATTTGTGCAAAAGTATAAAGTGAGGCAATGTAATTCCTTGCAATAGGCATAACAAGTAGGCCAGTTTGTCTTCAACATAAGGTGCATTATGGAAAGGATAGAAATTAGCCTAGAAAGATAAGGCAGAGCCAGATTTTGAAAGGCTTTAAATGCCAAATGGAGAAGTTTGTGCTTCCAGAAGACTGGAAAACACTACCACGCCCACTTCATTAATACAACCTGAGGAACTAATTCTCAAGTTGGGGATAGAATGTCAAGTAGTTTATTTTCCCCAAGTATATTCTTATTAAATAACTGTGAAAGGGTAGAAGTTGTTTGCAGAGGCAAAAAGGTCTCAGGCTGTCTAAAATCGTGAATTTCCTTCTTTTTCACCTCCTTATATGCCCATTTCCCATAAAGTACCCAATTCTTCTGATCCTTTATTCCCATTTTCATTGTCTCCTTATCTACTAGCTCATTCCCTGATGATTGTACACATTTCCAAGACTCTCTGATCCTTAAAAACTTTCACTTGACCCTGACATTTCCTCAAGCTATTCTTATATCCCTTTTCTCTTCTGAAGCTAAAATCCTTAAAAAGTTGTTTATAGACTTTGTTCTCAATTCCTCACCTCCGACTCGCTTTACCTCCTGGAAATAAATTTCTGACCCCATTCGTGAATTTGCTTTCTATAAAGTAACATGCAGCCCCTAATCTGCTAAATCCAATAGCCTTCTCTCAGTTTTCATTTTACTTGAATACATGGTACAGTTGATAGAGTACTGGGCTTTGAGGTCAGGAAGACCTTACTTCAAACCAGGCTTAGACATTCTTATCTGCTCAAGAAACTTTAGGACAATTCTCCTTGTCTCTAGGATAAAATATGGCACTTACTAATCTGACTTCTACCTATGCTTCCAACTTCATCTATTTCCATTCCTCTTCATAAACTTTATATTCCAGGTAAATTGGATTATTCTAGTTCCCTAAACTTACATCTCTTACATCTGCTCTTGTACAAGCCTTATCATTGCCTAGAATCATTTCCTACTATCTCAGAATCCTTGACTCCCTTGAAGGTTCCTTTGAAATACCTTGTCTTCTATGAAGTCTTCTCTGTTCCTCCTAGTTTTAATTCTTCTTCCTTCAATATACCTTTCTTCATATTTTCTGTTGTCGTTCAATCAATTGTCATATCAGACTCTTGGTGGCCTTATGTGGAGCTGTCTTGGCAAAGCATTTGCCATTTCCTTCTCCAGCTCCTTTTACAGATTAAAAACTGAGACAGTTTTTTCCAGTGGCTTACCTGAGATCACACAGCTAATAAGTGTCTGAAACTAGATTTGAACTTATGAAGATGGGTCTTCCTGATTCGAAGCTCACTGCACCATCTAGCTGCCTACAATCTACATATTTATTTGTGTTTATATTGAATCCTTCTAGCAAAATGTAAGATTTTGGGGGACAAGCATGGTTTCATTTTTGTCTTTGTATCCCTGGCACTTAGTCTAATGATTGAAATGAATGAATTAGCCCCAGGACTGCACTAATAGTTGAGGACATTCTACTGATACTGATAGTAGAATAAATAGGAATGCACCCCATGGGTATTTGCAATAAAGAATAGAATGAAGCCAGAGGGTAGAGAAAAGAGAGATTTAGTGCTTATCTGGAGTCCTGGCTGTGTGACTGGTGGTGTGATTTGAAGAGAGAATTATTGACCAGAGGGAGCGGTTAATTACTGATATCTGTGCTATTTGAAAGAGAGTTTTGCAAATCTGGGTGTGAATCTAGGACTGGAATATGACAGTCCCAAAGGAGGAAAGAGCATATTCAGTATTCAAAAGAAGTAAATGTTTCATGAAGTGTAAAATCCATGGGAAATGGGGGTTCCAAAAAAACAAGAAATGGATGTTCTCTGTGTGGCTGAATGAAGAAGTTGCCCTGGGTCCTAGTACAATATAGAAAGCAACATGGTGTCATAGATAAGGTACTAGACTTAGAGTCAGGAATGCCTGGTTTGAATCATGCTGTAGATCCTTATAGCCATATAACATGTATGCAAGCCACTTAACCTCTGTGACTTAGTTTCCTCATGTATAAAATGAAATCAGACTTGATAGCATCTAAGATCCCTTACAGGTCTAAATCTGTTATCCAATAAGTATTTGACTACTAGCAGTCTCTACAGAGGAAAAGAGAGCCCAGAAGGGCACAGTCACACCCAGATTCAGAGCATGAGTGTGGGGTGAGGGTTAAGTAGATGAAAGAGGAAGGTATTAGGAGTAAGAAGAAAAACAAGGGTCAGACAATAGGTCCATGTCAGCAAAAGAAAATCATCAGCCTCTAAAAAAGAATTCCTTCATCTTGAATGGTGGGTGTAAGTGGAGAAGAATTCTATAGGTTCCCATATCTGCTACCTTTATGGATAGGTAGAAGGATAACAAATTTTAAAAAATGAACTCCACACTGAAGAAAGTCCTATGTGGATTTTTTTAAAATGTCATTGGTTTGACTTTTGGACACTAAAGGCTTTTGTGAAATGCTTAATTCCCCTTATGTAAACAATGTAAACAATACAAAGAAATCCATGAAGATGGTAATCTGTATTAATGCCACTTTTTCCAAATGATATGTTACTTGTGAAGGAATTGAAGAATGACCACAATTTCCCAAATCCCCCATAGGGAAGTTTGATTACCAATGATTGATAAGAAACACAAACTTTTTTCTCAAATACTTCCATGAAGCTAAAAATCAGAAGATGGCAATGAACTTAATCTCCTCAGCTAGCGAAACCAAGTCTACCATTCATTTTATATCCAACTAATCTAATGTGTAATGGGGTATTACCCACAAAGAGCAGAAGAAATCCTTTGGAGAACATTTGGCATATTTAAATCTATTTTTTGTGCTTAGAGAAATTCTAGCTGCACATTGTTCCCTCATCACAGGACAGTCTGCCAAGTCAGAAAGCATGTGATCATCATCTAGAATATATTTAAAAAAGGAAAAGGGACAAGAATCTCTCATTTCTTAAGGAGGAAGCGAAAGAAGGCCAATTCAGTTCAACAACTAAATATGTATGATGAGGTAGACAACGAGGGACACAAAAAATTAAATAGTAACAACAAAACCTAACAGATTAAATAAAAATGGAAAAGTTTAAAATACTGAATTACCAAAATGTTACAGAGATATGATGTGAGGGGAAATGGTGCTGATAAATTTATTCAAAGCAGTGTTGCCATAAACTTTCAATTTGTAAAAAACAATGTCTGTGAAGCACAATAAAGTAATGTACAATTAAATGAGGTATGCCTTTACAAGTCTATATAAAAGCATGGTGGACAACCCCAAGGAAGAGCAAGGAGACCAGTTTGTTTATCAGGCAGAATGTGTAAAGGGAAACAACATGAAAGAAGCCTACAAAGGTAGGCTGGAAATACCTTGTGAAAGACTTCTTATCCCTTTTTCACCTGATTGATATTTTGGCAAGACAGCCACTTGCATAAATGGGGAAAAATCATTTCTCTCTCTCTCAGTATTCAGTACAATTTCTTGATTTGATTTCAATCTATGGTTGCTCTTAGTGTTCACTCTCTATCAAATTGACTAATCTCTTCTATTCTTTTCAAGTATTTGTAAGGCTACCAGGTGCTCTTTTTCTTAGAATACAAATGAATTTGACTTTTCAGAATCATGCCACATTCCTTTCCTAATGCCTTCATCTTTATATTGTCCCTATATGTTTGTGGATAGAGTAACCATTGTCTTAGAGTAAATATAATCTCTCTAGCTTCCTTGTCAAAATATCTAGTCATGCATTTTCTAATATTTTTTAAAGAATGAATAAAAAAGTTGGTGTTTCTTCTTTGGATATAAACTATTAAAGGTCAGGCAATCAGTTGGGTTTAAGGATGAAATGGGCCCCAAATCACTAACTACAACAAATGGCAAAATGGAGGTTTAATGATATTAAGTGACAGCCAGTGTCATATAGATGGTAAATCTAGCTTCACACCATATTATCTGACTTCATATCCCTATATGTATTCCAGAATACCATGCCTTCACTTTTGCTCAATAAAGCACATATTAACAATGTCTATTACTATAGTGCTTCATAAATATCTGTTGATTTGATTTGATTATGGAAATACAATAATGTAAATAACCCTAATAAGTAATCATACAAAGCAAATTGGGTATAACTTAAAGTAATGGAATTTTACTCATAAAATACTTAATTTATTTATAAATAGCTTAAAGTAAAATCCAGCTCACCAGTTCCTCTGTAGTGAATAAGTTTACAAAGAAGTATAAGTTGTCACAGAGTTAAGATAATATCCAAAAAATGCTGGATTTGAAGTCAGAAGACCTGGATTCAAGTTTCAATTTATCTGCTTACTAGCTATGAACCTCATTTTCTTCATTTGTAAAATGGAAATGCTAACACTTGAGATCCTAGACTTCAAGCTGATTAGGATCTGAGAAACCATATATTCCAATCCCCTAATCTCAAAGATAAAGAAACTGAGGCCTGAAGGAGGAAAATGATTTGCCCATGGTCCATACATAGCAGCAGAATTAGAATCCAAGCCTATCTTTTGACTCAAAGTATAACACTGTTTTCACTAGACAGTAGGACCTCATGTTTTATGCAAACTTAACACATGCAAATTCAGGCATATGAGATTGGAAAAAAAGGTAGAAAAATACATTAAAATTTTTAGTTAGGTGCTAAATCCATGCCCTTTCCCAAGCTGCATAAATTCCTGCAATAAGTCATTCATTCTCACTCTGAGAAGCATTAGTATGAGTCATTACATTGTTTTATGCCAAACACAAGTCATACCCACCTCAGAGCAGTGCTTCTCTTTGATTTCATCAATGCTATTCAGTTACTAATAATGGCCTCCAAGTATAAGAGTAGTGATGTTGGTAATACCTCTGATAAATACTTATTAAATAACAGAGTTCACTATTATGCATTATTTTCAACTTACAAGAAGGATCTTGGTATTGATCATGGAAAACAAGGTCCTATGTACTATGCCTTTTTCTACTACTTGCCATATTTTTATAACAATCAAATTAGGTAATATGCTATATATTCCTGAACATAGACAACAAATAAAATTTGAGTATGAATTAAAATCAGCATTATTTCTCAGCGTGCTTATGCTTTTTCTTTCCCTTCCCAAGAATTTTCATTTCAAGTGTTGCATATATTCAAGAAGGGTATGAATTCTAGCCATTATGATGTAAAAGGGTATGCAAAAACAAAGTGCTGTATAAAAACATGATATATTATTAAAAGCTATTATTCTTTCTCCTTCTCCAATCTACATATAAGTATTTTCTCTCTAACAAACATATTTTTTCCAGATGTGATTTTTGCCTTCTGCCCTGGTCATTTTAAATAAATCATGATCTTATTTTCAAAAAATCTTATTTTCAAAAACAAATACCATTTTATTTCATGACATCTCTATCAGTACCTAACCCAATGTTTCACCATGACATGGAAATTAGCATGCACACTATATCAGTACAGTTCATGCTTCAGGATAGAAGGGTTTCAAGTCCAAGCTCAGTGGTATTGAATGTGCATTGGATAAAATCAGTCAAGCTGAGTTTGGAAAAGTTTATAGTCAGGTTGCAAACGGTCATTGTGAATTTTTAAGCCCCAGCAACTTCCAAAGATAGTCTACTAATTTCTAGAAGGATGATGTTCTCCCCCAGTAGCAGTTTTATTCACATTGCTGAAGTCAAAGATCCTATAAATACAAAAGCATATCATAAAACAAATATAAATGCACAAAAACTAAATTGAATTGAAAATGGAAAACTTAATTTTTAATCATAACTTTCAGCCACCATTGTTCAATTTATCATAGCAAAATTGAGATTAACATATTCTATCATATATATGGATCCCTTCTACATCAGTCTATTTGTATAAAAAAAGCACTGGATTCGAATGTGAAGAGCCTGAAATTGAACTCCACCATTGCCATTTATTAGTTGTGTGACAATGGCAAGTAAAGCAATCCTTCTGGACCTCAAGTTTCATCTTTAGTAAAATGATGGTGTTAGACTAGGTTCAAATGGACTTTCTAGCTCTATAAATTTTGGTTCTTTTCATGGGCATTGTTTGCTTTAAAGATAATTCTGTAACTAAATTTGTCAAGATCAACATGTATATTATTGAATTGTTACTGAATGCTGAATCTCTTTGTAAGCAAATTATAAAACATACAATTGGAAGAAAAAAAATGAAGACACCACATTTTAGTAAGTCTGACTGTCAGATGCCTGTTGACAGATTATATGCTGATATTTTATATCAGCAATATCCTCCTAAGCCACCTTCATTACTGATATTGGGGCAAAGAAAGAAAGGGTTTGTCCTTTCATGGTCCCTCCAGTTTCCTTTATTTCTAAAAGTCCTTTCAGTTTCCTAATTCCAATGTTAATTTCCCAGTTTTGAAGGCAATGAATCACAGTTCTTGTTTCTCATGCCTCTATTACTTTAATATTTCTTTTGACTCAATGATACCACCACTAAGTCTAAGAAAAGTAAAAGGGTCTATTATATAAAAATATTTATAGCAGTTCTTTTTGTAGTGGCAAAGACTTGAAATCTAAGCATCAGTTGGGGAATGACTAAACAAATTATGTTGTATGAATGCAATGGAATGCTATATTGTCACCAACAAAATGACAAAAGGGATAGTTTCAAGAGAACTCTGGTAAGATTTGTATGATATGAAGTAGAGTAAAGTGAGAACACCTAGGAGAATAAGTTGTGTAATAACATCATAAAGATAATAATTTTGAATAGCTAAAAAACTCTGATTGATGCAATTATCAATCATTAATCCAAAGGAAAGATGATGAAAATATGGTACCCGCCTCCTGACAGAGGTAGTGGGCTCAAGATACAAAAGGAGGAATATATTTTTGGATAGCTACAATTTAAGAATTTATTTTCCTTCACTATGAATTTTTTTTTTGGTTTTGTTTCCCTTTTTAATGTAGGGGGAAAGAGGAAAGCAGGATAAAAAAAATAGAACTATTTTATTGAAAAATTAAGTTTAATATTATATATATATATATATATATATATATATATATATATATACCATGGTTTCTAACAACCCAGCTAGGAGAAACTAGATTCAAATCATAGCTGCCAGGTTTTTAGTAGCCCTTCACAGCCAACAGGAGGAAACCTAATGATAGACTCCAGGGACAGTCATTGTCACCATTAATCACTGGAAGCATGGAGGCAAAAGCTTCACATTGGTAGAACTCTGCTACATTTTCTCCTCAAAATGAAGATAGCTTCCAGCAAAAATAATGCAAATGAATGTCATATATTCAAATTCATGCCCAAATGTCAGAACCACATCACATCCATGCTAATTAGAGTGGTGAGTAAGTTCCATACTGTGTACCTCTCAGTGCAAATAGAGACTATTTTTTAATGTTTCATAAATAATAAAATTATTAATGACTTAGAAACAAGGTGAAGCCAAATAATTACCCATGTGAATTTAAATAGGACAAACATCAGAAAATCTTATCAAATTCATCACAGGGATAAACAAAATTAAGGAACTTAATAGATATGACCTACCCAAATTTGAGAAAAGATAATTTCTATAACTTAGTGAACTTTCTAGGATAAGAAGTATATAGTTTACCCAGTCTGCGTTTGGTTAGGTTGATTAAACCCCACCCCACCCCCCCCAAAAAAGAAAGAGTAGACATTTTATAGCACAGTGGGAAAAGTATTGGATTTGGAATTAGAGGACTTGGGATAAAATCCTGGTTCAGCCACTTATTATTACCTGTGTGATTTTGCATGTGATAATTTCCACTGGATTCTCATTCTTTATAAAATGTAGAGTTTGATCTAGAGGTTAAATACCTTAATTTCTAAATCTACAATGATATGAATTCCCTTAGAGAAGGAAATGTATTGGCCATTGAATCAAAACTCACTCCAAATATAGGATTCCTTCTGCAGTATCCCTGACGTGCAGCTGCAACTTGAATACTTCCTGTGATCATGATCTCACTATTTTATGAGCCCATTCCATTGTTTGACAGCTCTAATTTTTAGAAATCTTTGCCTTATATTTAACTAAAATCTTCCTCCAGCTAATTCCTATCCATTGTCTGATTTCTGATCTCTGAAACAACATAAATAAGTTTACTTCCCTTCTATATGCCCGCTCTTTTTTTAAATCTCAGAAAATTTCAGAGATGTAAGAGACCTTCTGATTCTGATGAAAAGAGAAAGTCCTTAAAATTATCCATAATTTGTATTTTATATTCTATAATAAAGCCTAGAAAAGTTAAATGATTTGCCCACACAGCTAGACAGCTATCATGTTTCTCTTTCGTCATCTCTTTTCAAGGCTAAACATGGCCAAATCTCACAACAAATTTAATTCAGCACAGTTAGGGGTTTATTTGTTTTTAGGGGATGTGCAACAGTAATCAAGAGAACAAATATTATTTAGTACCTAACTTGTGAAAGTCACTATAAATCACTATATGTGTGTTTGTATGGAAGGAAGGAAAGAAAGAAGGGAGGAAGGAAGGAAGCAAGGAAGCAAGGAAGCAAGGAAGGAAGGGAGGGGGGAGTAAGGGAGGGAGGAAGGTGTAATGGTTAAAATAGTGGAAGACATAAACTGTTGCAGATAAAGAGTGGTTGGTTAAAATTGTGACTGCAGAAAAATATGGTTTCAAGACAGTGTCTTGTTTTAAATCAAATATAAGGTGGTCTCCAGGGAAAGATTCCCAATTATTAAATATACCCAAGTCAGCTGGGTTTTATAGATATTTTAATTAATACACAAATGAGGAATTAAAGAAAAGGGAGAGAGAGAAAAAAAGGAAATAATGAGAAAAGGATCGGCCGGCCCAGGCCAGCCCTGGCCAACCCAGGCCCAAGCCCTAAGAGAAAGATCAGTCAGTCCTCTATCCACTCACCACAAGATTTGTCCAAGCAAGGATTCTAGTGTTCAGAGACACCAGGCCAACTCCATCTCAGTTGACTCCACCAGCTCAATGAATCTCCCTCTCTCTCCTGAGGCCTCCTTTTAAAGGGAATTTTCTCCTATGTCACCTCCCCTAAGTTCTCACATCTACCAATCACAGTAGACATTTTTCAAAGGACAGACCATTCTTAGTTCACACCTAAGAAGGATTAAATTTTTTATTAAGTTCACACCAGAAAACCTCTGAGTAAGTTTCTCACCTCTTTGGGCACAGCTTAAGAACTTTTGTCTTACTATAAGTATGGGTTTAAGTATCTTTCATTGTTCAGCAAGGAGTTTCTTCCCCTAAAGCAGGCTTAAGTAGGAGTGGAGTACAGGTCTTCACATTCCTGATCTAAGTAGAGGTCTCACATTCCTGATCTAAGTTCCTTCGTTGTTTAAATGGGGAATGGTCTTAACCCAACCTTATGAAGTAGGGTCTGAGAATTTTTAAGGTTCACAGAGGAAGAGAGTTGTTCAGAGAATATTAGAGAGATAAGATGCTAGAAAAAATTAAAAAGCTGTCACAATACTACAATCTGATTTAAAGGAAGACAAAATCAAATTAACAAAAAGCAAATGAATAATGTAAAATTGCAACAAAATCAGAAGAAATAAAAAGAATTATTGAAACCTGTTATGCACAATTACATTACCAAGACTGAGAACATCAAAGAAATAAAGGAATATCTTCAAAAATATAAAATACCCAAATTAACAGAAGACAAATACAAAACTTATATGATCCAGTCTCAGGGAAAAAAATAATTGTAAAGGAACTACCAAAGGAGTTTGGGGGACACCTAGCCCTAACTATTTAAAGGAGAATTCATTCAAGTTTTCCATTAGAATACTATTGAAATTATTCTCAAAAACTTGGAAAATACCCTTCCATATTCCATTTATGAGATAAATATAATTCTATTACCTAAATCAGGGAAGAGAGAGAGGAAATAAGCATTTATTAAGCATTTATGATTTGCTATGCACTGTGCTTAGTGCTGGGAATACAAATTGAAACAAGACATTCCCTACCTTCAAGGAACATGCATACCAATGGAGGGAAATTGCATAAAAGGGAGCTAAAAAATGGATGAAGTAAAGCCATAGGAAAAGGGTAGAAAAGGTACCCAGCTTAGCTTTGAAGACCAGAAAATTAGGAACAAGGCCATGAGAAGAATGAAGGCAAACCAGTGTGGAATCTTCCACAAAATGGAGGTCCAAGAATAAAGCACCAATAGGTAAAGGAGTGGCAGAACTTGTGAAAGGTTATTCTAGGGTAACCAGGACACCAAGAAAGTAGATTATTGTTCTAGGGGAGAAAAAGCCTCCATCTGTTGAGAGACGTTTCAGGATGAGCAAGTAGTAGAGGAGGTGCAGTTTTGAAGTCCAAGTTATAAACATATAATAAATCTAGTCATGTGTATAAATATATAGACACCTGTGACAAAAGCTATCCCCCAATTGGTAAGCACTGTCAAAGGTTATGAACAAAGAGATTTCAAAGGAAGAATCTCCAGCTATTAATAAACATAAAAATGTTCCAAATCACTAATTAAAGAAAAACACAAATCAAAACAACCTTTAGATTTTACCTCAATCCTTGAAAATTGGCATAGATGACAAAAGATAAGGATAGTCAATGTTGAAGGAGTTGTAGAAACATAGGCACACCAGTGCATTGTCAGTGGAATTGTGAATCAGCACAATCTAGAATTCTGCAAATAAAGTGACTAAAATTGCCATACCCTTTGATCCAGAAGTTCTCCTACAAGGCTCCTACTACAAGGAGGGTATTGATAAGAAGAAAATCCACATATACACCAAAATATTTATAACATCACTTTTTGTGATAGTAAAGAATTGAAAACAAAGCAAATGTCCATCAATTGATGAATGTTTAAACAAATTGTGATACATGTGTATAACAGAATATTATAGTTGACAAACATATGAATATTGTTGTTGTTCATCCTTCATTTTCTAAGAGGATTAATGACAAACAGGGTAATATCTTGACTTGTTCATGAATTAGATTTAAATGAAGCAGAGTTGCACAAATATATTAGCCTCACTTTCTCTTCCAGAGTCATTAAAGTCCAGCAGCAAAATAAAAGTCAGGATGCCTGGGACTGGCCTGGGGTGCATTGGATGCCTTGAGCATCTTTGGTGTCTGACCAAGCTCTAAGTGCTGCACAGTACCTGCTTCAGCTGCCTTCATGGTCTTTAAAGAAATTTGTTTTCTTCTACCCATTCCTCCAGGGGAAATCTTCACATATTTGAGGTAAATAGGCTTCATGCCTGTCAGTTACACTCAACATGGTTTAACATGTCTGCCTAGATAGTTTTACCAGGTTGTGGTTTCTGCACACAGAGAAACCTGGAAAGAACTATATGAACTAATGTAGAGTTACATGAGCAATGCTTAGAAAAGAAAATACACAATGATTACAATATAAGTAGGAAAAAAGAACCTCAAAAATAAAAAGCGAATGTTGCAGAATTACTAAGAATGAGTATGGTTCAAAAAGAGAGATACGAAAAGGCATCCTTACCACCATCCCTTTGTGAAGGAGGAAGGTTTGGAAGGGTCACACATTATATGTATTTTAACATTTTTTCAATGTATTGATTAGTTTTGCTTATTTTTTGTCTTCTTTTTGTCTTTCTTCCTTTTTTTTAAATCACTGGTTGTATAGTGATAAGACTTTGCCAAGGTCTCTATAAGGGCAAGGAAAAACACTAGAAGAAATTCTGGTGATTTAACAAACAAACAAACAAAAAATATCTTTTATTTAGAAAAACAATAGTTCAAGGGGGAGCTGACCAAGGCCTTTAATATTGCCTTTGTGAATGGAGGGAAAGAGTAAATTTGAGAGACATAATGATGGTTTTGAAAAGAAAAGGCAATTGATTGACTTTGAGGGTAACAAAGAATGATGGAAGAATGACTCCATGATTTTCAATCTGGGAAACCAAGAGGACCAAATAGCCTCTACTGAAATAAAAAAATATTTAAAGGAGGAACAGATTTTGGAAAGGGAAGTACAAAGGTTATTTTTTTATATTGACATTTTGAATTTACATTGTTGACAATCCAGGCATCCATATGATGCTCAGCAGTTAGTCTTACTATGGGACTAGAATTCTGTTTGGGCTGAATATATCAAAGTATGATGAAAGTTTAAAAAATGTGTCAAAATGATGTAAGCCTAATGCCAAATTCTATAAGACAATTGACTAAAGCAAAAGGATAACATTGCATATTGAGTTTTTCAAATATAAGAGATTATAAGATTTATTATATAAGCCAACAAATGTATTTCACCTAGCCCCAATTGATTAATATGGTGGGGGAAAGTCAGAAGAGTGCAGTGTCACAGAATCAAGGGACAAGGGAAAAGGAAAAGGAAGTAGATGACAGTGTCAAAAGTTATAGAGAAGTCATGGAGAATGAGGACTTTTAAAAAGGCAATCATATTTAGCAATTAATACATCAAAGAAAACCTTTGAGAAAGCAGACACAGTTGAGTGCTGGGCTCAGAAGCCAGATTTCAAGAACAAAGAATAGAGGCACAGGATATAGATAACCTTTATTATAATTTTGTCAGTAAAAGGCAGGAGAAATGTGTTATGAAGGTTTGGGGGTGTGTTTATTTGTTGTTGTTTTGTTTTTAAGGATGAGAAAATCTAAACATGTCTGTAGATGGCAGGGAAGGTTGAAGATTAATTTTTCAAAGAGGCAACAATTGATAGAGAAATATTCTAGAAAAGATGATAGGTGATATTTTGAGGGTGTATATTTGATAGATCCGATAACTAATGGATCAGATAGTTATCTTTCTTTTGCCTACCCTTCTCCCTTTTTCCTCCCTCTTCAGAAGTCTTTCAGCCTTCCCTTCCCCCCTTCTTCAGTCTCCTTCAAGTCACTCAGTGAGAGCTGTGAGGTTTCAATGAAATAGTTCTTAATCTTCTTTGCCAAACAAGGGGTTTATTTGGGGAAGACAGGAGAAGGGTGGAGGATATGGTAAGAGGGGTAAGATATCCCTATTCTCTACAGTGAATGTTGGATTGGAGGATATTGAGAGAAATGGCAATTCAGTCACTAGCATGAAACAGAACCAGTCAGAGAGAGATATAAGAACTATTGTCCTTCTTCTTCTTCCTTTAAATCAGCCAGGTCACCTCCAACAATCAAAGTCCCAGAGACTACCAGCTTCTTCCTTCAGGTCAGCCAGCAAGCCAAAAGCTTTCCAACCAGTCACCATTGGCTTGGCTCCAAACTGCTTTTCCCAGTCACATTCCAAATGGAATCCTCATTTGACTAACAGATGACCCATCTCCAGCTTCTGTCATTTGCATGCATTTTCTTATAATTTCTCTCTTCTCCACAGATGGCAGAGAAAATAATAAAGGGAAGAAATTTAAAAAGTTGGTAATGGTAAGAAGGATGACACCTCCTTTTCAGACAATGAAGCAAAGTATAGAAAAGGAAATCATCAATGAAAGTTGCATAGAATGGGCAGTCACATAAGGGTTGTGATGAGCACCATTTCAGGAAATATCTCCATTTTAAGATTTTAGACCCAGATCTAAAAGGGGACAGCTAATCCAACTCCTTCATTTGGTGGGTGAAAAGAAATATCCCTTAGAGTATACATACGGATTCCTGTGGGCTACATATTGAATTAGAAAACCACATATTAATGTTATATATTTTCTATTGCATTTTCATTTCTTTCATTTTATGTTTCCCAATTACATTTTAATCTGATTCTGGTATCCCTAAGGAGTGTTCCACCTCACAGAATCAGAGGAACACATTGATTTAGGGTTGGTTGGTGGGCTGGTTTTCTCTATTCATTTTGTCATGCTGACCATAGCTAGAAAAGTGACTGATTTTGTTCTTGGGTTTCCAAACAGTTCTTGATCTGGTACATTTTCTAGATTTTGGGGGAGAAGCTATTAGGGAGATCTCAGCCACACTGCTTCTTACTACTGTGCCATCTTGGCTTTGCCTCTTCAATTTTTGTCATTCAGAATTTTCACTCTGGTGTTTAGATGTGGTATTTTATAGTTATTTAAGATTTAATCTAGTCTTGTTTAGTTGGTAAAAATGAAGCAAGATGATCATTATTAGCAATTTGTAACTCAAGCAATCTGCTTCCATTTGCCTGCTTATCTCTCTTCTCTTTGCCCAGACTTTGAACACTGATTCTTACACTTTTCTCCTTAATTTTAATGTACCCCACTTCAGATCCAATCTCCATAATTATAGGATTTTTTTGGCTTGTGACTATTCCCTTCTTGATACTATATATAAGGTTCAGTGGTTGCTATTTCTATTTGACACCATTGGCTTGGAGGCAGCTAGGTGAAAATGGATAGAGTGCTAGCGCTGGAGTCAAAAAAAAAAACAAAACGATTTCAAATTCAGCCTCAGATGCTCACTAGCTATGTGATCCTGGGCAAATCACTTAACTTCTGTTTACCTTAATCCATTGCAGAAGGAAATGACATACCACTCCAGTATATTTGCCAAGAAAATCTTCATATGGGGTCATGAAGAGTCAGATATTACCGAACAACTGAACACAGCAACAACTGATTAAAGAATCTAGAAAGCCAACTAAAAATTAATTAAACTGTATACTTCAGCAGATTTCCAGAATGTAAAATAAGCTCACACAAATCATCAGCTTTTCTGTATATTGCCAATAAAATCCAATAGGAAAAGATTGGAAGAGAAATTCTATTTAAATAACTATAGAAAGTTTAAAATACTTAAGAGTCTTCTTGCCAAGGCACACACAAAAACTATATCAATGCAACTATAAAATATTCTTTACACAAATAAAGACAAATGTAAATATTTGGAGAAATATTCATTGCTCATAGGTAGGCCAAGCCAATATAATAAAAAAGGCAATACTAGCAATGTAAATTTATTTTGTTCAGTAAAATACCAATCAAATTAATATATAATTATTTTTTCAACCTAGAAAAAAATAAAATTCATCTGGAAAAAAGAAAAAGTCAAGTATCTTAAGGGAAATAATGAAAAAATATAGGGAAGAAAGAGATCCTAGAAGCACCAGATATCAAGCTATACAACAAAACAATAATCATCAAAACAACTTGGTATTGGTTAAGGAAAGTAGGTTAATCAGTGAAACAGGTTAGGTATACCATAAAAAGAAACAAACAAGCATGGTAGCCTAATAATCCCATCTACTGAGACAAGATCAGACTATTTGACAAAAATTGCTGGGAAAATTGGAAAGCAGTCTGGCATATACTAGAGATAGATCAACATCTCACTCTATATACCAAATGATTACATGACTTAGACAAAAAAGACTATATCAAAAACAAATTAGAGGACCAAGGAAGAAATTACCTGTCAGATCTATGGATAAAGCAAACATTTCATTTTCAAAGAAGAGATGGAGATAATTGAAGGTAAAAAGGACAATTTTGATTATATAAAATGTAAAAGCTTTTGCACAAATTAAACAAATAAAGCTAAAATTAGAAGAAAAACAAGTAAATGTGGGAGAAATGTCTTTGAAACAATTTCCTTTGATACCTCAAACATTTCCCAGCTATGTGGAACCCTAGGCAAATCACTAATCCCAATTGCATACCCCTTAGTGCTCTTCTGCCTTATAACTTAGTTCTAAGAAAGAAGATAAAGGTTTAAAAGAAAAAAGAAGAATACATATAAGAAATTGGAGCAGCCAGGTTGCACCGTGGATAAAAGGCAAGGAATGGGTACATTAATGCACTGTTGTTGGAATTGTGAACCAGTCAGGTCATTCTGGAAAGTAATTTGAAACTATGTCCCAAAAGTTGTTAAACTATGTTTGCCCTTTGACGCAGACAATACCACTACTAGGTTTATAGTCAAGAGAGACCAAAGAAAGAGCAAAATGACCCATATTTCAAAAATATTTATAGCAGTTCCTTGGCACTCCCTCTGTTCAAAGAATTAGAAACAAATTAAGGCATAGAAATTTGAAGGAATACTATTGTGTTATAAGAAATGGTGAAGGGTGTGGATTCCCAGAGAGACACATGGGGAAAGGTATGTGACCTGATATAGACTGAAATGAATAGAGCCAAGAGAACAATTCATATCTAATAAAGGCAAACAACTTTGAAGGACTTAGAAACTCTGATCAACATAATGGACAATGATGACTCCAGAGGACCCATAATAAAACATCTATCCACCTCCAGATAAAGAGTAATGGAATCACATTGAGATACTCTTTTTTTCTCAACATGCCCAATGAAAATATTTCCTTTGTTTGACTATTCTTGTCTGTAATGGGAGCTTTGTTTTTTTTTTTTTAATTTCTTTCTCAAGGAAAGGGTGGGAAGGAAAGAAACCAGAATTACACTGACTGGAAAAAAAATTTTAATTTAAGAAAATAAATGTTTTTTTTTTAAAGAAAATGTAAGGTCCTTCAGAGATGAGACTATCTTATTTTTTATAGTTATATCAAGGCCTGGAACATCAAGTGAACTTAGCCAGTTAGTAAGCATTTATTAAGTGGCTACTATGTGCCAGGTTGTGTGTTAAGTGCCAGGGACACAAATAAAAAAAGAAAAACTTCTGCCCTCAATGAGCTTAAAAATTAATGAAGGAAAACAATATAAAAAAGAAAACTGAAAAGGGAAGGGAAGGGGGAACAGCCACCAGAGAGTACTCAGTGCAGGGGCATGATTTTCACAAAGAACAAACCAACCAGAAAAGTTGTTGGAAAATGAAGAGGTTAGCTGGGACATTCTATGCCCTATATAAAGGAAGGCTTTACACAGCCCTCTAATCAGAAGGAAGAGGCAGCTGAGGGTGCTAAGAAGGTTGGATCACTCTCTATGATGATGAGATTTCAGGTAAAGAGTTTATCTTTAGGGAAATATATGATGTTCATAGGGTCTGAATAAAGCAGAGCAAATAATGATAAATGTTTCATTATTTAAAAAAATTCAAAGACAAAATTAGCACAAAAAGAAAATACAATTAAACTGACAAAGTTGAATAACTGATAAACCATTAATTGATCTGATTATTTAAAGAGAGAAAAATGAAATTTCCAATATATTTTAACTTATGAAAGAATTCCAACAAATGCAAAGGAAATAAAGGAAATTATTAAACTCTTATTTTGCCTGATTATAAACCAAAAAATTGGTAGGGTAATTGAAATTCATGAATATTTACAAAAATATAAAATATCAGGATTAAAAGAATAAGAATATGATTATTTAAATAACAATCTCAGAAAAATAAAATTTTAAATTCATAATGAATTCTCTAAAGAAAAAATCCAGGACCAGATGGATTTAAAAGTGAATTCTATCAAACACTCAAAGAACAATAAATTCCAACATTACATTTTTTTTAGATTGTACTAATGAAGCTTTTTTATAAATACTCTGAACAGAAGGAGGTTCAGTAGGAAGCAGACAAACAAGACAGCTTTTGGAATTAATATGTTAAATTTAGTCTATACTTCAAAAGAGAAACTATATTAGTGAGATTCACAATTTCACATACCATCCTTTTTTCTGATCTTCTTTGTGTATGAAAATGTTCTTGTTTGTTGCTATTTTTCAAATTCAGAATAGCAATTTTTAATTATTAAAAGAAAAGATAGACCTTCCTTTATCTCAGAGAAAGCCTTTTAATTATTAAAATAACTTTAAGAATATCTAGACAATGTCATTGCTCTCCATTTCTTCTTCAATTTTGAGCCCAGCTCATTATTCGTATATAGCATTTGCCCAAGATGCACATGCTGATGTGTTATATGTGTTGTCCATTCAGACAAATATCATAATCTTATCAATAGGAATGTTTCATTCACTTGGTTTTTCCTATGGGGAATTAGGCCAAATTCTACTGAATCATTATGGGTATCATTTAGCAAGCTCTGTGATGTTGCAAATGGGACAATACCATTTGCAAAGAGGAGAATATGGAGTACCTTGCCATCTACATCATTTTCACTTGGATAGCAGCACAGGATCACCTCCACAATATTAGTGAACTCTTTTGACAAGTGTTATCTACTTATTTTACTCCTTGATTAATGTTAATAATAAGTCAAAGTTATCTACATTGTTTTACCTTTCAAGGGATCTTGTATTATTTTTACTATATTGAAATGAAAGAGAGGAGAAGAGTGGGGACCTCCCGTCCCAAAGTGGGGTTCAGGGGAGACAGCTGATGTTTAGGGTCGGCTCAGAGAGAGGAGAGGGGGTTTGAAGATTTTTCTCCTTCTACCTTCCCTTCTTAGCTATGACTGCTCTCCCAGATTTGCTCTTGTCCCTCTTATCCCACACTCCACTACTTGAGACCAAAGGGTCTCCCCTTGATCTCTTCACTCAAACTTGATTCACAACTTGGGGAAAAGATAATTATTTTAATGTCAACTCAATCAGGATAATACAAAGGAATAGCTGGCAGGGAAAGAATGGGAAAGTAAAGTAGGGAAAAGGGGGTCCCTGCCTCTACCTAAAACCCTTTTCCTTCCCTCCTCTAGTTTGGGGGAAATCAGGCTTTGGCAGCCTGAGCCCCCTGAGAGATAGTCAGGTTGGCTGATGCTGTGTTTGATCCCTTGGCCCCAGTTCAGACCCAAGGCAATAGGAGCTGAGGTAAAGTCTGACAGAGATTCCAAGTGCCTTTCTCAGGTTTTTCCTTCAAAAGTATTTTTCAGTTGTGAAATGTTGGGGGGAAGGATTTCCAGTCACAAGCAGGAAAAAGTGAGTAACCCTCGGGAGAAAGTCTTATTCAACCTTTTCTCTTTGGCTTCTCCCAACTGAGAGACCAACTGCTCTTCAGAAGGAACCTTCCTGCTTCTCAGAATTCCATCTTCCTGGGGCCCCTCCCCTGTCCAAGGTGATCCTGGTACTTTTTCTTTAGTACCAGCCTCTGTCGCATTTTACCTAGGTATGAGAGGACATTGTTGGAAGTGATTCTTTATGATGGTATCTTGTTCTATTGAATGATTTTTTTTTAATGAATGAAAAACAAGTCTAATATTATCTCATAGTCCTGACATTTCTCAGTTGATTATATAATGGTAAAGATTTGGACTGCCACTCACAAAAAATCTAATTGTTCCTTTCTAATATTGTCATTAAAAATGAGTGTAGCTTACTTTAAGGTAAAGTGATAGCTATTATTGGTGATCTTAGTTATAATTATTTTTAGGTTAATAAGATTCCAACTTTTTTATGGCATTGAAAGTTCCCTGTTCTATGGATACCTTGAGAACTGAACCTTGAGTATCCTTGAAAATGTATTGGTTCTAGAATGGGTGTACCCTCAGATTAATCCCAGTTTGATTTCCACTTCTTTTATGAAAACATCTAGAATGATAATGTTGGAGTCCACAAATGGTGGACCCAGTGTCTTACATGGTACAAGAAATCTACTAGGAAAACTTTTCAGATCTTTTCTTTCTTTTGTCTGTTTATTATCCTTCCAGTTTCATCCTTCAATGCCCTTGTCATTGCTTTAATTCATTGGATTTCTTACCAAATTCTCTTTAAACTGTTTATCCTGCTCTGCTTCCTCCTGTTTTATTAAGGAACACTGCTCATAATCTCCCTTAATAAATACTCATATTAACTGACTGATTAATCATATTTCTCCATAAGATTTTGGAAATGTGTTTATATTCTAAACCAACTTGCCCTTGGATGCAACCTCTCTCTGCTTGGTCAGTATGTCAAGAATTTGCTGAGTGAGGTGTCTTTAGATTCCTTTGTTCTTCTCATTATAACAATTGATTTCCAGCTATTACATTTCCATGGGGAATTGTTATAATCAGAGTTGATGTCCTCTCTTCCATCAGTTTCTCATTTTTCAGTATCAATAACTTGTTTAAACTGGTCAGGTTGGATTGTTTTAATTGCATGCCACACATCCTTTCCCTACTTTTATTCTTTCATCTAACTGTATATTAATTTTTATCTTTACTCTAACAGTTCTGTAGTCTGATTCAGTAATGACTCCTACATCAGTAATGAGACATTTCCTGTCTGCTTAAATATAATCAATTCTATTTCTTGTGATGTTATTCAGCATTTGAGTTGTCTGGCACCTTCTAATTCTTAACTCAAAGAAAATACTTATGATTATAAACATGAAATGTCTCTGTAATCTACAAAGTTTTGGTCTCTCTTATTACTTACTCCTGAACAATATATCTCAACATGTTTTTTCACCAGCCTCAACTATATCTCTTTATAGCCAAGACTATGTTGATTTAATCTGGTGGATTTTACCATGTTCTTCATAGAATTTATCTACCTCTTCATCAAAAGATATTGTCATATAAGTTGCAACTATCTTCATGCTCTACTTTTTCAGCAAACACTTATGATAAACATTGCAATAAAATATGATCAAATGTTCCATGAAGTTATGTTTCTTACTGCTTTTGGATGCATCATAAAAGGATGCATTATAAAACCAACTTCACCAACTTTCACTTATATATTTATGAATCTACTATGAAATCCTTCATTTGTCTCACTGAATTGAATCTGTGAGTCATCCTTCCATTTAGCTGCAAGCTGTTTTTGCATCTTAATTTCATTTACAGCAATGATGTCAAAATTTATATTATTTTGTACCTTTAGCAATTTAAGGCTATTTAAGATTGAGGGCTCTTTTGTACTCGCCTTCATTTTCATGGGTTTCCTGCTAGTGATGAACTTCTCTATATTTATCCAGGATGCCCCTCAGAAAGCATTCATTCTGTTTCCAAGACTGTACATTAAGTCTTTTCAACACAAGCTTTTTAGAGCTTGTGATCTAATGTAGAAACCTGAGATACAGTAGTCAAAACAGCTAATGTATTTGTAGGCTGAATGAATAAAACTAAAGAATTCAGAATATATTTCCACTGGACTCTGTCTTCAACTACATCTTGTTCTGAGCATCATGTTTTAGAATTACATTGACAAGCTGGAGAGCATTCAGAGCATGATCATTTCCTCCTACATTAATGATACTAGTTAATGGCAAGAAGTTGTACTACTGAAACTAATTTAGAAAACAGGACCTAACTTCTAGTGAATGCAAGACTCCAAGCACAGCTAATTGTACAAAATTTATAAGAAAGACTGAGGTTTCCTTGCTTCTTTTCCATTATGAGTTTTCATTCTGACCTTAGAACATATATCTTGGTGTACTATCCTTCATATTCTGGTATCACATATTTCCTTTTTTTTTAATTGATTGATTAAGAAAATGTTTCCATGGTTACATGATTCATGTTCCTTCCCTCCCCTCCTCTCATCCCCCTCTCATAGCCAACATGCAATTCCATTGGCTTTTACATGTGGTATCACATATTTCTGATGCAGACTTCATCTCTGGCCACTAGTCCCTCTTTGGGCTACTTCTGTCTTTAGTATTTGGCTCTCTAAAGCCAATATAGTATTTCTGGACTCACTCAAGTGGATACCTTTTGCCATTATCTTTTTTTTCCCCAAATGCCTCAATTTGTACCATCATAAATCCTTAAGCCACAGTAGACTCTAGCTCTAGTCTTGTACTGAAGTGAGATTAGAAGAAATATTGTGATCCAACTTCTATTAAAGCTGATACACATACCCTCCTTCATGGTACAATTGCTAAAACTATTAGACAGTTTGATTAACATAATTATAGACAATAAGATTCTCAGAGAAATATAACTTACTCCCTTAACCATGATCCAAAAAGGATAGACAAATAGAAAGACAAATGTAACAAATAGAGGAGTTTTTCATATATTCATACCAACAGGGTTCCATCTTGCTTCTACCATTCTTGGACTAGGTGTCCTTCAAGTTTTCTTCTAACTCTCAGTCTTTTACCCTGTATCCTTCTCTTTCCTCAGAATAAATTTAAAAGCAATAAGAACATGAGTTAGTTTGATACACTAGAAAATGTAGTTTTGCTTCCTTCCTTAAATATCTTGACCTAACATAGCTTTGATGTAGGCAAAATGGCTGGCAAGCCTTTCACTTAAGAAGCTTACATTCTCCGGTCACCTTGGAAGATCATTCTG
Source organism: Monodelphis domestica (assembly GCF_027887165.1). Classification (NCBI taxonomy): domain Eukaryota; kingdom Metazoa; phylum Chordata; class Mammalia; order Didelphimorphia; family Didelphidae; genus Monodelphis; species Monodelphis domestica. The sequence goes on from NC_077230.1 coordinate 308,330,883, forward strand.
TACCTGTGGCCCCTTCCTTGAAGTGGTCAGCTCCTCTCAGAGTTTTTATTTTAAGGAAAGTATTCAGACCAGACAAGTTCACTCCTTCATTCCTCTCTGGACTCAGTTCCTGACTCTCTGGACTTCCTTTTCCACCATACACTAAAAAAGGTATCTTCTCCCCACAGTCACATTTTTTTACTTTTCTCTTATGTGTGCTCTTCCCTCATTAGATTATGAGCTCCCTTAAGGAAGATGATGAATTTCTTTTTTCTTGTATTTGTAGTCCCAGCATTTAGTGCAATGACAGGCTCTCATTGTTTTTCAGTTATTTCAATCAGGTCCAACTCCAGATCTACCTGATTCCAGGGCTGGCACTTTATCCAGTGCAAACCCTAGAGCAGTGATGGCAAACCTTTTAGAGACCAAGTGTTCAAACTGCACCCTCACACTGCATGTGAGCCCCTTGTACCATTACCAAAGTCAGGGAAGGGAAGAGGTACTCCCATTGGGCTACTGGGCAAAGGGGTGGTATTGGTAGAAATGTCCTCAAGAGCAGTGGAGAGGAGGAAAGGAGCAGCCCCTTCTGGGACATGTACCATAGGTTCACCAACATGGACATACAGACTCAGTACATAGTACTATACACACACACACACACACACACACACACACACACACACACACATATATTCTTTTTAGTTTGAAAAAAAAAACTGATTTCCAAAAGTCCAGGCTTTGTATCTTACTTTGGTCACAATTATGAGCACCAAGTTGCTTTGCTCACTTTCATCCAGAATTCCTGTCACTTCTTCACCATCAGTCAGTTTTTTCCCCCCATTGATCAGAATTCAGTACAAAACATCAGAATATAATTGCTTCCTCTCTTTTTTGAGTTATGAAACTTTTAACAAAGCAAGCTGAGAATTTACCAAATATCTTCTTTTTAAACTTTCAGCAGATTTCTGAATTGTCAAATTTCCTTCCTCTATCACTACTATAATTCATTCAATTAAACTAACAAGAAACATTCACATCCCAGGCACTGTGAGATATGGTAAGGATACAAGGACCAAAAAAAAAAAAAATGAAACAGTATCTACTACCAAGAAGCTTACATTCTTTTGGGAATATACTGCCTTTTTGATACTTTGTTATTATTGAAGAGACTATTGCCTTCCTAAACAATAGAGACAAAGAGAGTCTCAAAGTTTCAATCACTCTCAGATAATAAGCTAATTAGTGTAGTGTCAGGCAAGTCCTTATTAGCAACTGTTACTTTTCACAATCTGACCATGCCCCTGACTCTTTACAACCACTCTAACAGAAAGATAGGCTATCAAGTTTCTGCTCCCAGCATTTTCCCTTTCTCAGGGATCCAAGAAAATGGCACATCTCCCAAGTTAGAGTGCCAAAGAGACTGACTCAGAAGAGGACATACAAATTGTCACAAGGGGTCAGTTCAAGTCCTCGACAACTGCTCCCGATCTAAAGTCCTCCACAGCATTCTTCATTACAGATTCAAAAAATTCAATGCACTTTAACAAATATTTATTAAGTGCACAACATTGTGCTAATCAATTCAAAGACAAAAATGAAACAGTCTATCATCAAGGAACTTATATTCTACTTGGGGCTGTTACCCTAAAAAAGAACTACATTTCCCAGGAGCCCACTGAATTTCTGTCCTTACATACTTCCTGTAGACAAAGGATATTAGCAAGTGGGTGATCCTCTTGGGACTCTTTGGCTTGATGATAGCGAGGTTGGAGGTGATAAGGCAGGTGTCTGAACTAGCTGTTGAGCTATGGGCACATGGTCTTTATTTTGTATCACTTTTTTTTCCTTTATTTCTAATGATCATTAATAAATCTCCTAAAATATAATATTTTTATTATCAAGATTTAACTTTAACTTTTACATTGATGGCAACCATGAAGGGATGGGAAAAAAACTCTCAATCTTTTTAAGATAGCCTAGATAAAAATTTTTATGCCACGTTTCTCCTGCCAAGGCTTTTCACCCACCCCACCCACCCACCAAACCTTGAACTCTCTACCAGAGCTACTGCCTTTTTCTTTCCCTACTTTTTGCCTGGTCACTCTCCCTACTTACCAGGCTATTTTTAGCCAGGGGACTCTTGGCAAAGAGGAGATAAGTCATTTCTTTCACCCATCTGCTTGAGCTCATGTTCCTCAGTTCCTTACTACTGCCTCTGGCATTGTTGATACTGCTTCCTCCTGATCTCTGACCCCAATCACTCATCCAGCCCCAGCCCCAATCCAAGGTCCCAGACTACTAGTAGCTGCTGCTGTGTCTTCAGAACTCACAAACTTGGAGCTGCTCTCTGGGCAATGGTAAAAACCAGGTGTATTTTCCTTAGGCAACGATTAGCCTCCTAACTCCCTCTCTACATGGCTAGGGAAACAAACTACTCCCTAGTATTTTACTTCAGGAGGGGAGGGGAAGGGAAGGAGGAAGTTACTCTTCCAAACAGGAAGTAAATTGTAAGCATGGTGCATTCTATTAAAGAGCAGTACCTTGCCTATTTCAAACAGCTTCAAACAGTTTTAGGATTTTTGTTTGTTTGTTTCTACTATTCATGAGTGCACTGGTTCTTTCAATTATCTTGCCTGAGATTCAGGGGAGAAATTCATCTCCTTACATCCCTTTGCCATTTGGATCTGCCCAGTCTCTAAGATTCATCCAGTTTGAGAATCCTCAACCCCATGTTCTCTCTTGCTATAAAAAATACCACAGTTCTGACAAAAGGAATCTGAATGGATAGAGAAAGGAACTTTAAAGAGACTGGAGATAAAAATTTTAAGCCTTTTCAGAATCCATTGTGTTATGAAAATCTTTGTATTTTATTGTATTTTGCTGATTTCTGCTTTAAGATTTAATTTTGTTGTTTTAAGTTCATATATTAATGTATTCAATACTATTCTATTACACTGAATCAGTTTAATCTACTGTGTTTTAACTATTAGATATATTCTGTTGCTATTCCCCTGTAACTACTGAACAAAATATTGTAAAAGCCCATAGCCAGCTTTTTATTCCATTTTGACTTTGTTAAAGTGTCACATAGGTGATGATGGACTCCCTGGTTAACAACCTTTAGTGGATTTAATCAGCTAAATATCTGAAGTTTATTTTAAGAGGTCTTTAGACATGATTTTAGATTTTTTTTCTTTTAACAACTCTGACTGATCATTTTGCTACCTCTGAGTTATTTATAACAAAAGGTAGAGTCCATTTTACTGGCTGAAGTATAATGCAAATATAATCTCCACTTCCCACATTTGTGAAAATGTGAATGGATGAGATATAACAGTCTCATACCAAAGGAGCTGGGAAGTTGTTCCCAGGGCATGGTACCCCTGGATGGCTCCTAAGAGGGAGCATCTCTCATTTGTAACTCATCAGCTTATTCTACCCTTCCACCAGAATAATCTAGATGGTTAGTGACGTTTTTTTTTTAGACCCGACATCATCAACAGTACAGAGGTTTGGTTTTTTGCAGACTCCTCTGCCACATTTTTGTAATGATGGCAGTAAGAAATCAAAATGTGTGTGTGTGTGTGTGTGTGTGTGTGTGTGTGTGTGTCACAGCCAAGGTAGAAACACTGCTACACCTGAAAAACTTATGACAAGTATCCATTAGTTTTAAATGTCATACAGGAGACTCATGTGAATCCTAATAATAGTGGGTTTGTTTGCTATGTCATTAAATGGTCTATTATAACTTTGGGGATTTTGATACTTCTTGAATGTGCATTACATTTTGTATTACTGTTCTTTATAAAAAACTGTTACTTTGTAAAAATCATTTGAACTCACAGTGGATCATGACCAAGTTGGAAGGAGGACATGGATCTCATTTTTTTGGTGAGAAACCTTTCTGTTCTACTTTTCCTTAGCTGACACAGTGTGTCAATGATTGTAAGCTATGTATTTTGATTTTTGAAACTTTTTTATTATTGTTTTTCTTGCATGTGCAATACACCATTTCAGTTTTATTTTTTCTATCCTTTTTGTATTTGAATCACATGTCACCAGTATTGAGAATATTTTCTTTAACTTTTTTGATATTGCAGTAAAATAAGTTTAAAATACATTTGCCCTAATGCCAATGCATACCCCCAAAGCTTTAGACTATAAAAATCATGTCATTAATTGTTTTAAAAAATTATAGGGCTTTGCTTAATGATTTTGTCTGATTCCAGGAGAAGGGAATACAAAAATAGCCATTGCACAGTGCCAAAGAAGCAAAATGCTACTTGCATAGGTGCCAATTAAGCACAAGGTCAAAAGGACCAAACCAATCCAGTTAGGACTGATGAATTTATAAGCCAATATGAAAGGATTTGAACCTAGTGTGAGACTTGAGGTTGCAGCACTTGACATGTGTTAAGACGTAGGACACCTTGCACTACACACTTTGTGAAATACTCAGACAAGTACCAAAGATTGGCTATCATCCTGGTTCCCCCTATCCCTGAGAGTGAAGGCAAAATCAGACCAGGGAATGACACTTCCCTCTCACACAACAATCTAATCCTTTTTCCCCTCTCATAGTATGGCCACTTCTTGTAGTCTTGGTTGCAAATGCGTAAGTGAAATATTACTGTATTTTGTACTATAGACTTTGGGGACAGAAATCACTTAAATTGGGCCTTGATTCAAGGACCTGTTATAGGTTTGTTTTCCTTTACTTAAAATTTTTACACATAAGACTTTAATAGTATATATTTCATCCAGAAATTATCTTTTCTCTTTTATTTGGATTTTTTAATGTTTTTGATTTCTCTTGCCAATTGATTCATATACCTCATAACTCAGTCATGCATTCCTAAGTGATCCTTGTGTTTTTCAATACCCTCTTCAGGGGGAAATGTTTAATTATTCTAAAATTCAAAGTGTAAATTCTTTTTGAGAGTAATTTTATGATAAGAAACATGCTCCCTCTATGAATCCAGAAAGTGAACTATTTGGAGAAGGCACCATGAAGATGACTCCACAGACCACATACCCACATGCTGCACCAGAAGATTCAGAGTGAACTTTGGGATGTGGTAAACTGTGTGGGGTTGAATGTATTTGTTTCATACTGTAAACCTTAAAATTCCTTAGACTTATAAATATTGGAAATTTCACCATTGGGAAATTTTATACTTGGAAAATTTCTTACTGATAGTCTATTGGAATGTGAACCCCATTGGCATGGGAGGTTCCTCCTCCTCCCTTCTTAAGATTACTTTAGGACAGAAACCTTTTGCTGAACAATGGAAAGGACTTTGACATATGCTTAAGCATAGAACATGAATTTCTTTGAGTCATGATTGATTTTAGAATTGATACAATGGAGATACTTGGAATCAATCTCCACCCTACTCAGTCCTAACAGGATTGAGGAAGGGCTGCAGCATAGATCAAAATTTAATTATTCCAATCTCTACCCTACTCAGGTTAACAGGATTTAGAAAGGGCTGTAGCAAAGGATCAAAGATTTAATTATTTGAAAATATGACCTTCAACAGACATGTGCAAAGCCAGAGACCTCTGGGCAGTCCTGGGTTAAGCTAGAGCCTCCATTGGCACAGGGAAATTGATGGACAGTGATTGGTAGATGTGAGAACTGAGGGGAGGGAACTTGGGTGATTTCCTTAAAGATAGGGGGGTCTGAAGACTCAGGGTGGTGGTTGAGGAGTTTGTCTGAGTGGTTGGAGTGTGCTCTGAGAAGCTTGCTCGGAAGGAAGCTGAAGGTGGGGGCCTCTGAGACTGTTTCTCCATTTTGGTCACGTGAGTAATAGGGACTGATCTCTTTTCTTTGCCCCAGCTATCTAAGGGCTTGGGCCTTTTGGCCCAGCCTAAACAGAAGGGGTATTTAAGCCCTATTCCCTTCTCTCCCCTTTCTCTCTCCCTCTCTCTCTCTCTCTCTCTAATTCCTTTCTTCCTCCTGTTTGTAATTAAACTCCATAAAAGGTTGACTGCTGACTTGAGTTTTCATTTAGGAATTACATAGCTGAATTCCTTGGCGACCTTAAATTAAAATATATCAGTCTTTTAAAGTGATTTCCTTGTCACAATACGTATTCTCTTATGCCAAAGGGGACTGCTTCCTAAATGGTTTTTTGTCAACACATTTAGCAATCATGGGTTTGTTCTTTTCCCTTTTATCCCCCCAAATTATTGCAATTTAAAAGTTAGTTATATTTACAAGATCCATTAGAGAGACCAATCTTCCACTGGATTTCAGAAGGAATGTATAATTGAAAATCTGTTACCCTAAAAAAGAACTACATTTACCAGGATCCCACTGACTTCTTGTCATTATGTACTTCCTATAGACAGAAGATATTAGTGAGTGGGTGATCCTCTTCGGACTCTTTGGCTTAATGATAGTGAACTTGGTGGTGATAAGGCAAGTGTCTGAACTGGCTGATCAGCCATGGGCATGTGGTCTTTATTTTGTATCCCTTCTATTCCTTTATTTCTAAATCTCCTAAAATATAATATTTTTACTATTAAGATTTAATTTTAACTTTAGGCCACCACACATTCACAAATATGCATTGCTGATGGAGTTGTGAATTGATCCAACCATTCCAGATAGCAATTTGGAACTATGCTCAAAGGGCTTTAAAAGACTGTCTGCCTTTTGGTCTTGACATACCACTGCTGGGTTTAAAAGACTGTCTGCCTTTTGGTCTTGACATACCACTGCTGGGTTTATACCCCCAAAGAGATAATAAGGAAAAAGACTCATATAAAAATATTTATAGGCCCTTTTGGGGTGGCAAGAAATTGGAGAATGTGGGGATACCCTTTGATTGGGGAGTGGCTGAACAAATTGTGGTATCTATTGGTGATGGAATACTATTGTGCTGAAAGAAATAATAAATTGGAGGAATTCCATGTGAACTGGAATGACCTTCAGGAACTGATGCAAAGTGAAAGAAGAACCAGGAGAACATTATACACAGAGATGGATACATTCTGACACAATCAAATGTAATAGACTTCTCCACTAGCAGCAATGCAATGATCCAGGACAATTTGGAGGGACTTATATGAGAAAGAACACTATTCAAATCCAGAGAAATAACTGTGGAAGTAGAAACAGAGAAAGAAAAAAAAAACAACTGCTTGATCACAGGGGTTGATGGGGTATGGTTGGGGACATAGGGTCTAAGTGATCACCCTAATGCAAATATTAATAATGTGGAAATAAGTCTTGATCAATGACAGATGTAAAACCCAGTGGAATTGCACATTGGCTACAGGAGGGGGGGATGGAAGGGAAAGAGCATGAGTCATGTGACCATGGAAAAATATTCTAAATTAATCAATTAAATAATTTTTTTCAGATCTCTAAGAAGTGTCTTCAGAGAAAAAAAAAAAACTTAACCTGAGATTTAAATAGAGCCATGAATTCCAGAGTCAATCAACAAGCATTCATTAAGAGCCTAATATGAACCAGTCACTGTGCTAGGCAGAGAGGGGAGAGAAAAGCACTTATTTAGTGGCTTATAAGTGCCAGGCATTGTGCTAATTCCTTTACAAATAGGATCTCATTTGATTTCCACAATACCCTGATAGTTGGTACTATTATCTCCATTTTCTAAATTAAAAAAAAAAAAACCTGAGGAAAACAAAAGTTAAGTGGCTTGCCAATGTCACACAGCTTGCAAGTGTCTGAGGCCAGATTTGAATTCAGGTACTTCTGACTCTAGACCCAGTGTTTTTCCTACATTTCTATTAGTCTACCCAAAGAATGTTGATTTCCTCAAATTCATATCAGAACTCATTCTATTATAATACTAAGTCTGTGAACCAGGTAATATAAGTATTATTATCTCTATACAGACATGAGGAACAGAAGCATTAAGTGAATTTTCCAGGAACATACAACTACGAAGTATTACTGCCAAAATCTGAATCCAGGTCCTAGACCCTAATCCTCAGTAACTTGTCTCTTTACCATGGCATTTCTCACAACACCAACAAAGTATGACTTGAAGCTCTGCTAGAAAGCTAATTTTTTTTTATCAAAATTGCTATCATTTATATTAAAAAATATTTATCTCATTCATTTGACTGAACTGTTTGATATTTTCTATACCACCAGCTGTTCACATCCTACCTCTGCCTGAAAATATTATAATTTCCTATATGGAGTATCCAAGACACAAGGGATATGTTCCAGGTTGGCTTCTCACTTTATTATGTGTCCCAAAAACAATCCTGTAGAAGTGAATAATGGTCAGTAGGTTGATGAACCATCTCTTTGTTACTGATCCTGTCTAAAGGGCTTCCATTTTCTCTCTAGCAGAAAGACTAACTTTAATTTGCAGTACACATATAATCACTAACTGCCTCAAGATGAGAAGCATGCACAACTTTAGCATATGGACACCACAGAGCTTAAATGTCCATACTTCCTTGGGATCTAACTTAATTATAGTCTTTAGTTGCTTCCCCCTAGAAACCAGCACACAATCTGCTTCTTTCTGTTAAATGTTCCTTATTCTCAAGAGTGATAGTTATTCCTGGAATATGCTGTTTTTATGACTAATTATTCTACCTACTCTTCCTTATCTCCTAACTAGTCAACCTTATCAAAGTGTTAGCAATTAACAAGGTATCAATTGTGTATATTGATTCATTTGCACAGCATGTTAAACAGTCTCCCAAGAGAATCCACCCAACACAAGTCTTTCCTTTCTCACAGACAATCTGCAAAGGAACAAGCTGTGCCCAGATGTCTGAGAACACGCACATTGTTCACTGATTTATTGAGTGACTGAATGAAAACAACAGATCTTTTTTTTTTCACTAAAATCCTGTGAAAAGATATGATGAACTGAGAGCGATTAGCAAGCAGACTTGTTAAAAACACACTATTTATGCCAATTTAATTTGACCTACCCAGGACCTAACTTACTTTATTTGATTGTAAGGTCCTTGAGGACAAGAACTGTCCTGCCTTCTTTTTGTAACCCCAATGTTCGGCACTGTCCCTCTCACAGAGTAAGAATTTAGTAAATGTATACTGACTCCAACTCATTTCATCAGAAAAAAAAGTTAACAGAAGCTTTATAGGGTCAGTTGGGGGATACTAACAAAACTGATACATTAACATCCATGAAAATGGCTTTAACATTGAAATTAATTTCTAGTAATCTTTCTCCTCACTTTACACTGGAACCATCTACATATAAGCACAAAACAGATCAGACTTCCTCCATTATATTATCCTCTAAATTATCTCCCAATTTATCCTATATATGTGTGTGTGTGTGTGTTATATATGTATATATATATATAAATCTTGTTTCTACATAATTGTCTAAATATTGTCTCCTCCATTAGACTCTGACCTCCTCAAGAGTTGGGACTATTATTTCTTTATATCTCTAGCACAGTAAGCACTCAATAAATGCTTTTTAGACAACTTGCCATGATTAGCTTTCTCATAGTGTGTGGCCTTTAAGGCTGCAGATTTTGACATTTATTGGTTCTCTGATCAGAGCAGGCAAAAGTGTGTCATGCTAGAAAGAGAGGTCTCCCCTCTATAATACCTACAAATATTCATCCAGTTCCAACGAGGGCCCAAAGGGGATGAGGTCACTGGAGGAGAGAGTTAATACCATAGAGTCTGGAACTGACCTTTTATCCCTGGATCATTTCTTGGGATGTTATGTTAACCTTTTAGGGCTAAGTGGAGAGTATCCTAAGCAGTGATGAATGAGTGAATGGAAAAATTATCAAGTTCCTCCCAAACACAAGCTCCTAAGAATTAAAAATGAATAGCATGCAGAGGATGAAAGAGAGGCACTAATAGGCTTGAACAGGGACCCTACAACAACAATGAAAAACTACAAAGAAAAACAGTAGTAAAAGGTATCATAAAGTAATTATTTGAGAATTAAAGAAAATGAGCTCATGTGGCAAAAGTAAAGGATGACAGATTGAGAGAAGAATTTTTCACTGATACCCTTGTGATATCAAGAGAAATCTAGATATCTCACCCTATATTGAGTAGATCAATCCACCTGACAAATATATGGAGTAACATGGGCAAAAGCTGTGCAGAATAGGTAGTTACAGATGGCTTTCAATCAGCACTATTGAAGAGAATCCCTGATTCAATGAGATTACATCCAATTAAGTATGTGCATCACTACTGTGCTGAATGCTAAAAATGCAAACACAAAAATATAAAATGCATGATTTTTTAATACATTTAATTGAAAAGTTATATACAAATAAAACTAAAATGGCCAGTATGGGAAGAAAGGTAGTAAGCTGGGAGGGAAATTGTATAGACAATTTCTTGGATAAGGTCACATCTCAAATATATAAACAACTGTCAAATATATAAGAATATGAGCCATTTCCCAATTGATAAATGGTCAAAAGATATGAACACACAAGAGTAAGATAAAGAAATCAAAGCTATGTATATAATTATATGAAAAATGCTCTAAATTATTGTTATTTAGAGAAATTAAAATCAAAACAACTGAGATCTCACATTTATATGATTCTCTCGGATGATTTCTTGACATGACAAATATTGGGGTTGGGGTGGGAAAATGGGGACACTAATACATTGTTAGTGGAACTGTAAACTGATCCAACCATTTTGGTGACCACTCTGGAATTTTGCCCAAAGAATTATAAAACTCTATATACCCTTGACCCACCAAAACCTCAATTGAGTTTATTTCTTAAAGTGACCAAGAAAAAAGAAAAAGAAACTGTATGTTCTAAAATATTTCTAGTACCTTTCTTTGTGGTAGCAAAAAAAAAAAATGTAAATTTAAGGGATGCCCATCGACTAATGAATGGCTAAACAAGTTGTGGCATATGATTGTGATGAAATACTATAAGAAGTGAGTAACAGGTTAATTTGGAAAAAACATGAAAAACATGGAAAGACCTTCATGAAATTATGAAGAGGAAAACAAACAAAATGAAGATGTACAGCATAGAAATATTCTTTGAAGAATGACTTGCATGTGTGAATGTACTTGTGCACTGCAGCGAAACTGATAAATAGAAATTTTAAAAGGTCTTATTTTTATATAATATACTCTTTTGTCAAATGATGCCTTCTCAAATGGGGGAGTGGAAGAATGGAGAGAAGGAATTAGCTACCATAATATTTTAAATGTTACAAATAAATAAATAATTTTTTAAAGTAGGGTAATTCCTGGCTTCTAAAGGTTTACATTTTAATAGGAAAAAACCTATAGGTATAAATAGTAGCCCTTAAAGAAGTTTTGCACTAGGGAGTTAAAGGGATCATGAATTTAACCACAGAAGGTTTGCAGTGATCACACTTTTTCCAGATACAATGGTAGTATAGATTTGATTACCATTCCCAGGGCCAGAGGTAGAAATTAGAATCTGGAGGTAAGACCTACAATAGCAGGGCAGAAAATCAGATACCAAGGATGGATAACAGAATGCCATATATTGCCAAATAAAGTTGGTAGAGGGCTGATCCCCTAGACCAAGAACACTGTAGAGTGGAATCAGTCATTCCTTTCACCCTTGTACCCTGTTCTTTGGACATTAATCTTCCAATCTGAGAAGCAACAATAAGAAAATTCTGGTTCCCTCCTCATATAGGTTGATAGATCTTGAGAGAAGTTGTTAGTGTGGTTTAGAAGCTAGAGCTCAGAGAAAAGTATGCTGCTCTCCACTCTCCCCTTAAAATACTCTATTACCATGTTAGTATACTAACCTATCCTCATTGTTACTTTCCTTGTGTTTTACTAAAGACTATGTGAAGAACTATTTGTTTTGGCAAAATCTGATCTAATAATATAACCACAGTTTTTGTTTTGTTGTTTTTTTTTTTAATCTCCTGAAGTCTAGCACACATGGAGTCAGAAATAAGAACCAGGAAATGAGAAAGTGAAGGAGTCTTGTTTAATGCTGTGCCACCCATCCTCAGAAAATGGGCTTGCTTAAACCTAAGTCTGCATCAGGAACCTGAGTACTTTAGGAGGGATATGTACATAATATGTTACAGAAGTGATCTAGCTTGTCTAAAAGGACATATAAAATGGAACATATCAGTTATGTTTGTCATTGACCAGGGGGGATAAAAGCTCTAAATATAGATACAAATTTTCTTTTATAAAACAGAAATTTCTAGAAATTTGGGTATGTTTACATAGAGAATGGGTAGGAAATAAAAATGTCTACCTGCTCTATCAATTTTGGTAATCACACAAAATGCATATTGTAATTAAACAGAACCTCTGATTGACTATTTAATAAGTCCAGTGCCCATTAGATCTTTCTGATCACAGTGTCTCTGTTGGAAGTACCATATATAAATAACTGTGAAGAATTCAAATATGATTCATATCAAGACCAAGAGGATCATCTGTTTCAAAAGTAAAAACCTCTGGGTCCACACAGTACCAAGACTTTGTGGATCTTTCCTCAAAATTTGCAATGTTAAAAAACAAAACAACAAAAAATTATTATATTGTAGGAAATTCATTTTTAAATATCTTACAACACAGTTTAAATAGAAAAGAAATATACTGTCATGAGCTCATAAGGAATCTGTCTTAAAACAGCATATTCAATCAGAAATGTTTCATTTATTTTGCTTTTAATATTTTAATTTCCATTTAAAGAATATATAAATAGGATATTAGTGTTGCTCTATTTTATTTTTAAGGAGCAAGAATCTTTAAATTTGTAAAGCAAAATATGAACCAAGAAAGTTAAAAAGCATATTAACTGTGTTGAATAAAATAACAAGAAAAAAGAAAATGAATTTGAGAAAAACTGATAATCACAAATGAAATAAAAATTCTTAATAGAATCATGTATTTTTCCCAATTAACACAAAAGTTACAATCTCACATTTTAGCTCTCCCAGTTCTGCCTACTCCATTAGAGGAGACAAGTTGTAGCCTTGAGGAAGACAAAGACAAAGGCATCACAAAAGACTGAAGTTAAGACTAAAAACATGGGCCAGAGAAAGTGGTCCTGGATTCAAACTTGATGATACCTAGGAAGACCTCAGAGGCCATGGCAAATAAGGGCACTAATGACTTGAAATGTATTCTTTGTCCAGAGAGCATTTCACCAGTCCATAACCTGATATTTGAGCTCCAAGACTCTTGCAAAAGGGAAGTTAGTGGGTAGAAAGGGGGAGGAAAAATATAACCATAGTAACAAACAATTTATATCCTGATTTTCTTCAACAAAGCTTCCACTAGAGAAAGCCAATTTAGTTGCTACTTGCTAATCACATCACTTCTGTTGACTTCAAGGTCCCTTAGGCACTTGCCAAATGTGCCTGTTGGGAAATCTGGCATTATTGTCTTCTGAGGCTTCAAGATAGGCACTTGTGGGGAGAAAAAAAAAAGCCCCTTTCCCTCTTTATTCTTGTGCTTATGTATGCAGATGTTTTGAGTAATGTTCAACAACAGGCCTGAGGGACACAATAATGCTCAGTATTAAGCATAGATGGAACCCACAAAAACCTGAAGCAAAAACACATTTCAAGTGTGAACAGTTTAATTTAACAAGACAATTACAAAAGATACTTCATGGATCTTGTCAGTATGGGGACTTGCTCCACTGAACACAAGCAGAAAACTATCAATGCCTTAGTGGATAGGTAGTCATCATGGATTTCCACAAATTAAAAAAATTAACCAGTTATCCTAGAAATGAGACTGAAAACTCAGGTTGGCTGGTTCTCAGACAAAGGACATAAAGTCTATAATAAGGCAATATTCAAAGTCTCTCTAGCTTAGCATAAACTGTACTTCCCTGGAATAGCTTTGGAGAACACAGGATGATCCTCAAAGAGGAGGAAAAAGAGGAGAATGCCCCAATGCAACATTGGACTTTTATAGGAGCTCCAAAAACATCCTACAAAATCATATCAGCCTCCTAAGCATCCCCTGCCCATGAGGACCCTCCCTCTGACTGAAGAAGATGATGGGTGAATCCCAGAGAGATCCTCCCAGATCCTCCTTTTAAGAAGGATCCCCAGGGCAGCTATCTCATAATTTATAAGCAGGCTACAAGACTTCACTATGCTCCGAGCCCATGTGCTCCCTTTTCCCACCTCTGTCTCCTACCACCACTTCCCTTCTTTTTATATTCTTTCTTCCCCCACTAAACTGTGAGTTCCTCAAAGGCAGAAATTATCTTTTCCCTTTCTTTATGTCCCCAGGTCTTACCACAGTCTGGTACATATTAGATGCTTAATAAATATTTATTGACTATTGACCCCAGTGAAACAACAGGCCAGGGAAAACAATGTTGGAGAAACCATTGGTTAAGTTTAGGAATACAGAAAGGATTTAATGGCAAAAAGAGGAGGGTCCTATATTCTCTCTTTCTCAATGTAAGTAATGCCATTTTGGAATAACCATGCATTTCAGTGTATATTGGGGATCACATCTAATCCCTTTGTTTTGCCTTCCATTGCCATTCGGTCTTGGACAAAGCCAACCAAAAGATAGGGTCCATAACATTTTAGATCCTAAAGGCCAACTATATACTAGCAAATTAGGAAGTCTCTGTCCCTTCCTCTGAAAAACAAATTGGCTTAAAGGGCAACAGGCCACCAGTTGTGAACCTAGCATGACAATGTATTTTTTGTAAGGTGTATATGTGTGTGTGTGTGTGTGTGTGTGTGTGTGTGCACACAGAAATTTGAAAAAAAAGCAATAGCTTTTTATATTAGGTTTCGTTTTTCTTCAAGTATGTAATCTTGGGTATATTATACCCAAATCCCAAGCAATTTACCTTCTAACAGTTAAAAATTGATAATTCATCAGTCAATCAATGAACTAGAATTTACTAAGAGCCTACTAAGTTCAAAGCATTGTGATAAATTCTAGAGATTCAAAGACAAAAAGAAAAAATCCATGGCAGCCAGGTAGCTCAGTGGATAGAGAGTCATGGTAGGTCTTGGGTTGAAATCTGGCTTCAGACACTTCCTAGCTGTGTAAACCTGGTCAGGTCACTTAATCCCAATTGCCCAACCTTATAGCTCTTCTGTATTGGATCTGCTAATTAGTGTCAGTTCTAAGAAAAAAGGTAAGGATTTGGAAAGAAAAAAAATTCCTTCCCTCAAAGAGCTTACAGACTAATGGGAGAGACAATAAGAAAACTATGTACAAACAAGATATATACATGTATGGATAAATAAGAGATAATCTACAAAAGGAATAAAGTAAAATTAAAAAGGACTAAGAAAGATTTCTTATAAAAGGCAGGACTTTAGCTGAGACTTGAAGAAAGCCAGACAAGCCAGGAGGCAAGAATGAGCAGAGGCAGCATTCCAGGCATGGCAGACACCTGCCAGTGTCATTGGATCAAAGAGTATGTAAGGAGTAAGGTTTAAAAAAAAAAGAAGTCAAAGGTAAGAATGGACCAGGATATGAAGGATTTTGAAAGCTAAAGTAAAGCACACCTAGGAGGCTCAGTGGATAGAGAGCCAAGCATGGAGATAGGAGATCTTGGGTTCAAATCTAGCCTTAGAAATTTCCTTGCTGTGTAATCCTGGGCAAGTCACCTAACCCCAATTGCCTAGCCCTTATTACTTGTCTGCCTTGGAACCAATACTTACCATCAATTCTAAAAAAGAAGGTAACAGTGAAAAAAAATTGCTAAATTGAGAATGTTATATTTGAGCCTGGAGGTGAATAAGGAGTCACTGAAGTTTTTTTGAATAGAGGGAGTAATAGAATTCTTGTTCTGTCAACATGGAATCTAGAAACCCCAAACTTGTAGCCAAGTAAGATCTGATGAACCCCAAGTTTTAGGATAAGATTGTAAATTGGAGACCCCAAAACTTGTACTTGTTATGTGTTCCTGTGAGAATCCACCCCGAAGGGAAATCTCAGGCTAGCAATTTCACACTGAATAATGGACCCCAAGGTAAAAGACAATCCCTGTCAGGTAAGACCAAGCCAAGGGACGTGACTCATCTCCAGAAGTCTCTCCCTCTATATCACACCTTCCTTTCAAGGATCGAGGATTGAACTCAGGACCTTCAGCTTACAAGATTGACAAGCTGCCTACTGTACTAAAGAGTCACTTGTCTGGGAGTCACTTCTAAGGAGGAAAACTCTTGATAAATATAACACATCCCAGAAATAGCATGCAAATGGTCAGGGGGAAATTCATAGTGAGGCCAATATGAATCATTTCTACTTCCACATTTAGTTCTTAGTACTGAAACAATGCATTGTTGCAAGATAAAATGTAATCTTATGGTTCTTTAGTTCCAACATGAATTATTCACATGAATTGTGACAAACATCTAACATAAGATTTCTGAAAGGAGTAATTATGTTATCAAGTTTAGTTTAAAAGTATTAGACATTTTTTGAGGGTGGAAGGAATTAATATTTTTTTCTCTCTCAACCTATATCTTAATCCAAAATAAGGCTAAGAACTTAAGTTTCTAGTTCTTTCCAATACCAGAAGACACAGTTTTTTAGGTAAGAAAATAGAGTAGAAGTAAAAAATTCATTTATCAATTGGATTTATTGATCGATATTACATAATTGAATCATAGAAATGCACAAAGTTGGAAAGGTTCTCAAAGACCATTTATTCTAACCCCTTCCTCAAGCAGAATCTCCTCCTCTATGGCCTACTCAGGAAGCAATCACCTAGTCTTTGCTTGAAGACATCCAGTGAATGGAGGAAATCTATTTCTCAATCATGGTAATGCCACTCAACTATTAGAGAAGTCTGTTTATCAAAAAGCTACTCCATATATTAAGCCTAAATATTCCTCTTTGCAATTTCTTCTCATTGCTCCTAATGCCCTGTGGTACCAAGCAGAGCAATTCATGACAATTTTCATGACAGTCTTCAAATATCAGAAGACTGCTCTCATGCTCCCAGAAGACTGCTCTCATGCTCCCTGAAGACCCAGCTTCCTTCTACAAGCTAAATACTGTCCATTCCTTCAATGTTTCATCTTATGGCACAATTTTGAGGTCCTTCTCCATCCTGTTTATACTCCTCTGGATGCCTTCTTAGATTAACAATGCTGTTGAATGAATGAATGAATGAACAGTTTTAAATAAGCACTTTCAATATGTCAGGTATCATGTCTGAGCATACAAATACAGAAGATAGTCTCTGCCCTTGAGAAACTTACATTCTACAGGGAGAGGAAACACAGATGGTTTTGGCCAGGGAATGGTGGCCAAGGAAGGGTAAAGTCACAGAGATGATGAATAGAGTATTAGGGCATTGGAATGATGTTTCCCTTAGTTGGTAGTGATGGTAGGAAGTGGCCAGAGTTGGCTATATGAACTGAAATCTCCCTAATCAACATGGCCCTTGGGTGAGAGCGAGATATCTGATTGGGAAAATACACAAGAGGAAAAAGTGTCCCTCCTAACATGTAGTACCCAGAACTGAAGCCAATACTCCAGATGGATGGTATTTGCCCAGGGCAAAGCAGAGTAGGACCTCTTTACCCTTAGTTATCATTCCTTTCTTAAAGCAACCTAAAATCACAGAAGTTTTCTTTCCTGCCTTAGATCACTCTGCTGATTCATATCAGGCTAATGATATACTAAATCTTTTTCAGATAAACTGCCTTTTAGCTATATCTTCCCCCTTTTATAATGATGATGTTGATTTTTAACCCAGTTTTACATTTAGCACTATTAAATTTCATTTTCTTAGATATACCCAAAATTCTATTTCACAGATTTTGTCTATAAGCATGTCAGAGCTTTTGCTAACAATGGAATCAGCTAGAAACAAAATCAATCTTACCAATTCAAAGTCAATTATGAATAAGAAGCAATTAGAGAATTTTAAAATAAAATTAAGGCACATAAAGAAATATGTATTTCAAATAGGTTTTTCTGACAAAATAATATAATTAACAAAACAAATGTATAGAAAGCACATATAAGAAATGTATTGGTACAATATTTAGCAGGGGATCTATCTATTTTTAGTAACTTCAGGTAAAACATTTCTCTAAGCAAGAGGAGTCATCTTTTTTTTTTCTTGTGCTTTGTATTTACAGTACTTTAAAAGAAAGAAAGAAAGAAAGAAAGGATCTCTAACAAAGCAAACCAAGCAAAATTGTGTTGAGTTCTGCCTCTGTGATTTAATATGTCAGCTATTCCTCCTAGTTTTATGTCATCTGCAAACGCGATAATCTGCAATTTGTGACTGTTTCCAAATTATTGACAAAACTTACAGGTTCCTGGGGTACACTATTGGAAATATGCTTCCAAGTTGACTTTGGAATCATTGACTACTTCTGGGATCTTGTCATTCAACCAAGCCCAAATCCACCTAATTGTACTGTCTTTTATCCCATCGTTTCTATCTTATCCACAAGAATAATATGAGAGTCATTGTCAAATGCTTTGCTAAAAACTAAGTAAACCACATCTATAGCATTTCCTTGGATTATAGTAAACATTCAAAAAATTAGGTTAGTCTGGTATGCCTTGTTTTTGACAAAGTCATGCTTGTTCCTTGTGATCACTAACTTTTCCTTTAATGATTTTAAATCAATGTTTGACTAATGTTCATTTTAAAACCTCATTGACATTTCCCATTGATTCTCTGATCCATGCAGTGGATAGAATACTTCTTTGTATCAAAGGACAAACATGAAAAACAAATATACTTGCCATGTCTAATCATATATGTCTCATTCTATATCTGTAGTCCATCCCTTCTCTACTAAGAGGAAGGAGACATGCTATACTATCAGTTCAAAATCACAACTGTTGACACCAGTGATCAGAATTCTGATGGCTTTCAAAGTTTCAAAGTTTCAAAGTTGTTGAATTAGGTCCCCACCTACCTTTCCAGTCTCTTAACACCTACCCCCTCCATACTCTACAGTTCAGTAACACTGCCCTGCTTTTGTTCCTCACCCAAAATATTTCATTGATATCCCTTCATTTGTCATAAATTTATTCTATTATTTGTTATTTCATCCATTTATTCACTATGATTATATCACTTAGTCTTTGTCTCAATTCTTTCTTCAGTTTTTCCTTATTGATTATGATTTCGTTACATTGTCTGTAAAAAATAAAAATACTTAATATTTCTGGTTTTCTACATTTATTTATAAATTCTTTATAGCCTAGCATATAGTTGACTGTTCAAATGTTTGACTTCATTCCTATATATTTTTAATTCTTTTTGTATAATTTTGAAAGAAGTGCATTGAATGTCATTTTTCTATCTAGTTGTTTTCAATAATAAACAGCTCATATTTTCTTTCTTTCATTTTTTCTTTTTGCTTCAAACTAATTTATCCTATATTGTTGAGATTATTGATTCCATTTCCTCTATTTTGAGTTTAGTTTTTTTGGACATCAATGTTAACAAAGTTTTCCACCTTCTATTTTAAAATTTTTTTATTCTCATTTTTCTCAAAACTTGCTAACTGGTGTTCAGATATTTGCATCTGAGACATACTGGTAGTATGTCAGTCAATCATTTAACCATTTAACTGGGCAAATTACTTAACTTCTGAATGCCCTAGCTAGCTAATGCTAAGATTATAAGTTGAAGACTAGTTGCTGACATATTGGTAGAGAAAAATTGTAAGTCCAGGACTTATACTTATCTCTTTCTTTATCTCTTCTGTAATTTCTATCTATTCACAAGATACTTGTGATGAATCTTTCTTTTCCCTGGCATCCTACCTATAATTATTGCCAAGTTATTCTTTTGGATTTCTATTCTGGGAGTATTTTAGCCTGTAGTATGTCATTTTTTATTTACTCATCTAACAGGGGCTTGTGTAAAGACTGGAATTCTGGAATGTGTAGTTCCCAATAATGTATGCTCTCTCAGACTTTAGAGAGCTTTTTAATATTCTGATCTTTGAAGTGGAAGGTTGATGAACTTGAGACACACCTAGTATTTCTGTAAAGATCCACAAGCATGAATAAGTTAGGTGGTAAGACTATAGGAGGTGAGCAATGGTGACAATGTCTACAGCTTCTCTTTCCCACTCCAAACTTAAACTGAGATATAAAGAAGCCAATCTAAAGGAGCAATGGGTCATCAGACAGACTGAGGAGATCTGAGTTAGAGTCTACTAGAATGAAATCAGCTGCCTCTCCTTAAGCCTCAGATATAAAATGCAAGTTGTAATCTCTTCTTCAAGGACTGAGGAGAATTCAAAAAGGTGAACTCTTTCCATTCAGAGGACAACTCCTCTTTAGGTTGCTAAAGAAAGACTCTGGGAAGAAGCTGACCTGAGAAGAGCTGGCAGTCTCCATCATATCTCTATCCCCAGATTGCTACTTTAGGGATTATGGGGAATTTCCCCATGGGTAAAATCTAGAACTCTTTCTTGGTTGAGCTGAGTTTTCATTCCCTCATTCTGTAGAGGCATATATTCCTCTACATATAACTTTTCTGATATCTGTTTTGCTATGATTTAGATAAATCAGTTTCTTTGTGATTCACTGTTTGTATTCATTGTGAAACTGACATTCTTGGGGAAAAGATTTAGGCTTTACATAGAGAAGTAGAGGTCTCTCTTCCCCCAATAATAATGACAAAATGATTAGAAATTAGTTTAAATTCATTCATATCACTGTAAACCTCAAAATTTCTAAGACTTATGAATGTTAGTCGTTTCCCACATTGGGGAACCTTCTACTTAAAAAAATTCCCTAGCAGATGGTGAGAACTCTACTTGAGTGTGGGGGCTCCTAGCTATGGGAGTATCCCTGCTCCACCCTACTTAAGACTGCTTTAGGACAGAAAACGGCTTGCTAAACAATGAAAGTACTTTGATCCATGCTTATGGAAGGGACAGGAAGTTCTTTGAGTCATGACTGTTTTAGAATTGATACAATGGGATACTAAGTACCTATAAAGGTGGGGCAACTTGTAAACTACTTAAACCTAGAAGGGTGATAACTTATTCAGAGGTTTTTTCTTAATGAAATTTGTCCACACAGTAGCATTTTTTCCTGACTTACTAAAAAGATTAAAACTACTCAGCTTTGAATTCAAAATGGGTGGTCCTTTAGAAATATCTACAGTGATTGGTAGATGTAGGGACTTAGGGGAGGTGACAGAGGAGATTTTGCCCTTAAAAATGAGAGCTTGGATCTGATTCAGAGATCTCGATTTCTGACTCTCATTCTGAAGGAGAGTTCCTTGAGGAGCTCCTCTGAGGGCTCTGTCCCTCTGGGGTAGGAGCTCTGGAGGCTCTTGAAAGAGGCCCTTTGAAACAATCTCTGGCTGGAAGACTCTTTGAGGAAGGACGCTGGCCTGGTGTCACTAGTATCCTTGTTTAGTCAGACCTTGTGGTGAGTGTTAAAAAAACTGACTGATTTCTCTTTTAAGACTCAGGTCTAGGCCATATTGGCTTGAGGCCCTTCATACTTATTCCTTTTTTACTCTCTCTCTCTTTCTTTGGTTACTCATTGTATTGTTAATTAAAATCTCTATAAAACCCAATTGACTTGGGTATTTGAATAATTGGGAATATTTCCCTGGCGACCACCTTATATTTGATTTTAAACCCAAGACACTATAGTGAAACATATTTCTGCGGTAAAATTTACTCACCCTCTCTTATATCTATCACAATTTCTATCTTCCACCATTTTAACTCACTACAATTTATGGGCTTAACCATTTTAAATCTCACATCACCTAGATTAATAATACTTAAGGAGCAAATAGATATAATTCTAGCTTTGGAGCAGAGTGGCCTCAGACCCCAATTTCCTGTTTCATCTCTTGGAAGGAATGAGTCTCCATTGGAGAAGGATAGGAGAAAAGGGTTTTAGGGATGTCTATTTTTCTTTCCTTTGAGCCATGTAGTAACACTTTACTATATTATAGCAGAAGAGGTTGCCCTATGCATGGGGTCATTCCCTACAAAGTAATATAGCCTCTGTTTATATTCTAATGGGAAATGACAA
The DNA here is from genome assembly GCF_027887165.1 of Monodelphis domestica. NCBI lineage: Eukaryota > Metazoa > Chordata > Mammalia > Didelphimorphia > Didelphidae > Monodelphis > Monodelphis domestica. Next base: position 308,352,830 of record NC_077230.1, read on the forward strand.
CATAGTTACTGGTACATACCATTCTCTTCTTTCCTCATCTATTAACTTCTTACTGATCTTGCTTTATTTAAAGAACCTCTGGTCACTCTTCAAGGCTTGTATTGCTTATCTGTACCCTTAGCCTATGCAGAGAAAAAGGAAATAAAGGTAAGCCAAGGTTCATTGAAATCATAAAAAAATAAAAATTAAATTAGGGCAGAGGATTATACTTCTATGTGAATGTTGGGAATTTTCCTGAGACTACTAAGCTATTATGATTTTATTAATTATTTTTCATCTGCTATAAGCTCCATAAAGTAGCAAAGAAAGAGACCTTGTGGACCGTAGGGCCATTATGCTGTTGAGGCTAAAATTGAGCTAATTATTGGGACAGTGTGACTAATTAAATCTTTAACCTTTCCCTTCTAAGAAGAAAAGGATGAGGAGGAAAGAGCAGTGACCAATGAGAATATGACACATTCAACCAGCACCATAGAATAAGATAGGTAAGGCCTAGGATAACTTAGCTCCACTTCTGCTGTATTGTCCACAGCAATCCCTGCTGCTTACACTCATATCTTTTTTTTTAAACCCTTAGCTTCCATCTTATAATCAATATGATGTATTGGTTCTAAGGCAGAAGAGTGGTAAGGGCTAGTCATTGGGGATTAAGTGACTTTCCCAGGGTCACATAGAGAGGAAGTGCTTGAGGCCAGATTTGAACCCAGCACCTCCCATCTCTAGTTCTGTCTCTCAATTCACTGAGCCACCCAGCTCCCCTCTAAACTCATATCTTCTGAGTGTCTACCAAAAGTGACTGAGAAAATAAGAGAAAGAAGGGTGAGGGGTAAGAGAAAGGGGAACAAGGGGATAAAAAAAGAAAGGGAAGGGAAGAATATCTAGAGGGGAGTAGATATTAAAAGGCATTGAGGTAAAGAGAAGGGATAAGGGAATCAAGAAGTAGGAGGGCATAACTGGGAGCTAAGGAAGGGATGTTGGGGAAAGTGGATAGAATAAGAATTTTAAAGTAAAGGCAAAGGGATAAGGAAGTAACCTTTGGAAGGATGGGCCAATTTGGAGAGCAAAGGGAGGAGATAAGGAAGGATTTGGGGGCAGGGATGTGAATAGGAGAGGTATTGGTCAAAGAAAATTATGCATTGAAGGATGGATACAACAGAAAGAAATTTAGAGGGGGACAAATGGTGAGGAGGAAAAGAGTAGATGGAAATGTACGACTAGTAACTATGACACTAAATGTAACAGGATGAATTTACTCATGGTAAGAAAATGGCCAAAAGGATAAAAAATACTAGGACCTGACAAAGTACTGTTTATAAGAAACACACTGAAAATGAGAAACTGTTAAGATTAAAATTAGTTTCTAGTAATAAAATTATTATATTTTAGAGGTTTATTAAAGATTAAGAAATAAAGAAAATATAAAATAAGAAAGCATGTGCAACCTACATTTTGCCGGCTAGGTAGAGAGCCGCCTGTCCCTAGAAGCAGAAGCCGAGAGACCTGAAGTAGGCAGAGAGTCAGCTTAAATACAATTTCTGTTCTTGGCCCAGGTGGGATTCTGGGAACTGCTAAGGACTTCTGGGGATTGAAGTCAGGGGTTCAAATCTCCATTTTTACAAAACAAACATAGAGTGAAGGTGAAGGGCTGGAGTAGTATATTATATACTATGCCTCAGCTGATACAGAGAAGGCCAGGTTAGTAGTTATGATCTCTGACAGAGTTGGGACTCAAATGAATATAATTAGAAGGTATGAATAGATTAACTATATTATGTTGGGGGAAGAGGTTATTATGGATAATGAAGCATTATCAATATTGGACCCTTATGTACCCAATGTCATAGCACCCAATTTTTTCAAGGAAAAGCTAAATGAGATAAAGATGTTAAAATATAACAAAATAATAGCAGTGATGGACTTTATTTTTCATTCTCAGAACTAGATAAATCTAACCAAAGAATAAATAAGAAAGAAGTTAAGAAGATGGATAGAACCTTAAATAAATTAAATGAGTGATATCTGGAGAACCCCCACATACGTGCGTGAAGCTAGAAGTAGATCTAAGTTTAAGCAGACACATAGTCCAAACATAATTTCTGGTGGAACAATAATGACTTAGAAAATATAAATATTCTACAAAAGTCTACTTCCCTCCTACTCTAGAGGTAATTCTGCATCCCTGAGGGGTAGTAACACTAGAACAAAAGTTCCACTGGGTATGACCAAACTAGAAAGACTTCTTTTGGAAAGAGCATGATCCTGACAATAGATTTTGTGTGCTCCCTAAAGACCAATCTAGCAAAATATGGTCCTGGTAATTTGTGTTACTTGAGAGCCAAACAGGTTAAAATGTAAAATGGTCAAATTAAATGCTGACAAGAACATGAAGAAATAAGTCTAATGTAATGTTGCTAAAGCAGTAAAAAAAATTTTTTTTAGAAAATAAGATGGAAAAATACATCAAGTTGCAAAGCTATTCATGCTCATTGACTTAGAGATGTCATTACTAGGGTTAATTCCTAAGAGCATTATTGACTGGGGGGAAGACCATGTGTATATGAAAATATTCATGGTTGTCTTATTTGTTATGACAAAATAACTGGAAAAAAACCACAAATCCAGTGAATGGGAGAAATGGCTAAATAGGTTATAATATTTGAATGTAATGGACAGTATTATACTATTAGAAATGACAAATGTTGAGAAAATAAAGAAAATATATGAAGAGAAAAAAGATAAGAAAAGAGAATAAGAATATACCATAATTACATTTCGAAAAATAACAGCCACAAAATCAAGAAAAAAAGGTTTCCAAGTAAAACAAATCCAAAGGGATTTAAAATACAAAGGACATTTATATTAGCACACACAAAAATCCACATATTTTTAAACAAATTATAAACAATGTGGAGTTTGTGGTTTTGCACATAATCTTTTTTATGTGTTTGTTAAGTTAAATATCTTTTGGTCATAGTAGTGGTTACTAAGTATGTAATAAAAAAGAAAGAAAAAAAAAAGAAAGAAAACCTCAAATGGGTTCACAAAGAGTTAGGTGGGAATGGAAACAACTGAACCACAACATCATATAAAATACAAAGAGTTCCTGACTTTAATAAATCTACATTCTAAAGGGGGACAGATAACACATAAAAGGGTTGAAAAGTAGATAGGAGAGAAAAAAAAAGATACCCTGTGTGAGGGAATAGTAGAATTTCTGAGAGAAATAAGATATATCTGATCAAAATGTTCTCTTCAAAAAGAAGTTCTAGGAGGAGCCATCCAATCAGAGGGAAAGAGACTTCAGGGAATGAGTTCTAACTAACTGGAGTGAGTCTTCTTATCCCATCAAACATCAGTGCTCCCTATAACCAAGCATTCAAAGTGGCACCAAGACCTCTAATTTACCTTGTTTGTTGCTCATACTTTATGCAGTTGTCTGCAAATATCTGAAGCCATGGATTTTGTTGCTTTTTCCTCTCTTTAACTTTGTCTGCTGTGAACTTCTGAATTTATTAAATGCTATGCTATTTCTTGCCTCCTAACTTCTCTCTATGATATTTGATTTGGTAGACATAAATAAGCAGCTTTCTTATTTCCAACATCAACTTCTCCACACACACATAATATCTACTTCCTGCCATCTTTTTCCATTTAAAGCCTATTTGATTTGATTTGTAGGACTCCTAGATACATTCTTGTCAGTCTCTATTAGGTGCACTTCATCAACAGAAATTAGCCAATAGTTTCTGTATTTTAAGTGGTGGTCTGGAAATCCAAGTCTCATTATAAGATGCTATTCTCTTAACAAGCTATGCATCTCCCAAATCTGACTTTGCCTTGAGAAGCCCTTGCCTCTCATTGGGAGTAGTCATGAAACTACCATCTCTACTTATAAAGTTTTCATTTTATTCTTTTTTTGGAAAACCTTATTTGTGCCCATATCAATCACCAGAAATGGGTAGTAGTCATCTAGTTTGACAGACTTCGAGAAGTTCTCTGTCACATCTTGGATTCATGGATTCTTGTCCTGACTTGACAGCCAACCTGTCTTATCATGAAATCAAGAAATAGCCTCGCTAAATATATCCACAAGGTGCTAATCACTTACCACTCTGTTGCTTCTTCCTCTTCTTCTAACTGGATTGCCTTAAACTAATAGTCCTTCTTGATCCATAGTTACATTTCTTGGAGGAAATAGGTTTTTTCCTCCTTGAAGGGTCCAACTTCCCCCTTTACAGAAAAGACCTCATAAAGTATCTTTTACTCAATTATAAGCATTCAAATTTCCTCTTTCCTTTTTCCCTCAATGATATGATGCTCTACCCTCCAACTTCTTCAAATATTTTTTCTTCCTTGTTTCCCAATATTTCCTATATTTTATGGGGGGAAAAAACCCTTTGATTCAATTCAATAGCAGAACAGAATTCAGAGAAAATATACATATAAGAAATATACAGAAAAAAAAAACCAGAGTAAAGGAGCTCTCCCATTGGGAGCAAAGCAACTCATCTCAACCAAGAGAAAGACTGCTATACCCAAGAGAAAATTCTCCAAAGTTTTTAGTGTAGCAACCTGGAGATAAGGACATGATGGAGATTGTCAAATCCTTTTATGTCTTCCCAAGAATCTTCTTCTTCAGCAACCTAAAGTAGGGTTGGCAGCACCCATTTTATCTCTCAAAGCTGAAAGCTAGAAGTACTCACTATTGATTATAGTTAAATTGTATTTTATATATATAGGTCTATTATTGTTGTTATTATTGCAATTAAATAGCTTTTCTTTGTTAGAAAGTCATGCTTATAGCTTTTAATTCACTGCTGTATACTATGGATATGCATGCACTACTCAAATGTATATATATGTTATGCCCTATATGTAGTTTCATGTTTTCCCTATATTAACCTTCCCTATATTAACGTTTGGTGTCATGTCTACTGAAGATACTGTTAATGTGCTTTTGTTGGGGGTTTTTTGTTTCAATGGTCTTAAAGGTTAATCACTTGGGATGCCAAGAAAATCACTCTTATTGTTTTAAAAACATTGATGTTGGTGTTTATACTATATACTTACAAGTTTTGTATTTGCCCTTAACTTATCTTTTCAAGGGACTGAAAAAATGGTTCAGTCCAGGGGAGGAATGTAATGTTGGTCTCAAGTCCCAGTGGTATGGGACTTTGTCCTTATTAATGGAGATCATTGCCTTTGGTCTGAATAAAGGAAAAAAAGTAAAGGCATAGAGATGGGGGGAGGGGCGGAGGACAGAAGAGAGATCCTTGAGTCTCTTTGAGATATAGAGTCCTTCTGTTTATTTTAAAGAATACTCCATTCTCCCCAATAAATTGGAAAGTGAAGAGCTACTCTTGAATTCTTCACTTCCTTCTCTAAACCACCCTAGAGTTTGAATACAGGTAAGTCATTTGGCAGTGTCAAAAATATACACATTCCACATTATGTGCTGGGTACTGCAAAATTCATCCTCTCTATGGGAATATTTATAAATATCTAATAATTAGGAATAGGGAACAAATGTGAATATAATATACTTTCAAGTTTAATTTGCTTTATTAATTTTTTATCATTTTCCTAAGTCTAAACAATCAACACAACAATAAATCAAGCCCTGATTTGTAGCTTTCTACTTTCTGAGGTATGAATATTAACATTAAATTTTTAATTATTGGTTCTGCCATTCAACTTAGCTTTGACACACCTCTGATTCTTTCTATCTTTGCTGAACATGAGATCCATATATATATATATATATATATTTTTTTTTTTAACTATCTTACTAGCAGGTCTCCTAGAGAACAGGCAACATATTTGCATAAACAAGATTAATGGTTTTTAGTATCATGCTCAGGGATTTTCTTTTTACAATAGTAGACTGCTTAACTATGTATTATATCTCAATATGCAAATTGAAAAAGTCACTTACTCTTAGTTCCTCCAGCTCTAAAATAAGGGCTAATAATACCTTACATCTACATTTGGGGGGTGGGGGTGGGGGGTGCCTTCAGATGGGGTTGGAGTTGAAATATTAACTAATATCTTTTTGGAAAGTACGTTGCAAAAATAATAAAAGAACTATAGGAATAATGGATCTGCAGAAATTCAGTGCAAATAGCAAGCCTTGAACCTAACAAAATGAATGAATCAGGTTGCTGCCACTTTTCATCAAAGGAGTCCATTTAGTTCTCATGTCCAAACCACTCAGTGGTAGCGAAGGAGAAAGGAGTGTAACAATGACCTTAAAAACATTAGCTGACTTGACATAGCAGTTCCAGAAGAATAAGGAACAGGTTTGCAAACATTTTCAAAGTCACAAATCAATTGGTTAGGTGTATAGTATAAATCTGCTTCAAAGAGCTGAAGCAAAACCATCTTTGAAACAAATTAAATATATGTAGCAGATTCATCAGAAAATAGTTTTTGGAACTGTTTACAGAGGTTTCAAAAGCTGATAGATACCTGCCTGGGAAATAAAGGCACATTTGATACATTTATAAGAAGGTACTAAAATATGAAGTGTGGTTTCCTAGTAACAAAAATGTTGCTAGTTAAATAAGGTAGAATTCAGTCTGTGGCAATCAGCAACCATTCAGCTTCTAACTAAAGAGTAAAATCACTGGAATATTTGTTTTTTCTTAATTCTTTTTTTTCCCCATCTGGTATAAATTACCAGAAAAAAACAAAGTCAGGCATTGTAATCAATTATTTTTTAAAAAGAGATTTTCTTTCTAAGTGTTCAATTGCTTTTCAAAATCTGAAGCATACTTTAAAATGTGTGAACCATGGAAGGTTTAGGCTCTCATAATAATAATAATAATAATAATAATAATAGCAATAATGATGATATCTGACATTTGCATAGTGTTTACAAGGTGCCAGGCATTGTGCCAAAAGCTTTATAATTATTATTTCATTTGATGTTCACCACAACCTGAGGAGATGAGAGCTATTTTTATAGCTATTTTGCAGATAAGTAGACTGAGGTAAACAGTGGTTGAGTGACTTGCCTTGAATCACACACCTAGTATGAATGTGAGAATATATATTAATTCAGGTCTTCCTGACTCCAGGTCTAGAACTTTGACCTCTATACCCCCTAATTGCCTTATCTGAACAGAGTCTATAATTACTCTGATCATGGTTACTTTGTATTTTACCAGAGTAGTCAATCACTTTAAGGATGCTAATCACTAATATAATATAATTACCTTTGCGATCACCCTGGGAAACTTAGATACAAATGATTCAGTTAGATTGAAAGAGGGGAAAGATCCCAGGATCACTATAAACATTCGAGAGCTCATGTTTTTCATGTAAAAAATCATAGAACTTGAGAGATAGAAGAGAATGTAGAAAACCACCAAGTTCAAGATCCTACTCACTCAAGGGAAGAGCTTTCCTTACAATATTAGTGACAAATGATCATCTGATTTCTGCTCAAACACTTTTTGTTAAATGGGAAGGGACCTGAGAGATGAGTTAGTCTAGCTCTCTCTTTTCCCAGATGTAGAAACATAAACCCAGGAAGTTTAAGTGAGTGAATTGAACAATGTTCCATAGGCAGTAAATTGGAGGGTAAGGATTTGAACTTGTCTTCTAACTCCAAATTAGTCACCTTTTTCTGTGCATTATTCTGCCTTTTATAAACACTGGACTAGGTATTTAGAAGAACAATGATAAAGCAATTTCATCCAAGGTTTAATAAAGTATCTCATAATATCCTATAGACAAATGAACCCAAAGAAGTTGGCTAAATGACCATTGAATTAGACTTCATTAATAGAAACACAATGATCAAATGCAGGGACATCATAGGATCAATCTATTCTAATCTGGTCAAGTAAAATTTGGAGAAATTGTATGTTTCATGTTGGGTACTGTATTTTAAAGAAAGGGACGTTGACTATCAGGGATTTGTCCAGAAGAAAGAAGGCAACTAGGATGGAAACAAGGATCAAAATCATATGGCATGCATTCCTCAATTGATAAATGATCAAAGGAGAGAAACAGGCAATCCTCAGATGAAGCAATTAAAACTATCTCTAGTCATATGAAAAAAATGCTCCAAATCACTAGAGAAATGCAAATTAAAACAATCCTAAGATATCACCTCATATTGCATATTGTTTAGATGATTTTACATCAACAAACATTTATCTTTTAGTCATATAGACTTTTAGCATCTAAAGCCAAAGGCCCAATTTTTTCACTTTGCAACTAAGACTTGAGAGTGAAAACAAAAAAAGAAAACTTGAATTGTTTTTAAAAGCATGTTGTTTTGGGTTTTTCAAACTATAAAGTATGCTAACAAGTGGTTTCTTAAAAGATAATATTCCACTAAGTATTTGACTGAAATACTTTTTTCCTTTCATGCTGTTGCAGTTTTGGTGGAAATTATTCTGTTTTTGAATTACCTTTGTATTTCAGAGTCTCGCCTTCTGTATGTTCAAAGTTATAGCAGAAAACTGTTAAGGTTATAAGAAATGGGAGTCTAATGACTAGATAGAAATAACTAAAGTGAAGGTATTTAGATTAAATGAACTATACTTATATAGTGTAAAAAATAGATATCAAATTGTCTAATCTGACCAAAAAGGAAAATGGTAAATGTTGGAGGATACATGGGAAGATTGGAACACTAATACACTGTTAATGTAACTCTGAACTGATACAACCATTCTGAAGAGCAATATTCGGCCACACCCAAAAGTCATAAAGCTACACATACCTTTTGGCCCAACAATGTCACTACTGGCTCTTACCCGAGTACCTTGTATGCTCCAAATAGAAATATCTGAGCCAAAATCAGATGATCATTGGCCAGTGGTACTATAGGGAAGGCTCTGACTTTGGGTTGGTATGTGAACTTCTATGTACCCTTCCACATCTGGGATTCTATAATTCCATATATTAAGGACATGGACTCTGAAATGCTTATAATCTGTCTCTGTTCATTCTTTTCCATTTATTCTACCTATAACTTGCTTTTAATATATTTATTTGCACACTATCTCCCCCCATTAGATTGGAATCTCCTTGTAGTTAGGCACTATCTTTTGCCTCTTTTGGTATCCCTAACACTTAGCATAGTGCCTGGTAGATAGTAGGCACTTGATAATTTTTTTATTCATCGATTAATTGATTGATGTGTTAGGTTTTCTAAACACATTGCTCTACACCTCTATAGGCAAGAAATGGAGTTGGAGTTCTAGTTGTAATGGCTACTTAAGGAAATAGAAGAGGTGACAGGCATGAGCAGGATTGAAAGTGAGAGAATATGTTCTGAGGGACAACTGCAATTACAAAAAGTAAAAATATCTCATTGGAAGTTGACTGTATCTGGGTTCAGTTCAAGTCTATACCAAAAGTTTAACTCATTTAGGTCTAGCAGTCTGTACAAAAAGGTATGTTGTTGTCCTTTTCAATTCCCCTGTTTTGGGAAATAAAGCCTCCCGCCAGCGAGAAGCTTTATGGTAGGAAGATAGAAATAGGATAGAAGGTTTTGATCCTGCGAAGGGTGTGAAGGAGCTAAGCTTTTGAGATGTGAAGAATGAGTCAGTAATCAATTATTATTAATATTTGGGAGCCGCAGCCAAGCTCCGATCAATGGACGTTACTGAAAGGCTATTTTCTGCCCAGAGATCCCATTTAACACTGCACTGGTCAGGGGATGATATAGTTCATCTGGGAGAATAAATAGAGACTAATAGAATTAGAGGATGCTAGGTATTAGCATTGGAAAAGAAAGAAAGACACCTGGCCAAAGGCCAGGCCTCAGGTGAAGATAGAGAGAAGAGAGAAAGGTGGGGATAGCAAACCTGTAGCTCATCCAAGAAAGAAAAGAAGAAAAAGAAGAAGCAGGAGGAGCTTGCTGCGGCTCCCCAATTTATTGTCTTTTGATACGCAAATGAACTCAATACATATTGATAAGTCACATGATGCCTCAATACATATAGATGAGTTACATAGTGTATTGCCATTGGATAATTGCAAATTACGACAAGGTGAAGGTGGAGTCTTTATCCTCAGGTGAGTGAGACAAAGGGAAGCAAGGTTTCGGGCCCTAAGTTCAGCCACGCTGGGAACAGAGTTCATTGCCATGCGCAGAATGGCCATGTGCCCATTCACAAACCTTGTCTCTTTATAATACCTATGGGCTGGACTGCTACAGGAAACTTGTAATTTCCTGGGAATGTGGTAAACCCTCCTTGTGTTGGGTACTTTTATTTTATATCATTTTATATCACTGTTCACTCAGTCACCTTCTCTCCTGTCTTCATAATGCCCTCCAACTCAGCCTTGATGAAGCAAGGATACTTCCAAATCTCTTAAGAGGATCAAAACTATTTTTCCAAATGTCTATCTATACCAGCATTAATTGCATCAGACAAGGATTTAAAAGCTACCAAGTTTTCCATAGTATTATTATTTGCAAAATATTAAGAAGAATACTAATTAGGAAGGAACCTTAGAAGGTAAGCAGCAACAGGGAGCATTAGCCATTTGGCTAAGAGAGACAGGTCAAACCTCTGTCTCCTCTCTCTATCTCTTCCCTTTCTAACTAAACAGGTGAGGATCTCATCAGTTTTGTCAGGGAATTCTTTCTTGGGGTCCAATGACTATGAGTCTAAGGTAGGACAACTTGAAATTAAAGAGATATATTAGCATGCTAAGGAATTTGCTCTCACTGATACCAAATTCAAATTCCTAGGGTACAGATTTGGTTTTTAGAACTTTTCCGGCCCAGTTGGAGAATATAATTAATATAAAAAAATTAAAAAATAATAAATGGCAAGCTACATAAAATAGATGTAAAAAACCATTCCAATACAGTTTCAAAACTGTTCAGATACTTTTGATAGAGGTAATCAAAGTCAAAATCAAAAGTATCTTCAGTGATGAAGTGAAGCTCAAATGTAAACTTCCCTTCAGGGCCAGGCATAAAGACACTAAAGAGACTCATATTATAAAAATAAAATGTTTATTGAAATATTTGAAAATTGAAATATTAAAATATAAAATGCAAAAGGACAAAAAAGAATTTCTAATTCTAAGGGAGTCTAAATCCACCCAAATAAACTCCCTGGTTTTGCAAGGAACTGCTTCTCCTGTGTTTCACAGGTACACTACTCCTCCCAGATCTGACTAATCTAAATTTATACTATCTAAATAAAAACTACCACTTTATTCTTATAATTCTTAACTTCGCCTTCAAATGATAAAATAGCAGAGGCTAACTCGTTGAATATCAACAAGAATCAAGTTAGAACCAGGTATTTCTTTCGTCTTCTCAGAATTAAATCAATCTATAAAAACTGCAATAGATAGTCAACAGTGTTTTCCAAGTTTGAAAAGGAAAATACTCCTTCACATCTTTCCCTCAGACAGAGAGAGAGGCAAAGATGTTACCCCTTCCAGCCCTGAGAGAGAGTCTCTGAGTTTGTCTCTGCCAACTGCCAGAGATGAACTCTCAACTGCCAGAGACAGTAATTGACACAGAAAAATGGTTATAACTGTCAACAATTGAAATTAACACACTCTCTCAGCTCTGCTTCAAACTCCAATTCTTTCCCTAAACTAATAAAAACAATACTTGTTAACTAATATCATCCTTATAATTTCCCCCCTTCTAGCATATGGAGAGATAAAAAAATCTCTCCTGTATGCTCACTATTCTATGTAATCCTAAAGCTATACCTAACCTTATTATTATTATATTTCCTAAAAATAGTCTTAATCTTATATTTATCTTATCCTATTCTTATTGCTGTACTTTATCTATGCTAACCTGTACTAGAGTCATAAATAGAAGAAAAGAAAATTTCAATGAAAACAATCAAAAAAAACTTATTTGCACAAATGTAAGTGCAAAACATACAATTACAGAAATGCAAAATGCAAACTTTTGAAAAACTTTGAAACAGTAAAATACAGTTATAAACTAACTTATGTTTTGCAAAAAACTAAAGTTGATGTAAAATAATAACTATGCAAAATTAATGCAAATTTCATTTTACAAATCCTATTTGTACAATTCAAATGAAACTTTTTACTATGCTGACTTTATCCTATCAATACAGAAAACCAAAATTAACTACAATAAAACTCAAAATCAACTTAGTATACTAATAAAATCAAAACTTAGTAATAATTTAACTATATACACATCTATATAAATATACAGGTCTGTACAATTTCTATATCTATGTATATGTTATAAATAAGTTATTTACATGTTGCAAGAGGATAATAATGCAATAATAAATTCTTATTTTCTAATGTTATCCTTACATCAATCAGCATAATTCTATGGTAATTTAGTATTGAAAAGTAAAGTTTTTCACAGAAGAAGGAGAATTAAAGAAAGAAAAGCATCAATCAAAGAAGAAAAGAGTTTTGGGAATGTGAGTGTCACGATTTGTTCTAAGAGGGGAGCTAGGTAGTATAGTGGATAGAATGTCAGGCCTAGAGTCAAAAGGACCTGGATTCAAATGTGACCTCAGATACTTCCAGCTGCATGTCCCTAGGCAAGTCATTTACACCTTGATTACTTAGCCCTTGCTACAGTTCTGTCTTAGAATTGATACAAAGATGGGAGATAAGGATTTTTTCAAAATAAGATTTATTCTAGAATAAGAATATATTCTCTGTTCAAGGGCAGGAGACAGAGGAAAGAGATGAAATACTTTTAATTGTGGGAAGAAATCCTTTTAGACATCATTTAATTAAGGGCAACAAGTAGTTGTTACAACAATAGATGAGATCATCTGCTTTACTGTGTTCTTCCATAGGTGTCAGGAACATTTTAATATTAGATCACCAGGAGACTAGATTTCTATGTTATTCGTCCATTAAAATGTCAAAAAAATAATGGTGCTTCCTATATCCCCTATAACCCCACATTTCTAGATATCACTATCCTGCTGTTATATCTCATCAGAGAGGGTGAGGAGGAAAATAGAAATTCCTGTATCTACAAATCAGATGGGGCTAGACCCTATCAATGACAGCCTTCTCCACATACAATCTAACTCCTCCCTTTCAGCTTCCTGTTTCCAGAAGCCTCCAACCTGATGAGTTCTAGAATAGCATCTGCCCGAGTCCTCCATTTCCACAATACTATCTGGGCAGGGATCCCAGAAACCCAGTTGTTACATATGCAAAGACAGGGATGGAAATAAATAACATTTATACAAAGGAGACCAAACAGATTTATTAAATTTAAGGAGAAGGTCAAGAATAAATGAGACAAAATTGGAGAAATGATTGGTGGGTCTTGAAGACTCGATTTGAAGAAATTTGGATTTGCTGCCAGCTATCAAAGGTAAAGGTAAAATCGATTCTCTAATCTCTTCATCATACTTCTGACTTTTGACTTCTGATTTCCTCCACTTTTAATACTGACATTTATATTGTACTTATTTTATCCTCACAAAACTCTGAGACATAGATATTGCAGATATTATCACCATGCCCACTTTATAGATAAGTAAATTGAGACTCATAGAGATAAAATGTCTTGCCCATAATCATACGGCCATTAATTAATCCAGTAATATAAGAGGTGATATTTGAATAGAACTCTTCCAGACTCCAGTTCCACCCTACTTTCCATTACATCTTCCTCAGTAGTTGTCCTTTCTATCCTTTTTAGCTCTCTCTTTATGAATGCATTAAGTTAATTATATAATGAGGAAAAACAGGCTAGATTAATTTATTAATTTATTTTTCCAATCTGACTACTGCAGTTCAGGTACTAGAACACAAAAGTGGAGATTACAAATGAAAGATGGCTGGTGAAATGTTGGGAGAAATGGATCCCATTCTATTGGGGGAGAGGGGAGGAGAGTCACTATTTACACTGGGGACTCAGGTTTTATATAGGACCTTTCTTTTAGTGTTGCCACTCCTTCTGTAGTCTAATGGTGGGAAGGGCTATTGAAATCTTAGATTTTGCAATTAATGGAAGGCAGGTAGGAGATCTGAAGTTTAGATACCAGTTACAGAAAACTCCATTGCAGAAATATTAGACAGGCATGTACAGTATTAATTTATTTCAATGAGTGCTATTAAGCACCTACTTTATGCAAAACATTATGAAATGTGGAAGTCCTTGCTCAAAAACAACCGAGATGAAACAAAGACAAAAAATAAAACAGTCCCCATTCTCAAGGGACTCATATTCTCCTGAAAGATACAGCATGACCTTAATAAATGTAACTTAACCGTGATCACCCTGGCCCCCCTACCAGTGGGTCTAATGGGTTACATTGTCACCCCTTCCCCAGTATACTCAACAGGGTTCAAGGGTATCTGGGCTCTCTGTAAAAGTCTTCAGCCCCAAGTGATGGTGTTCCCTCAATTATAGGGGGAGGGTTCCTCTCCACCTCAGTTCCATTTAGCTACTTAAGAATCAGATTAGCTTTTACAAAGAAATATGTATTTCAAAAGGTACAGTATAATCACAACCTTAATTCCCTGCTTGTACCACATCATTCTCTGGGAAGGGACTAGGTTCATAGTTTAGCGCAGCTCCAAGAAAGCACAATCCCAGTTACAAATCCAAAACCCCCACTTAAGCTGGACTCCTAGAAACCCAGGGGTTTCCCTGCTGGGTCAGATGGCTGCAACATCTTGACTAAAATCCTGCCTCCAAAGTCACCATCGTTCAAAATCCCAGGTCTGATAGCCATCACTGCCCAGCATCTGAAAAACTGAGAACCAAAGAAATGACAGAAACATTGCCAGGCCAAGAGAAATGTCAGAGCTGAGGGGTAAGAGAGGGTTCAGAAGAAGAAAGTCCTTCCTTTCTCACCTATTCCCTTCATGGTGTCCTTGCTATAGTCACCCTGTGATCTCTGCCTTCTGAATGTAACAGGATGAGGCATGCAGGAAAGAGAGAGGCAGTCCCAGTTTAACCAGTTTTAAAGATATGGCCTTTCTGGCAACATAATCAATGGAAGAAGCCTACCTCATCCTTGTGGCAAGGGATTCAAAGAGCTTCCATGATGGGCAATCTGGGCAAATACAGGCAAGCATGGTTATATAAGCAAGTGCAAATGTATTTGAAAGACCTTTGGTAGGAAGTAGTATCTGAGCTGAATCTTGAAGGCAGCTGGGGATTCCAAAAGGCATAGGTGAAAAGAGAGAGCAATTGTAATGAGCTCACTGAGATCATAATTCAAAAAAATAATTAAAAAGCTAAGGAGTAGGAAAGTTATGTTGTGGACCTTTTCACTCACCCTGATTCAGGAATGTGACATAGAAGCCCCCAGTGGGATTTGCCATAGTAGACCAAAGCCTTGAGGAACATTTCACAGGATAATCTAATCACTGAAGACTTTTTTGTGTCCATAAAGAAAAAGGGATATTAATCACAAAATTATTTCCTATAGCTTTTAGGTAGAGTTATATAGCCTCAACAGTGCACTTAGATAAGTCAGGGTAAAGTCTGTGCAACCCCAAACCCTAAAACAGTGTAAAGTAGTTTTAAAGAGCTGATCTCACAAGTCATGTGATAAAGTGGATCCAGATAATGGAATGGGGATTGGGAACTTGCCACCTTAACCTTGGCACTGCCTACCACAACACTGAATATACTTTGATCTGTGATCTTCTAAAAATAGCTGACATTTATGCAGTGTTCCACAAGTCTTAGTGCAATTTTAAACTACTTTGGAGACTTTTAAAAGACTTTTGAGACATGCACATAATACTTTAAGTTGTAAATATGACTTGATCCTCAAAACAATCCTCTAATACATGGAGTACTATAAATCGTTTTTTCCCCCAGATAACATTCTGAGAAGTCTAGTGCCTTTCCTTTAGAACTTCCAAACTCCAAGTCCAGCCCATCATCAGCCAATGACTCTACCAAAGGATATAGGAATTCCATATAGTGAGGTGATGGACTCAAGTTCAGACTGAGATATACTTGAGGTGGGAGAGACTTGGCCCATATGGAAAGTTGTTTTGCTTGACTTTACAAGTTTGTAGCATATTTTGCTATTCTTATTTTCTTAATGGGAGCATGAAGTGGATAGGAAAGGAGAATGCTAGTCTAAAAATAAAATAAGTTTAGGGGAAAAAATGAATGTTGGATACATACAAAAAAAGAGAGAGAGAGAGAGAGAGAGATGGCTTCAGAGACAGGAAGACCTGAGTTCAATTCTTCCACCTGAATATGCTTTCTGTGTGATTCAGAGAAAGTCATCTAACCCTTCAGTACCAACCACTCCCCATTCCCCAAGAAACTCTATAAGTTTATGTTACAGAGCAATTGCTCCTCTAAATTAGTAAAGGGAGATTTCTAATTGAGTGTTTTCTTATGAAATCACAGGTCCAAACCAAAAGTTTTTTTTTTTTAATAAACTCTGATCCTAAAAGGCAATGACAGAAGGAAGGTCATGGAATAATATTATTTTTGCAGTTACTATGCATATAACATACTTGTAAAACCCAGTGGGCTTCTGGACACTGTTATTCTCATATCAGCCTCCCCAAAATGCCTTGTACCACATTGGTCATAGTGTGGAATAGCCCTGGAAAATCACGGTAATCCCTATATAATTTTCTGTCCTTCCAAAGTAGCATTTAAAATCTTTTTTTTTCCTTTCTAACATTTCTACTGTGTTCCTTTTCACTACCCACGCATCATTAAGAATGAGTTAAAAACACATTATGTGGAATTACTCTTGATTCTTAACCATGGTACTATCTGTCATCTGGAAAAAGATCAATTCAAGAAAAAGGAGAGCTTTTCAGAACCAATCCAGGTGCATCTGTTGGAGATAAGTGGTGAGATTTAGGGGCATTATTTTTACATAGTAGGAAGAAAGCCAAAAGAATAATCAGTCAATGCTTTGTTTGAATTCAGAGAACCATGAACTAGAAATCAAAAACAGGCTAATAAAACCTTTGTCCAAATAATGGACCCCATGACATTATAATTACAATTTGTGTTTCTAAGACAAAGCTCTGGGTGAGCTCTAGCCCATATAACGAATCCATGGGAAACATTCTTGGGCTTCTCTCTGGTTCAGATTGCATTACAAAAGGGAATTGAGGACTGGCTTGAGATTTGACCACCAAGGACACATGCAGGAGACCAAGAGAAAAGAAATTTATTTTTTTGACATATGCAAAATGTATTCATAAAATACTCACATTGTATTTTCCCTTTAGATTTAGTTGGAATGGTCAAGAGGTCATTGTCCTCTTCTCCCTGAATCTACAATACCTATTGTGTTCCTGGGATCTGGGTGAGATGTATTCATGTGAAATAGAATGCTCACAGTTAGCTGAGATAATAGTTGGCTTCTGTCATATTGTCTGTAATCCCTAAGAGTCCTGTGCTCAGTTACAGAGCATTAAACAGAAAGAGAAAGAGCATTATATTAGAATAAATGTAGATTGCAAGGATAGGGAAAAGGGCAAGCACTAGATTTTAAAATTCAATTCAGTGAAGTTATTTATTGAGGCTGTTCTAACTGCAGAGTCCTATACTAGGTGTTATAAGTAGGTATAAAAGAAGCAGGTGTAAATAAATATTAGCTGAATGAATGATAAGTAAACATACAAATAAATTAGTACATAGAATAGCTACCCAAATTCAAGGTATATGTTAAAAATCAGACCTCAGGAACTCCCATAGAAGTGTTTATTGTAATAGCCAGGCAGAGGATACATTAGTCCAAAATAAAAGAAATGTAATCAAATAGCATAGCAAATGGAATAACTATCAAAGCAGACCCATCCTCTGATATATACCATGAGGAATATTCTCTCACAATTTACCACCAGTGGAGAAGGAGACATGAACATGGAACATGTATGGAAGATATATGCCTAAGAAACATATGTCCCTTGGGCACATGTGGAAAGCACACACAATAACATATAAACACGTGACTGGAGCAATATACATCTCTGCTGCAGAAATGTCTATATCCTCTGATCATGTCATTTTGCTGCTCTATGCTACTCTCACAGTAGTACTCTCTACTATTCGGGACCTGTTGGTCCCCTGGATTGGCTTCTTGAGGTTTGATGGGGATTAATGAAATGCTATTCCATTGTTTACCCATCTCCTGACCTAGTCTCTTCCTGCCAGTGAGAGATCAGAGAAACCCCATTCCATCATCTGCACATCACCTGAGCCTCTTCATGATTACTTGAGATCCTTCCAGCATTCCAGCAAGGAATCAGAGACAATCACTCCATTACCTGCTGATCCCATGGGCTGGCTGACCTTCTACAACCTTGGAGAAGACCCTGCCTGCAATGAACAGCAATATGCTATTCTTTCCTCCTCTTTCCACCTATCTCCTGGCCTAGCCTGCCTGCAGGGATGGCACAGAAAAACTATTCCATCAACTTCCCACACTAGTCCCCAAGCCTGAGTCAAACTCCTAGAGTTTCTTGAATTCATTCAGCAACAATTAAAAAACTTCTACCATGTTATACCTTCCTCATCATAGTGATTCTGAACCTCTTCAGTCATTCTGTCATTATGCAAGGACTTTTCTCCATTTCCCCAGTGCCTGACCCTTATTCTCATCCCTCTCAACCTTTGTCACAATGTCACACTCTAAAGGAATCCACCCTTCCATGTGCTCTGAGAAATACTCTCTAGGTAACAAATTTCCTATTGTCTTAAATATCTCTCTTTCCCATTCCTTTCATTCACTAGTCAAAGTAAGGGGATTGGAATTCTCCTTGATTCCCATTGCCATTCCTAGGCTATTCCCCTACTTTTTTTCTTTGTATTTTTTTTTATTTTAACACAAATTTACACATGAATTTTCTGAAGTTATATAATCCAAATTATCGCCCTCCTCTATTTCCTCTCCCCTCCTGGAGCTAGCAAGCAATTCAATCAGTATTTCTATACTTTTATCACTGAATAACCTCTCCTCCTTTGAAGTTCACTCAAACCATTTCTACTATTCAATCAAAATTCTGGTAGCTATTGTCTAATGATCTCTAAGATACTCCCCTTCTTTCCTCAATAAGTTCAGTGCCTGGCTCAGTCTTTCCTCCCCAACTCTTGTCCTTATACTAGAAAACTTCAATATAAACATAAACATATATCAATATTGATATTCTCTCAAACACCCTAACCTCCCATTTCCTCGACTTGTTCCTTTCCCATAGCCTACTCTTTCACCTCATCTCAGTTTTATAGAGACTTATAAAAATGGAGATTTGAACCCCAGACTTCAATACCCAGAAGTCCTTGCTCTAGTTCCCAGGATGCCCTCTAGTCTCACCTGAGTTCCCACCTGGCAGGATCAAAATTTCTATTTAACTGGCTGAAAAAGCCTACTGAGTTCTCTTCCTACTTCTGCTTCCAAACAGACTCGTCTCTCATGATGTAAATGAAATTGAATGGGCCTTTCAGCCCTCCTAGGCATGTGCTTTCTTACTTGTATTTTCTTAAATTCTTAATCTTAAATAAACCTCTAAAAATATAATACTTCTAGCAGAGAAAATAATTTTAAATGCCACAGTTTGGCATAACCACTTCGAGAAAACAAAATACCCTCACTCTTCTGATCTTTTAAGTTCAGTCTTTAATAGCTAGTGCCTAGTTTGTTTGTTTTTTAAGCCATGTTTCTCCAAGATGCTCTTTTAGAAAACTATCTTGATCAGCTCCGGCCTTCCCACCGGCCTGGATCGGCTCGGCTCACTACTGTTGCCTGTAATCTGGACATGTTTGATTCTAATCATTCCTGCTCCTGGCTATTACTGCCCCACCCTCCTTGCTGCTGCCTGCCTGTTTCTGTAACACAGACCCTGGTGGCTCCTGCTCCTGGTCTTTCTCTGGCCCACCTGGCCCAGCTGATTCCCACACCTCTGGCCTCTGACCCAGCCAGCTCATCATCCAGGCTGCTGGTAGCAGACCCAATTTCTTCAGGATTCATTTCTACCAGCTGGTAAAGACAGGGAGGTAATTTTCCCTTAGGCTACGATTAGCCTCCACAATGGGCTATTTAAAAGGATATCTTTTAACTGTTCTGGTATTTTCATTTATTTCACCTGTGTGCCAGGGGAAAAATTCAGCTCCCTGCAACTTTCAAGTTTGGAGGGGCAGCTGGGTATCTCAGTGGATTGAGAGCCAGGCCTAGAGACGGGAGGTCCTGGTTTGGAATCTGGACTCAGACGCTTGCTGGCGATGTGGCCCTGAGCAGGTCCCTTAAACCCCATTGCCTAACCATGATCAATTTGCCTTCTGACAATAGGCATCTAAATGGATAAAAACCCAAGGAACTTTAAAGAGACTGGAGGTTATATTTTTAAGGCATTTCAGACTCCAATGTTCTATAAAAATCTCTGTATTCTATTGCATTTTACTGTTTGTTTTGTTTATGGTTTAATTTTGTGATTTTAAGTTCATATATTACTGCATTCGATATTATTCTGTTATACTGTTCATTTTAATGTACTGAGTTTTAACTACTGTCATATTCTGTTGCTTTTCCCCTATAACCATACTGAATGAACATTGAGTAAGCCCATATTTAAAAACAGCTTTTCTATTTTGTCTTTGTAAATTGTCACAGAGGATAGATGGACTCCATCATAAAAATTGCTATAACAACTTTTGGAAAATTTAATGTGCTAAATATCTCTATTGATTTTAAGGGTTTTTTAGACATGATTTTTAGAAAATGTTTAACAATCTCTGGTCATTTTTGCCTGCCCCTACCATGAGGTAAGGCCCATTTTAACAGCTGAAGTGAAATACATTTTATAACCCCCAACCTTCCCGCATGTCTAAATATGTGACTGGAAATTGGGCAGTTAATCTCAGGGCATTTGTACCCCTAAAAATCCTCCAAAAAGGGAGCATCTCTCATTTATACTCCAGCTCATTTTACTTCCACCAGAATGATCTCTAGATTTCTTGATGATGTTATAAACCCAAAATGAGTTTTACTTTGTTTAAAATATGTTCATTACGGGATGTGGCAAAGTAGGGAACACTAATTCATTGCTGGTGGAGTTGTGAATTGATCCAACCATTCTGGAGGACAATTTGGAACTATGCCCAAAGGGCAATAAAAGACTGTCTGCCCCTTGATCCAGGCATAGCACTGCTGGGTTTGTACCCCAAAGAGATAATAAGGAAAAAGACTTGTAGAAGAATATTCATAGCTGCACTCTTTGTGGTGGCCAAAAATTGGAAAATGAGGGGATGCCCTTCAATTGGGGAATGGCTGAACAAATTGTGGTATATGTTGGTGATGGAATACTATTGTGCTAAAAGGAATAATAAAGTGGAGGAATTCCATGGAGACTGGAACAACCTCCAGGAAGTGATGCAGAGCGAAAGGAGAAGAACCAGGAAAACATTGTACATAGAGACTGATACACTGTGGTGTATCGAAGGGAATGGACTTCTCCATTGGTGTCAATGCAATGTCTCTGAACAATCTGCAGGGATCTAAAAAACACTATCCACAAGCAGAGGATAAACTGTGGGAGTAAAAACACTGATGAAAAGCAACTGCTTGACTGCAGGGGTGGAGGGGATATGACTGAGGAGAGACTCTAAATGAACACTCTAATGCAGATACCAACAACATGGAAATGGGTTAGAATCAAGAACACATGTGATACCCAGTGAAATCATGCATCGGCTATTGGAGAGGTGGGGGAGGAGGGAAGAAAAGAAAATGATCTTTGTTTCCAATGAATAATGTTTGGAAATGACCAAATAAAATAATGTTAAAAAAATAAAATAAAAACAAAAACAAAAACAAAAAATATATGTTCATTACCTAGGTTGAAAGATTTGCTACATTTGTAAAAATTGTGACAAATATCCATCAATTCATAGGCTTTTAAAATGCCATACAACAACTTATGTGAAATATGATAGTGTGTTTGTTTGCTATTGTAATTAATTGGGCTATTGAGAATTTGGGGGATATTGATAACTACACATGTGTACTACTGTTCAATTCATTTGCTCATACTCACAGTGGATCATGGCCAGGTATGAAGAGGAAATGGATCTCATTTTTGGTGAGAAAGCCTTGCATTCTATAATTTTTTTTTTACCTGACACAGTGTATCAATGATTATAAGCTATATTTTTGAACTTTTAAAACTCTTTTATTATATTTTTCTTGCATGTGCAATATACTATTTCAGTTTTTCTCTCCTTTTTTATATTTGAAGCACATGTCACCAATATTAAGATTTTCTATAGATTTATTTTTCTTTTACTTAGAATTTTTACACATAAGACTTTGATAGTCTATATTTTCATCCAATAATTTTTTGATTTGGATTTTTCTGATGTCTTTTTAATTTCTCCTACCAATTTATTCATATACCTCATAACTCAGCCATGCATCCCTAAGTGATCCTGAGTTTTTCAATTCTCACTTTTAATGGGGAAATGTAAAAATATCATTATTTTAAATTGTAAAGTTTGAATTCCTTTTGAGAAGAATTTTAAGTAAAGAAACATGATACCTCTCCAAATCCAGAAACTGAACTGTTTGGAGAAGACACCGTGAAGAAGCCTCCAGACCACAAGCTGCATAAGAAGATCAAAATTGAACTTTGGGTGTGGTGGATTGAACATTCATTTATTTGTATGTACAGTTTCATGCCAAAGGGGACTTCCCCCTAACTGGCTTTTTGTCAATGTGTCTAGCAATTATTGGTTTTGTTCTTTTTTTTCTCTTATCCTCAAATTATGGTAATCTTTAAGTTGATTGTGTTTTCATGATCCTTTTGGGGAAAATTATTTTTCCCAACGAGGATCATACGGAGAAATGTAAAAATGGAGATTTGAACCCCAGACTTCAATACCCAGAAGTCCTTGCTCTAGTTCCCAGGATGCCCTCTAGTCTCACCTGAGTTCCCACCTGGCAGGATCAAAATTTCTATTTAACTGGCTGTAAAAGCCTACTGAATTCTCTTCCTACTTCTGCTTCCAAACAGACGCATCTCTCATGATGTAAGTGAAATTGAATGGGCCTTTCAGCCCTCCTAGACACATGCTTTCTTACTTGTATTTTCTTAAATTCTTAATCTTAAATAAACCTCTAAAATATATAATACTTCTAGCAGAGAAACTAATTTTTAATGCCACACTGTCAAATCCTTGGTCTTTGTAAATCAAGCATAAATGCTTTATATTGATGAACTCTGAATTTCCTTTATCTGATCACAATCTTCCACCTTGCTCTATGCCTTTCAGTCCTAAACCTTGTTCTTCATTCTCACTGTGCCCTCCATCTCTGGACCCCAAAGTTCTTTCCCAAGCTACCACATCTGTCCTGGCTGCACTCTCCTTCCTTCCCAGTCTTGATTCTTTAGGAAACCAGTTCTAATTCAACCCTGTTCTCTTTTCCTGAATCCCTTGCCCTTATATCCTATTGCTCATCTTTTCCTGAGAAGCCTCAGGCCTGGATCTCTCCCACCATCTGCTGCCTTTGATCCTCCTCACATACTACTGAATGAATGTGGAGAAAATCATTCTCCTCTATTAAGTGGGTCCGACTGTTCACCATATCAACTGGGCTCTCATCGCAGTCAGGCAATCCTTTTCTAATTCCCTAAACAGCTCTTTGCCTACTTACTGCATCAATTTTTCTTTTCATCTTCCTCATGCCTTATAGCATCCTGTCCTCCTCTCAACTCAGACCATTCATTGAAAGCTTTGTCTTCTCCCATCTTCCTGGGATCACATTTACAAGATGCCTTCTGCCACTATTTCTTCCTTCACCTTATCTAACACAATGAGGTGGACTTTCTTTTTTTTTTCATAAAAACTTTCTGACTTAGTATCCATTCTAACACAGAAGAGTAGCAAAGGCTAGACACTCAGGGTTAAATGACTTTCCCAGAGCCAGACAGCTAAGGTGTGTCTAAAGTCTGGCATTCTATCTACTGTGCTACCTAGCTACCTTGGCCCTTCTTCTTACCAAGGCAAACCCTTCCATGCACAAGTGATCTCTTTATCTGCCAAGTGCAGAGGCAAGTAGGTAGTACAATGAATAGACTGTCAGGCCTGGAGTTAGGAAAACCTGAGTTAAAATCTGACCTAAGATACTTACCCACTATGTAACCCTATGCAAATCACTTTACTATCTGCCTTAGTTTCTTCAACTGTAAAATGGGAATAATAATATCCACCTCCCAAAATTATTGTGAAGATCAAATGAAATAATAATTATAAAGTGCTTAGTATGGTGCCTGACAAATAGTAAGCACTACAGAAATGTTAGTTATTATTATCTTCTCCAGCAGATTGCCCTCTCCGGTTACCTGTGGTCCTACTACTAGCATGTGTCAGAGGCAGGATTAAAGCCAGATCTTTCTGACTCTAAAGGTCACACCTATATTCTTTCCACTAGAAAATTCAAGAAGATCCAAGAAATACAGTTATAGTATAATAATAGGAGGTGATAGCTGTTATTTTGTGCAGAAGTTCTACCAGACTATTTCTACCAGTTTCTCAAGACTGTACCCTGTTAATGATCAGCTTTTAAGGCCAGACAAGTTATTGAAATTTTTCTGAATTGCTATCACTATCTCCCTTGATAGTTTCTCCTTACCGAATGCCTTTTCATTCTTACTGAAGTGCTGCTCAAAAGCCTAAAATATATTTTGTCAGGTTTTCTTTTTCTTTGGGGGATGAGGAGGCTGTTTTCATCTGGGGTGTTTCTTTTTGTCTTGGCATGAAAATAATTATAGAGCCAGGAACCTTTCCTTCTTTAAAAAAAAAAATCTTGCCAAATTCTTCCATTAGTAAGTAAGTACATGATCTTCTCTCTCTCTCTCTCTCTCTCTCTCTCTCTCTCTCTCTCTCTCTCTCTCTCTCTCTCTCTCTCTCTCTCTCTCTCTCTCTCTCTCTTTCTCTCTCTCCCTCTCTCTCTCTCTCTCTCTCTCTCCCTCTCTCCTCTCTTTAGGTTATTTTAAACCTTTGAAAGAAAATTTTGTGAATGAACTAAAAAAATATATGTTAAATCATGTTAGTGTGGTCTGCCAAGAGCCTCTGAACTGGAACTACATTTTGAAAGTGCCTGTCTTATTATAAGCTTTTAAAATGTGATGGCCATTGATGATATTTTTGGTGGCATTGACCAGATTGTATACTGCTAAGTCATTTGCTCCTGAAGCTGAATTCTATATATATTCAAAACTTGGGTTTCTTTGCTGATTTACTAATTACTTAGGGAACAAATGAAGAAATGTAGTTTTTTGACAATTTATTCTGCCTCTGTAAGGAATGCTTTCAGGGGAAATATTCAACAATGAAATTCTCTTTTTTATTATTTGAGTTTCTTTTCTAGATTATATGTTGATCCAATTTTAATAATCACTTTCTGACATTTTGTGAGCCATGTTCTTTCCCTCCCTTGTACTCTTCCTCCACTTACCAAGATAGCAAGTAATATGTTATAGATTGTACATGTATTCTCATAAAATGCATATTTCCATGTTCATCATGTTGTAAAAAAAGATATATCACTTATATTAGAGAAAAATTCATGGAGGAAATAAAGTAAATAATGATTTCCTACAATTTAATTCAGACTCTGTCAATTCCTTCTATGGTTAGATAGTGTTTTTCTTCATGAATTCCTTATAGTTGTCCTGGATCTTTGCATTGCTGATAATACTCTCAACAGTGAAATTCTCCAAAGTTTATAGATCCTTTTCTGATTCGCCCATATTCTAGCACTTTCTCCTTCCAGAAATTACCAACTATTTGTCTATATACATGTTGTTTCTCTCAGAAAAATATAAGCTCTTTGGGAAAAAGAAACATTTTTTTAAATCTATGGGTCTGCCAGAGTTAAACAGGGCTTGTATAGAACTGTTATTCCAACTTCTGTTAAATCGCATGTGACTCAAAGCTGACTGAACTTGATACTTTGAGATGACAAGGCATTCCTCTTATTAGCCATTTATTGAACCTAAGAAAAGAAAGTGACTTTATCCCTGACTCTTCTTCTTTGAACTCTCCATGTGACAAGTATCTTTCCCATAAAGGTTTGGAAAAGAGAATTTGCTCTTCTCCTTCACAGAAGAAATATTGAACTGTTTGACACATGGCTCCTAAAGCATATATCCTACCCGGTAGAGTTAATGCCTGGGATTTGGGCTGTTTTTTCATGTCTGTGTGTGTTTGTCAGCCTAGATGAACAAAGATTGATCTTGAGATGAGCAAGTCTAAGATTGGTGATGCTAATGGTCATACTTGACTGGTGGAAATGGGAGGAGTTCCCAGCAACCACACTAGTGTTCTAGAAGAACATGACCATCAATAAAAGGATGATTCCAAACCCTGGCCTGGCTTTCCAGAAGAAATTTACGATAAGAGGGATAGCACAGAGCCAATCAACAGTCCCACAAAATGCCTTTTAAAAGAAAGTTTAATTGTTTAGATGAAATTTTAGTATCAGGCTCTTAGGACAGTATTTTAGAAGTTACTGCCACCACTTATTTATGTTTGTTTCTGTCCAGGGCATGATTCATGATGTCCTGTGTACCTACTTTAGTGTGTAGAAAATAAATACTTTTCCCATACCTTGTTTATATTATACATTGAGTAACCATTCTACTTCCCCCTTTAGGAAGATCTTAGACCTGAGCTAAAACCTAAGGTTTAAGAAAATTTGTTCTGGGTTTTTCTGGGAGTGTAGGCATAATGAAATGAAGAGTCTGAACAAAGAAGCCTAACTCTTCAAATTAAAAACCTGTCAGAAAAAAAGACCTCTACCCCCATATACTTGGTTGGATTTTAGTGATAGTGAAAGGTTTAAGATAATCAGTATTGTGATTCTAAAGTGATTAGTATAAATTCCATTATAATCAATACAATCCATAGAATTCATGATTTTTACAAGGATTTCTAACTAAAGCATAAAAACTGCTTCTAAAGGGATGTCTAACCCCTCCATAAGTTTGTACCTCCTTTTCTCATAAGATGCTATCTGAATCTCATGTCCCAATATACCACAAACATTATGCACTCTTCCTTGTTTGAAAATAGCCATCTTTCCCCCAGATCAGATGAGAGAGAAGTAATGGTCATTTGACTTGACCTTTAGACTAATATGGGCTTTCTGAAATGAACTAACCAATCAGCTTTGTAATTGGGTAACTGTTTCTAAAATAATGTCTATATGATGTTATGTCTTGTGATATGTCATTTTGTTATATAAACCAGGTCTCAGCCTCTGGGTGTTGTCTCTTGCTTGGGTCCAACAATGTAATACATGCAAGAGAACACTTTTATTGGAGGACTTGGCCCTCTTTCAATAAAATCTTACTTTCTACCTTGGCCTGGAGAAATTTGGCTTCTTTACTTTATTTACCTAAATTGTCTATGTGGAGTCTGTGGGTTTCTATTTCAAAACAGTTGGTGACCCAAATGAGACTAGAGTGACAGCCTTGTCACCTTTGG
Source organism: Monodelphis domestica (assembly GCF_027887165.1). Lineage (NCBI taxonomy): Eukaryota > Metazoa > Chordata > Mammalia > Didelphimorphia > Didelphidae > Monodelphis > Monodelphis domestica. Next base: position 308,380,278 of record NC_077230.1, read on the forward strand.
TGGGTCTCTCCTTCATACAGAAAAAATATTGATCTCCAAAGGGTAGCCATGAGATTTGCTCTTTCTGTTTCTTTTTCTGTATGAGAGAGAGGCTGAGTTTCAGTGGGCAGACAATGGCTTCTCTAGTCCAAGAATCCTGTCATCCAAGTAAGGTAAGAGGATTTGAAATTCTTCAAGGCTGCAGACTTGGCAATATTTCCAGACCTATCTCTCATTTTTTTAAATTTTATCTTAAATTTGGTATAAGCCAGAAGTTTGTGAAAAAGAGAAACTAAAACTTTTCTGCTTATATTTTGTAGAAATGAGGAACCAAAAAAAACTGTTCTATTTTTTAATGAATTAAAATTAATAAGGCAGTTTTTTTTTTCTATATGTCCTAGGCTAAGTAACATGTAAATTGGTAGAGAGAAAATCAAGTATTTCTGTCTAGGTTATTTGTTTAAGATATTATGCTCTCTTAGAAACTGAGATTTTTTTTAGTTTTTTAGCTCACTATGAGGGAAAACTGACTCCATGAATAAATAAATGAGGTTTTTCTTTTTCTATGGTTCAGGTTTAAAATTTTGTGTGTGGACCTATGCTTGGGCAAAAAGTTTTGGTGAAGGTGAGTCAGAGGGCTAGATTCAGTGGCCAGAGGGTACTTGGCTAGGTCTATGCCTGGGGAACATTCACATTGAGTTGAAATTGTTCCCACTCACATATTTCGTTTAGTGTAGGGTTTTTTTGTGTGTGTTGTGGTGTACTGCAGGGGAACTGGTACTCCCAAAGAGACCAGAGTGCTGGTCTCATGGCCAAAGAAACTTTTCAAAGGTTTCTCAGGTTAGGGTGTTCTTGAGAGGCCCTTGCCAAGATTGGCATTTGGAGTGCTCAAACCCCCAAACAAACAGGGTGCTTCATGTGGCATGTAGGATCTAGAGCACATGAAGGGTTAACGTTTCTTCTTGACAAGCTTTGTGACCCTTGATGGGAGGGATGTCTCCCAAATATGGGCTCTAGCTTTTCAAGGGGACCAATTCCAGAAGGCTCCCCACCTAGATAGATTTTTTTAAAAGTTTGGTATAATGGAGATCTGCCTTTTGAACAAGGAAAAGATAGGGACAAATCTATTAAGTATTATTATTTTTTTATATAAAGCCCTTATGAACTTCTGGTCAAAATTTGGGACCCTAAATTTTATTTTTGCTATGATTAAGTTAGAAACCTTCTTAGAGAAAGGTGAAAATTGGAAACATCTTGAATGTTTAGGAGATTGGAAATATCTGGTTGATCAAGAAAGTAAGAAAATTAATTGAGCAGAAGGAAGAGGTGAAGAAAACTAATTTTGGAAATATTTATTCCTGATCACTTGGTTTCAAACTGGGGTCATTTTTGCAAACCCCTTTAGCCCTCCTTTCTATTCTGAAACTGGAAAGGGGAAGAGCAGTGTCCAAAATCAGGAACCCAGCCCATTCTAACCTCTCTTCTTCCCCAAGTGGATTTGTATATTGGAGGTGTTAAGATTACTTGTTTAATTGATACAGGAGCTTCACTATATATTCTTAAATACATTTCTAAGGATAAAGGACATATAATTAGGAAGATGAATGTGGTTGGAGTAAATGGTAAAAGTCAACAAGCTCCCTTATGGTCACCTCTGTTAAAGTTAAAATTAAATCTCAATAATAAAAATATTATATTTTATGAGATTTATTAAGAATCATTAGAAATCAAGGAATAAAGAGGATACAAAAGAAAAACCATGCACCTATGGCTGATTAGCCCATTTAAAATCCCCACATTTAGCATACTTGCTGCATCATTGCAAAGGAAGAGAGAGGTGTGGGAGGTGTTACTGCCAGTTGAATACCAATAATGTGATCTCACCAATGTGGAGATGCGGAGAGATTATAGGAAATTCTGGGAAATACCAAGGACTTCTGGGGAATGAAGTCTAAGGTTCAAAATCTCCATATATTCCTCCCTGAGACCCATGGAAGACTAGTCTCTCCAGTGGGTCTTGTAAACATACCAACTATGAAATTACAATACTTTGAGGATAAAAGGGAAAGAGAGCAAAACCAATAACTTCTAGGTGCATTGACAAAAAGCCAGTTAGGGGGTAGTCCCCTTCAGCATAAGAGTATACATAAAAAACAAATGCATTTAATCCCCACACAGTTCAAATTACCACATCCCAAAATTCACTCTGGATCTTCTGGTACAGCTTGAGGTCTGTGGAGGCATCTTCATGGTGCCTTCTCCAAAGAGTTCATTGTCTGGATTTGGAGGGGCAGCATGTTTCTTAACCTAAAATTATTCTCAAAAGGAATTTAAACTTTGTAATTTAGAATAATAATAATTATACATATCCCTCCCCCCCAAAAAAGGGTAATTGAAGAACACAGGGATTACTTAGAAATGCATGGCTGAGTTATGAGGTATATGAACCAATTGGCAAGAGAAATCAAAAATATAAAAAAAAAAATCCAAATAAAAAAAGATAAGTTCTGGATGAAATATAGACTATCCAAGTCTTATATGTAAAAATTCTAAGTAAAGGAAAAATAAATCTATAACAGGTCCTTGAATCAGGGCCCAATTAAAATGATTTAAGCATTTATGCATTTATCCAATCAGTAGCCAGGACTATAGAGAGTTTCTCATACCATAAAAGACAGATAAGGGACTAGATTATAGGAGCCAAGTAGGAGCCAAATTTGGGATATTTGGTAGAATGTGGGACAAGAAAGACTTACCTTTAACACATGTTAAACAGCTGCAACTTCAAACCCTAAACAAGTTCAAGTCCTCTTGTCATGGCTCAAAATTTTCATCAATCCCAATTGTTATTGGATGGTCTCTTTGACCTTGTGCTCAATTGGCATTATGCAGCTTAGCTTTGTGCTCCTTTGGCACTGTGAAATGGCTATTTTTGTATTCTCTTGTCCTGGTTTCAGACAGAATCATTAAGCAAATTCCCATAATTTTTTTTAAATAATCAGTGGTATCATTTTTATAGTCTAAAGCCTTTTTGGGTATGCATTGACATTATAGCAAATATATTTTAAACTGATATTACTGCAAAATCAAAAAAGTTAAAGAAAATCTCAATACCAGTGATGTGCTTCAAATACAAAAAGGAGAGAAAAAAATGTTTTAATTGTATATTGCACATGCAAGCAAAAACAATAATAAAAGTTTTAAAAATAAAAATATATAACATATCATTGACACATTGTGTCAGCTAAGGAAATGTAAAACACAAAAGTTTCTCACCAAAAAATGAGATCTATTTCCTCTTCAAACCTGGCCATGATCCACTGTGAATACAAGCAAATGATTTTCATAATGTAACAGTTTTTTATAAAGACTAGTAGTACAACATGTAATGCACATTCAAGAAGTATCAAAATCCCCAAAGTTATAATAGCCCATTTAATGACAATAGCAAACAAACCCACTATTATATTTTACATGAACCTGCTGTATGACATATAAGGAAAAAATTCTTAGAAGCTAATGGATACTTGTCCATTTTTTTTCAGGTGTAGTTTTCTGGTGTAGTAATGTTTCAACTTTGGCTGATATATTTTTAAAAATCTATTACTGCCATCATTACAAAAATGTGGCAGAAGAGTCTAGAAAAGACCAAACCTCTGTGCTGTTGCTTTTGGGTCTAAAAATGTCACCAAGAATTTAGAGATCATTCTGGTGAAAGGATAGAGTGAGCTGAGGAGTTACAAATGAGAGATGCCCCTCTTTTGGGAGTCATCCAGGGTACCATGCCCTGGGATCAACTTCCCAGCTCCTTTGCTATGAGATTGTAATGTCCCATTTGGAGGTGAGAATTATAATTGTACTTCACTTCAGCTACTAAAATGAACCTTACCTCCTGTTAGAGGCAGGCAAAATTATCAGAGTTGTTGAAAAAAAATCTAAATTTCATGTTTGAAGACCCCTTAAAATCAATTTGAGATATTTAGCTTATTAAATTTACCAAATGTTGTTATACAATTGTAACCAATTTTTGATGAAGTCCATTCATCCTCTATGCAACAATTTACAAAGCCAAAATAGAAAAAAAAAAACCTTTTTTTAATATGGGCTTATTCAATAATATTTGTTCAGTATAGTTATAGGGGAAAAGCAGCAGAATATAGCAGTAGTTAAAAATCAGTACATTAAAATGATTCAGTGTAACAGAATAGTATTGTATACATTAATATATGAACTTAAAACCACAAAATTAAATCTTAAACAAAACAATCAGCAAAATACAATAAAATACAGAAGCTTTTATAAAACATTGGAGTCTGAAAAAGTCTTAAAAATTTCACCTCCAGTTCCTTTTTTTGTCTGTTGAGATTCCTTTTGTCAGCGCTATGGGATCTCTCATAGAGAGGGAGAATATGGGTTTTAGAAATCTCAAACTGGGCAGGCCCAAATGGCAAAGAGTTGCAGGGAGATGAATTCCTCCCTTGAATCTCAAGTAAGATAAGTAAAAGGATCAGTGCATTCATGAAAAAACATCCTAAAGCTAGAAACTATTTGAAATAGGTAATGCACAGCTCTCTTATAGAATACACCATGCTTGTAATCAACATCCTGTTTGGAAAAGTCTTTTCCTTATCCTCGTCTCCCCCGCTGAGGTCCCCTGCCATGTGTTGCCTAAGGAAAGAGCACCCCAGTTTTTACCCGTTGGTTTGAGATTCCAAAGACACAGCAGCCTGGGTCCTGGGACTGGGCCTGGGATTGGATGAGCAATCTAGTTCAGAGGCAAGAGATCAGTAGTAGAGTTTCTGGGGACTGAGACTGGGGCCGGGGGTGTGGCCGGGGCCAGGTGAGTGATCTGGGTCAAGAAGGTTAGGAGTGGATGGCTGGAGGAAGGAGCAGGGATTTAACAGCATGAGCAAGCTGAATCAGGAGAATCCACTTTGCAAGGGTGAGTGGTTGGGGTAGGTGAAAAGCCTTGGCAGGAGAAACGTGGCTAAAAAAATTTATATAGACTATCTTTAAAAAAAAATTAAGAAGTTCTCATCTGACTTGTGGTTGCCAAAACTGTAAAAATTAAAATTAAATATCAATAACAAAACTATTCTATTTTGTGAGGTTTATTAAGGATCATTAGAAATCAAGGAATAAAGATGATACAAAATAAAAACCATGCATCCATGGCTGATCAACCCATTTAAAATCCTCATGCTTACCTTACCACCACCATACTTGTTGCATCATTGCAAAGGAAGAGAGGACGTGGGAGGCATTACTGCCAGTTAAATACCAATAATGTAATCTCACCAAAGTGGAGATGAAGGAGAGATTATAGGGAATTCTGGGAAATACCAAGGACTTCTGGGGAATTAATTCTAAGGTTCAAAATCTCCATTTATATACCTCTAGAAGTGAATATAGGTCCAAATACAATAATGCATTCCTTCTTATGGATACCTCAATTGGCTGCCAATTTTTTGGGTCAAAGTTTACTGTGCGAACTAAATATTGTCAATCATTGTTTATTTGATAACAATCTTTTATTAAATATTTCTGATGAAAAATTGTTAACTCTTGTTTTTGTAAAATGTTCTAAGTGAATACTGTCCTGTTTATGTAAATGTTTTAAGTGAATGCTGTACTAAGGTTTTGCCTGATACCTCCTCTAAAAAGGATGATGATTTGTATGATCTCCCTATTGCTGATTCCTTGCCTCAAGAGGTTTGGGCAACTTCTTCTACTGATTTTGGGTTGTTAAAATCAGCTATGCCAGTTTCTATTGCTACTAGAGGAGGAAAAGCACCATCTGTGCCTCAGTACCCTCTATCTAAAGAAGCAATTGTGGGGATTGCTCCCATAATTGATTCATTGATTAAACAAGGAATTGTTGTTCCATGTAGATCTGAAGTCAATGCTCCTATACTTCTAGTTAAAAAAAAAAAAACCTAAACTTGACACTGAAGGTAAGCCAATATATATTGATTCATCTAGGATTTGAGAGCAATTAATAACTATGTGATTCCTCTACACCCTTAGTGTCTAACCCCACAACTATTGTGTCCTCTATTTCTTGTGGTACAACTTGCTTTTCACTTTTTTATCTTTGTGCAGTCTTCCATTCTATTCCTATTAGCCCAGAATCTCAATACCTGTTTGCATTTACCCGGATTTGTCATCATTACACCTTTACAAGGATTCCAAGGATTTGGCAATTCAGCCAACTTTGTTCTCCCAGATTCTATAGCAAGATTTGTCTACCGTCACTTTGGAAGACTCTACTTTGGTTCAATATGTAGATGATTTGCTCCTAGCTTCACCAGAACAGGAAACCTATTGCTGTGATCTGTTTTGAGAGCTTGCTCAAAAGTGACATAAGATTTCAAAGAACAAGGTACAGTGGTATAAGTCACAAGTAGAATATTTGGGTTTCATCTTGTCACCAGGAAAAAGAACTATTTCACCAAAGAGAGTTCAGGCTTTAAAGAACCTATCATTCCTAAGACTAAGAAGCAAGAATGAGCTGTATTAGGGGCAGCAGGCTATTGTTGTGCCTGAATACTAACCTACTGGGAAATTGTTAAGCCTCTCACTGAACTGACAAAGAATTTGGTCACTGAGCCTTTGGAAGTGAAACCAGCTCAACTAGACCCTGTACCAGCAGGAGCTCCTCCCTATCTGCCTACAGTGGCTGCTGCAGCTCTGCTAGTCCATAAATCATTAGACCTAGTGTTGGGATATCCTTTGATGGTCCAGTGCTCCCATGAATTTGAGACTCTATTGATAAGACACAGAACGCAAGCATTTTCAGATCAGAGAATTGCTAGATATGAAGTGACTCTATTAGGAAATGAGAATATCACCCTAAAGAGATGCAACAACTTAAATCCCTCCACATTATTCCCAGACCTTCCTGTGTCAGGAGAACCTTTGTATAACTGTGAATCTGTTACTGAATGATCAGAAAGACCACTTCAGGATTTGTTGGACATTCCTCTAGAAAATCCTGAGTTTGATGGTTTTTCCTTTGTTGAACAGGGCTGTCATTTTACTCGGGTAGCTGTGGTTACACACTATGAAATCTTATGGGCAGTCTTTTGGCCTTCCAATCTGAGTGCACAAGCTGCTGAACTTGTTGCTCTAATGAAAGCTTGTTTCTTATCCAAAGGAAAGGCTGTTAACATCTACTCAGATTCTTGCTATGCTGTGGGAATATGTGATGCCACAGGAATGTTGTGGTTACAAAGGGGCTTCTTCACCTCCACCGGAAAACAGGTAGCCCACTTGGATCATATAAAGGACTTGTTAGAAGCTATACAATTGCCCAGAGCCTTGGCCATCATACATTGTTCAGCACACAAAAGGGAAAGTGATCCTGTGTCCAGAGGAAACAAAAGAACTGATTTAGCTGCTAAGTCAGCAGCCAAAGATCATCATGATGCTGGCTACTCCAGAAGAGGCACCTGATACAGATAAAGACTCTGTTTTCCCTAAAGGAAATTGGCCAGGAATCATCTATGAAGACAAGGAAGTAGACACTTGGATTAAGCAGTATGATGCTAAGCAGGTGTCAGGGATCTCAGTAAGTAATGAGGAAGGCAAGCCATTTCTTCCAAAAAAAATGCTAGTTAGCAGCAGGACTGTTTGGTAATACATACAGGTGTTCACTATTGTGCACAAGAAATTGTAGATACAATAAGGGGCTGGAGAACACTTGGAATGACATTGGTAGCTTCTCAAACCACTGCAAGTTGTCCTGAATGTTTGTTTTTTAATCAACATGCTTTTATGAAGATTGCATATGGTGGTCGCCCTCTAGCCTATCTCCTATTTGAAGCTTTACAAATTGATTTTATAAATATGTCCAAAGTTGCTCAATGGAAATATTGCTTTGTTATCATTGATCATTTTACTCATGGGGTCGACATTCTTCCTGCCTCAAAGGCAGATGCTGCTTTTGCTACCCATTGTCATGTTTCTGCTTATGAAATAGTACTTGGTCATCTGCCTCTAAAGGCTAAGCCCTTTGTTACTGTATATACTTCTATGATTTGGGGTGACATGATAACTGCCAAGTATCTTAGGGAATTGCGACACAGGTTAAAGGAATTGCAACAAATGGGAACCATTGTTCAATCAGGCCCTATTGTTTTTGAACTACATCATTTTCAACCTGATAATTTTGTGTATAAAAAAAATTTTTTCCAGTGGAATGTACATATAGTCATATGGGAATTAGTTGTTCCTTTAAGACTCAGGCCTATTCTATTTCCCAACCAAATGGTCACAATACATCTTATATCAGGTTGAGGCATGCTTTGCCTCCTTTTTTGGAGCCTGACTTTTTCAACATTCTAGTTACTTCTCCAAGACATAGTTCCCTAGTCTTAAAAGGAGGGATAATAATAATGATAATAATAATAATAATACATAGGAAATTGGAAATAGACATGAAATTGGAAATAGGTAGGAAAATAAATAAGCAAATTTCAGCAACAAAAAACATCTCATTAAAACTGAATTCCATTCTCAATATGCACAAAGGGATTCGGTTAAAACCTACTAGAGGCCTTTCTGCCCTTCATACTCCAGTGTTTAAGGAGTATAATACATCATGCACAGTACACTACTTTCAGGAAGTACAGACTGTTATAGATAAAGAACCAAGCACTATCCAACCTGCCCTGAGGAGAGCATATAGCATTTGGGATTTAACTATTATGTTAAGCTTACTACTGTTGCCTTTAGTTTGGGGAAGTGATCATTTGGAACTTCCTGATGATATTTGTTATCCTAAGTTTGAGCATGGTGTATACTATCCTGGTTTATTTTGCAGGCCCTGAGGAATATTGGAATATTTACTGTTCTATTTGAACTCTAATATAATATTATTGGAAATTCTGTGGACTTTACCCTTTCCTTTAGAAATGCTTTACAAATACCTTGGAATGGGTACATAGTGACCCCTGAGACACTATGGGAATGGAATCAACTGTCCCTGTACCTACTAATATGGCTCCTTATGCACCACCTACTCAGCAAATGAAATGTTTCAACATCGATTATCTAATGATTCTGTAGTTACAATAATCACATCTCTGTACAGGTGTTGTATATGTAATGGGTTTAGGAAAAGAAAGGATGTACTATGGTGTGCAGCTTGCTATTCATTCTATAGAGGAAGTATCATAGCTATCAGGAGAGGGACTATGCTGACTAGAACTTATACAGATGATCAAGGACACCCTTTACTTCAATCTCTCTTTGATTGTCATCATTGTCATTTCTTAAAATGTGTTGCTGCTGGAACCCAGCTTAATGCTTGTACCTTAGAACATCAAAGAGGATTTTTTTGTTTTTTGGTCCTCCCCGTATGCAATGTTGTTTTCCTTCTTTCTTTGGAACTTTGCAACAACACTTTTGTGCTTTTTGTCCCTGTGGTAATATTGTTTGATTTGTGATGTTGTCTGTCACTTACTGTCTTATGGCCCTTTGTCTCTCAGAATATACAGATATATCATTTAATGTTTATTATTACTTTCATGAACATTAACAGGTTATCTTCCCAAAGGCATACATACTGATGTCCCGGCTCTTGTGGCTAGTTTTGTGAACTACAAACTTAAACAAAAAGGTTATTATAACCTATTGGGTCCAGAAGAGAATTTCTTTGCAGGTGTACTCTCACTAGATCCCCTACATTTGGCCATGTGCTCTGCTGGAGATATATATGAATTCTTCTGTAGCAACGTGACTCAAAGAAGTATTTTAATCATACCACGGATGAGATTTTTGAACAAGGGATCACTTGGGGTTGTATAGTGGAATTTTTTTGTATTTTGATTCTTTATTTGGTCCCTGCTGTATTGGTTCTACAAGTTCACAGATTCAGTTAGTTAAGAACTGGATAGTGACTTGTATAAAGACTAAGTTGATGGACTGGATCTTCCAAAAGTGGTACCAAAAATGGTGGATAGGGCAGATTTATCAACTTGGAAGAAGGAAGACATCTGAAAGAATTAAATGCTGCAAGATCATGTTGACTGTGGGACTATATACTGTTATTGAAACTTACTGATGTATAATCAGTATGTATTAATATAAATGTGCTTGTTGACATTATCATGTTAAATATTGCATTGTTTTTTAGATTGTGAATGATCCAGAAGAAAACTGATGGCAGTTTTCTTTGGATCAGAGGAGGGATAATGTTGGAGAAAAGACCCCCTTCCCCTTATATTTGATTGGATTTTAGTGATAGTGATAGGTTTAAGATAATCAGTATTGTGATTCTAAAGTGATTAGCATAAATTCCATTATAATCTTAATACAATCAGTAGAATTCATGATTTTTACAAGGATTTCTAACTAAAGCATAAAGACTGCTTCTAAAGTGATGTCTAACCCCTCCCTAAGCTTTTACTTCCCTTTCTCATAAGATGCTGACTATCTCATATCCCAATATATCACAAACATCATGCATCCTTCCATGTTTGAAAATAGCCATCTTTCCCCCAGATCAAATGAGAGAGAAGTAATGGTCATTTGACTTGACCTTTAGACTAATATGGGCTTTCTGAAATGAACTAACCAATCAGCTTTGTAATTGGGTAACTATTTTTTAAAATAAGGTCTTTATCATGTTATGTCTTGTGATATGTCATTTTGTTATATAAACCAGGTCTCAGCCTCTGGGCATTGTCTCTTACCAGGGTCTGACAAGGTAATACATGCAAGAGAATGTTTTTATTGGAGGACTTCACCCTCTTCCAATAAAATCTAACTTTCTACCTTGGCTTGGAGAAATTTGGCTTTTTTACTTTATTTACCTAAATTGTCTATATGGAGTCTGTGGGTTTCTATTTCACAACAAACCAGACTTCCTAAGACTGTATCCTTTCTGGACCACATGCATGTTGTGAAAGGGAATTTTTTTTTTTATCGTAACTTAATCAAGTACTTGGAGTGTGCCACCCTTTTAACTTAGTCAGGAACTTGAGAATCCTTTTGATAAGAGTTCACAGCCTCAGAGGACAGGAAGTGGATCCCATAGATACTTCCGCCTGGGCAGTGCTAAGCAAATTGAGAGACTTTCACAGGGTTCTGTGAAGATGGGGAGAGAGAGGAAATGACATGGGAAAAGGGATATAAAAGAAGAGACCAACATGGTTTTGTCTCTCACTCTTTCCTTCCTTGGTTTTTGGAGAGACTGGCTCCTTGGAGAGACTCTTCCCTTGGATTCTGTGTAATTAGTAGAGCTGAAGAGACAAGCTTTTCCTTGGAGTCATTCTGCATTTGTGGAACTCTGGCTGAAGACACCACTGGGACTTCTGGCTGAGGACTACTGGGAAATCCATGTGGAGATCAGTACTTGAGGAAGCCCCTGCAGGGGGCTGAGCCAGACTTCACCTGAGTAGCACTTAGAGCTGGTAAGCTAGACCAGGCTTCATCTCCTTTCTATATTTCCCACTTTCATTATCTCTACTTTATAAATAAAAGCTGCTAACTGTCATTTTGACTATGGGACTAATATTTTATAATTTTTTAAATAATTTTTTATATTTTATATTCTTTAATTATTATTTTTTAACTCTCATTGAGTCAAACACAATTTTAATTCTCACACTGTATTCAGAGCAGGAGCTATTAACAAAGAAAGGGGAAGATTGAATGTCTAGCACTTTAGGCTCAGGAGCAGTTCTTATGTTCAGATATGTAATACCAGCATCTGGCATAATTCCTGGCACTTAATTGTTTGGCCTTCATTTTTTAAAGAGAATCAATGACATCCTGGGATGACGTCTTAACTAGCAAGTGAACTGAATTTACATAAGGCAGAGTTACACGGTCACCACCCTCATTCCCTCTTCCAAAGTCATCAAAATGCCATGGCAAGACAATTCAAGAGATTGGAAATGACCCAGGATATAGGAAATGGCCTTGGATTCTTTGATGTCTGACCAAGTTCTAAGCTCTCCACAGTACCTGCTTCAGCCATCTTCCTGGCCTTTGGAACAAATTATTTTCATCTGCCTGGTCCACCAGAGGAAGTCTTTACATGCTTCAAGGACATATACCTCTAACTCACTGTTGGTTTTGAGGCCTTTTATTTGCCTTCAATGCTGCTGTCTGCTGAGAGGGTTTTACCAGAATGTGACCCCTGGGCATACTCCTGCTTGGAGTGACAGGTAATAAATAGTTGGGTGAAAGATAGATACCAAAGAAAGAAGGAAGCCCTGAAAAGGGCATAGCAAGCCCTCATACCAGAGATGCTAATCCTCCTTGAACACCCCCATACACACCAAGGTGTATCATGTAAGGCTGACAGCAAAAGAACAAAATTTATAACACCAGTCATAACTATGAATTTTTGTTGCTGTTCTTTTCCTGGAACCAAGTACTATCCATGAATGTTTATGAAGCAACATAATTTAAGTTTCAAATCCTTTAATTTCATTTTTTTTAATTCCAATGTTTAGCTATCCCTTTTAGGGGAAAAAATCTCATCAAATCTGACATATCTCGTTAGCTATAAACTAACACAAACACTGTAGACACTTGCTGGATGCTTGGGGAAACAAGCTTACTGGTAAATTACTAGGATGTTTCTTTGGCTATCTGGGGCCTTATAGCATTCTGGAATGTCTTATAATTAGCAGAGAAATGAGACCCTTTCAAAAACTATATCATTAGAACTTGAAATGTATGAATGCCTTATGACTCTAAAACAGTCCAAACCTTTTGTTTTCTCATTTCTCTGCTCCTAACTTCTCTGTTTCACCTCTCTGGTAGGCATCATTATGATCATCAGCAATTATCCAGTGAGTGCCTGGAATGTAGTAGGCACTTTATTAATGTTTATTCAATATTATTTCAATGAAATTGTTTCTCATTGATCTTGGCTATATAATGAAATGAACTCTACCATCATTCTTTTTGAGGAAGACAACTTTTCCTTAAATTGTCAAACTATTTTCCATTTTCAAAGCACTAGTCATTTTACTTTCTCCTCTCAAGAATCTTTAGAGGATCCCTTCTGCCTCTTCAATAGCTTCAAATGCCTTCATTTGTCATTCTAAATCCTCAAACAATCTGGCAACATCTTTCCTTTCTGCCTTTCTCTCATATGCCCATATAGCCAAAATCCTTCCTTTCAAAAAAATTTGCATTTTTTGGTTCCTTCATATAGTTCCCTATATATGAAATACCTTCCTCACTTTATTCACCTTTTGAATTTACATCTATGCTTTAAAGCCCAACTCAGATACTACCTATTCCCTAGAGCTTTTCCTGATGCTCTTTACAGGTAATGACCTTCCCACTAATACTTCAACAAGTACTTTTGTTTGCATTTCTCCAATACACTTAAATTATTTTGTATTATAATTATTTCATTCCTTCTTATAATATAAATTCCATATAATTGTGTGTGTGTGTGTGTGTGTGTGTGTGTATGTGTGTGTGTACACACTCCTAGTCCTTCATAGAGTGTAAGCTCCAGGAGAACATGGGCCATGACTCATGATTTTTGTATATATACATGAGTGCTATGAAGACAGTAGGCAATTAATATTTGTTGAAATTGAACTGTTGAATATTTTAAATAAACCTCTTTTTCAAAATCTGTTTTGGTCAGTGAACCTGATAATATTTACTAGCAGAATTGTATAACATATTACTAATGGAATGTTCTTAGTAAACACCTCTAGAAAAAAGGAGATCACAAAGACTCATCACTAAATGCAAATTATCAATAGTCATATGAAAATTCTCCAAGTCACTAATAATGAGAAAAAATGCAAATTAAAGCAATTCTGACATTCTATCTTACTCCCATCAGATTGGCAAAGATGAGAAAAATGGAAAACAAAGTTAGAGAGGCACATTAATGCACTGTTTTGGCTGAGCTGTGAATTCATTCAGCCATTCTGGAAAGGAATTTGGAAGTATAAACCAAAAGTCACTAAACTACACATACCCTTTGATCTAGCAATAATACTACTACTTGATATATATCCCAAAGAGATGAAAGAGAAGAACCCATATACATATGAATCACATTATGTTATATTCATAGGCACTTTTTGTTATAGCAAAGAGAACTGTAAACTAAGGGGCTGCCCATCAAATTTGAAAAAAAAAAAAAAAACCCTATGGACCATAACTTATGAATGTACTATAATGCAATATTATTGTTCCACTAAAGATGATGAAAGGATTGAACTGAAAGAATTCTAGCATGAACAGATGCTAGGTAAAGTGAGTAGAACCAGGAGAACAATGTATATTATGACTATAACAATGTAAAGAAATATAACTTTGAAAGACATAAGAACTTCAATCAAAGTAATGACCAACCACACTACCCTAGTGGACCAATGATGAAATAAACTATTTAACTCTTGTTAGACAGTAGATAGGCTAGAGTATAGAATAAGATGTGTATTTTCAGACTTTTCTAATATTTGCTTTACTATGCTTAGTTTTTACAAAGGAAGGTTTTTCTGGATGGAGAAGATTCTGAAGGGGAAAGAAGGGTGCAAATAGTAATGATGAACAACAAGCCACAGTAGCGAAATGTCATTTCGCCCAAATTCAACATGTATGAAATCAGATATATGCAACTGGCAATTAAAAATAAATAAAAGCAGAAAATTTGTAAAATAAAAAGTTTTTTAAATTAGACACTATATATCACCATCATTTTCTCAAGCAGCATAGTCTCACACCCAGTTTGCCCAGTCACATTCATTCTCACTCTGAAAAGTATTAGTGAGTCATTACATTGTTTTGCACTAAACAACTCCCACCTCAATTTTGTCCTGAGTTCACATTTGTTACATGTTGTATCTACATCACAGTAGTGCTTTCCTTTATTTCACTAATGTTATTTAGCTATTAATAATTACCCCCAAAGTACGGGAGTAATAAGAAAAGTCACAAAGTGTCAGAGAATGTTCATATGAGAAATACTTATTAAATAATGGAGTTCACTATTATGAATGATTTTCAATTTAAATAAAGGGTCTTGGAACATATTGGTAACATAAAATGAGGTCTTATTTAATTTAAGTAATTTAATTAAATATTAAAGTGTACAAAATAGAGCAGAAATCCAGGAAATATAGGAAAGTACTACAATCTTGGAACTCATATTGGATCTGCTGTATACTTCTTTAAAATCTGTACATATTGTGGTATATGATTGTAATGGAATACTATTGTGCCATAAGAAATGATGAATAAGACAATTACAAAAAAACCTGGATGGACTTATATAAATTGATAAAAAGTGAAGTGAGCAGAACCAGCAGAGTGTTATATACAGTAACAGCAATAATGATGATCAACTGTAAACAACAACTATAATTAGCAAGAATACAGGAAACCTCAAAAGGCTCATGATAAAAAAGTCTCTCCACTGTTATAGAAGGAACTGACAGAGTCTGAATGCAAATTGAACTATGTCATTTTTTAAAATATAAAACCCCCTTACTTTCTGTCTTAGAATCAGTACTGTGTATTGGTTCCAAGGCAAAAGAGTGGTAAGGGTTAGGCAATGGGAGTTAAGTGTCTTGCCCAGGGTCACACAGCTGAGGTCAAATTTGAACCCAAGACCTCCCTCCCATCTCTAGCCCTGTCTCTCAATCCACTGAGCCACCTAGCTGTCCCTAAAGCATACCATTCTTCATTTTATTTCCTCTAAGAATTTTTTTCCATATAAGTGATATGTATCTTCTTTTACAACATGATGAACATGGAAATATGCATGGTATGATAACACATGTACAACCTATATCATATTACCTGTCTTGGGGAAGGAATAAGTGGTAGGAGGAAGGGAGAGAACATGGATTATAAAATATTAGAAAATGATTATTAAAAATTATAATGAGGGACAGCTAGGTGGCTCAATGAGAGACAGACCTAGAAACAGGAAGTCCTGGATTCAAATTTGACCTCAGACACTTCCTAGCTATGTGGGAAGTCAGCTGACCTAGCTGGGTAAGTCACTTAACCTCCATTGTCTAGCCCTTACCACTCTTCTGCCATGGAACCAGTTCCCAGTGCTGATTACAAGATGGAAGGTAAATGGTTTTATTTTTAATTGTATTAACATGTAAAAAAATAAAAATGTCATAATAAAATAAAATCTGTACACAATAGGGTTGTGTAGTTTCATATAAAATCCACTTATTTTAATCTTCTTTGTATAGATATTTGTTAATGTTTGTCAACTTTAGAATAACAAAAACTTAAGATTAAAATCTTAAAAAAACAAACACAAAACATCTCCATCAAGAAAAAAATCATCATACTCATTTCCTTTCCTTTTTTAATTAAAATTATTAGCATAATACAATATAGATAGAATCAACATTAATTCCAGGAAAATATTTGACACGGTCTCTTGTGCTATCTTTATCGGCAAGATTGAAGATATAGGCTACATAATTCAGTTAGATAGAATCAGAAACGGTTATATGGCCAATACCAAAAAGCACATATCAACTGATTAAAGTCAGCTTGGAAGGTCTGCAGTGTGTGCTACCCCCAAGAACCTGTCTGGTACTATTTAACATTTTTATCAGTTTTATCAATTGCCAGATCTTGTCTATTCTACCTCTATAACATTTCTCTCATTGATCTGCTTTCTCCATTTACACAAACCATGCTAGTTCAAACATCCTATATAATCTCTCAACTGGTCTATTGGAAGAGATACTACAATTTGGCCACCTTGCCTCAAAATGATATTTCCCCAAAGTACTATCATTTCCCCTGCTCAAAAAACTCTGAAAACTCCTGTGTTTGGCATAAGACCAAATTATAATCAGGTCCCTATCTACCTTTCTAGATATATTATACATTACTCTCCCTCTACTCTACAATGTAGCCAGATTGGTCTACTTTCTATTCCTCATGTCTAGTATTTCATCTCTGATCCTCATATTTTTCCACAGTCTATAACCTGTCCTCCCAACTATGAGGAGCTTTGGCTAGGTCCTACTGTAAACCCCTATTCAGATGTCCATAAAATTAGAATAAGAAATTCCCCTAGGGTAGTTGATCTAGTAAGAATTTAACTGAATAGCAGCAGGAAAACAAGGATGGAAGAGGTTAAAGTCCAGAAAAATAAAGTTATAAAATACTGGAAGGAGTGACAGAAGACAGAAACTAACACCAAATTACGTAAATCCTGTTTTAAAACTTGACTGAGAGACCCTCCAGCTGACTTATTATTCAGTATTTGGAGGACAAAAGCTATTGCAGAGTGGAAAAGTGGCCATTCTCCTGATCTAGCCACATGCCACCATTCATGGAGGCTGCTACACTCGAACCTAGGACAAAGCTATGAGATATTAAAAATATGGAATGTTGCATACACTTTCAGATGAAGTTATTATATTCATTTTTATTTTTACTTTTACTTAAGTGTTTTATTTTCTTACAAAAGAGTTCTCATTAAGTGAGAGCAATCTATAAATATTTGTAACACAAAAGCAAAACACATCAATTAAACTTTTTTTTTAAGATGGTGGGCAATTGGAGGAAGACAGAGAGGCAAGGAGCAAAAATTGGACTAAAACTGTTGTATGTTCAGATTTTTTATTATGTATCTCTGCTTTCTCTATTCTTTGATGGTTTTTTAGCACTATTTTAGTCTAAGTGTTTATTCTTTCCCACATTCCAAAACTAAGATCCTTCAGTGCTGATTTCCTTCTCCACCAACCCCCCCAAAATTTTTCTTGTGTTTATTTTGTACATTTTTGTATTTATTTATATATATTTGTGTTGTTTCCCCTGAAAAAGAGTGTGAGCTACTTGAAGGCAAAAACTATTCTGTTTTTTCCCTTGTTTTCTTAATGCTTGACAATGTCTGGCATGCAGTACACAATAAATGTTTGATGGTTGATTGTTTCACTTAAATAAAAAACATGAATGGAATGTTTATCAGATTTGCATATGAAACAAAACTAGGAGAGATAGCTAAATCAATGGATATTAGAAGGCTAAAATAATTCAACAGATCTTTGGACATTGGGTCAAATCAAAAATTAAATTTATAAAGTCATATATTTGATCTAAAAGAAATCAACTTCACAAGTACAAAAAAAAATGAATGAAATGAAGAAAGGATGGAAAAGCATTTGAGTGCTTAAACTAGGCCAAGAACCCTGGAGATTCAAATAGTCCTTGACCTTGAGAATTTTGTATTCAATTAGGAAGAGACCTTACATAAAAGAAAGTGATGGCTAAGGAAGCATGTTTTGGTAAGAGAAGTCAAAAGGATGGTGAATAAAGCTACAAATAGCTTTATTCACCATCCTTTTGACCACCTTTTCCAGACGCAATGGTAGCCTTGATTTGACTGTATTTCCCAGAGCAAAAGAATAGGAAGGGGAATAGGTTATAGAGGCACCCTGTCCAAGTGGTTGACCAAGAGCATATTCTAGTGACATAAGGTTGGCTTAATATTTTAACTGTTTGAGTTTGTCCTCACCAATTTACCAGGACAATATATCAGGACAATATACCAGGACAATATCAGGAATATAACTGATACTAGTGATGGCAGTTCTAAACCTGAATGAAGAAAGTCCCCTGGGGCATAATATCTATAAATCTAGTATTCCTGAGGGCTCAGAAGAGAGGCAGATGGCAAGAAGATGACCAACGTAGAAAGTTGGAAAAATATAGGAGAATATGGGAAAAGTATAATAGTTCATGTGAAAAAATGAGAATTTTAGTAGATTATGTTTACATGAGTATACAATATGATATGGCTATAGAAAGTTAATGAAAATAGGCTGCATAAAAAAAGATATAGTCTCCAGAATATGAGGTGATCATTACATGGTATTCTGTCCTCATTAGATCACATCTGAAGTATTTTGTTACATTTTAGGCACCACATTTTTAGGAAAAATTTTAATAAGTTGGAAAATGCTCAGGAAGTGTTGATTATGATTTAAGGGATTTAAGATCATGTCATATGATGTTTAGTTGAAGGAACTAGAGATATCTAGCCTGTAGGAGAGCACTTTGTGTGACATGATGAATGTCTTTGAGGGTTTGGGAAATTTGAAAAATTGTTAAGCAGGAAAGAATGATACTTATACTTAACCACAAAGAAATGAGTGAAAGATGCAGAGAAGCAGCTATAGACTTGATTTAAGTGGAAACTTCCTAATAACTAGAGTGATCCAAAAGTGGAATGGGCTACCCGAGTTAGTGGAAGGTCCTCTCTCAATGGAGGATCCCAAGATAAGCCTTGATAACTATTTATTGGGTATGTTACAGAAAGGATTCTTATTCAAGTATGAGTTGGTCTAAACAGAATATTTTGAAATATGAGAAGATTCCAGTTTGCAAAATACAACATAGCCATATCAAATTCACTCTTATATCCTGAAAACATAAATATAAACTTTTATAAACTCAGGAAAGAGTTGACTCATTGCAGAAGAACTCATTATTAGCATTTTCATTACTTGGAGAGCATTTACTCCATTCCTAAAATCATCATTTGACTGAACATACCATATCATAAATAAAATGGATTTTATTCAAAGTTTTCTAATATTAAAATCATATTCAAGCATTAATATGGATTTACTAGGAAAAGCTAGAATGTTTGACTCTTTCTATAACAGAATGTGATTACATTCGATATTCTTTTACAGAAAAGACTCTCTTTATCCTGAATACAATCTCTGGAAGATGGAGATAAGAAAATGTTAAATCTAGTTTTGAATGCAGATGGCTCAGATATAACCTAATGAAAACAAAACAAACAAAAAAAAAGTAACAGCTTTTCTCATTATTTTCCACTGTGAAAATTTCAGATTAAGTGACCACCTGTGTCCATGAAACTAGTTTGTTAAACTTCTGACTACCACCACCTACACTTGATTGGGGAGGGTGGGCCAGCTTTCATTTTTTGAAGTTTTGCCCCTTTTTTGGGAGGGTCAAAGCCAATACATTTTTAAAAGACAAACCACGCATTCCATTCTGTTGTTTTGTACATGGCCACTGCTGGGTGGATTTGGCAAATGTTCACAGTTAATATTTGCTTCTACTTTTCCCTTTAGTTTGTCAAAAGAGGAAACATGATGTGGTAGAAAGAATACTGGAGGACCTGGAGTTGGAATTTTTAAATAAGACCTTAGTTCAAATCCCGCTAGACACTGAAGATACAAGTACAAAGAATGAAACAATACATACTGGCAAGGAGATAAATACATCTATGCATATATAGCATAAACATAAAGTGGACAAATATAAGTAGTTAAATACCTGCTGATTTGGGAGGCAGTGATTGCAGTTGGAGGGATCAAGAAAGACTTCATGAATAAGATGTTTGACATGTCTTAAAGGAGGAGAAAGACCCTATAAAGTAGAGGCAAGGAGGAAATGCATTCCAGGAATATAGAATGGCCAGGTTAAAGGCATGGAGATGCAATGTGGAATGTTGCATGTGAGGGCTAAGGGAGAAATTAGGAGGGATGTAGGAGAGATTATGCCCAACGTCTCAAACCTAGAAAATTGGAAGCATGATGAAATGGGAAGTATGAAGGAGGGGAGAAGTTGCAGGGAAAGAGAATGAGCTCAGATTTGTACCACATTGAGTTTAAGATGTCTCTAAGACATCTAGACTGAAATACCCCACAGGCAGTGAGTAATGTGAGATTGAAACTCTGGAATAAGACAGTTTAGACATATATAAAACTGTGAATCATCCTCAAAGAGATGGTAGTAGTTACCAAGAGAAAGTATAGTGAAAGAGAAGAAAGTCTACCACTGTAGTTTGGAGAACATCCACTATCAAGTGATGCATTATGGATATGAGCCAGGAAAGGAGACCAAGAAAGATTAGTCAGGCAAAAGGAGAACCAGGAGAGAAGAATGCCATGAATTCCTAAACAGGAGAAAGTATCCAGGGGGAGAAGTTGCCAATCCTGTCAGATGTGGTGGTTTCTTCATTCCTCAAATAGGGATAATAGTATACACTACTCAGTGCCTTTTGGTGGATTAAATGAGATTGTGTGGCCTCATAGATAGAGCCCTGGACCTGAAGTCAGAAAGATCTGAGTTCAAATGTGACTTTTGGCACCTAATAAGTACTAGAAAGATATTAGTTAAAAGGAAAAGGAAGAAGCAGAGGACAGAGATGTAAAGTTCTTTATAAATAAATTGTTATAAAATGTCTATTTTATGTTCTCATTTTTTCTAGTTGATTAACAAAGACAGCAGAGATTGAATATAGTTTACTCTGTTAGTATTGAATCTACAAAATGAATCCAAAGATCAAAAACAAAACAAATGACTTCACTCAGGGCCGCTTAGTGCAACAGACAAACGTTGAACTTGGAATCTGGAAGACATAATTTCAAATCTTGCCTTAGACACTTACCAAGTGTGATCCTGTACAAATCTCTTAACCATCTTCTATTGACAGTTTCCTTATCTGTAAAATGGGGGCAATCATAATAATATCTATCTCAGAAGAGTTATTGTATGAATCAAGAAATAACATTTGTTTAGAGACAACTTTGTAATACACTTAGAATCAAAAAGACCTGAGTTCAAATCTTGAAACTGATGCTACCTGTGTGATTCTGAGTAAAACAGCTAACCTCTCTCACTTTCAATTTCTCATTTCTGAATAAGGATAATAATAGTTCCTACCTCCCAGGGTTGTTGTCAAGACCAAGTAAAATATTAAAGCACCTTGAACACAAAGTGCTATATAAATGCTAACTGTTATTATAGAGTTACTGTCAGATATTCTTGACAAATCCTATCAGAATTAGCTGATGTTGAAATCAAAGTTTTCAATTTGTTGATTTTGTAATGGATCAGGGTCTTTCTTGGTCAAAAGAACTTTATTTTTACCAAGTTATTCTATTTCCAATCATCCTCCAAAGAATAAATGGTTCTCCTATTTATATGAGGCAAAATTAAACAACCATTGGTTGTATGTCTTTGAATGTGCCAGTTTTGTTCCTTTGTTTGAGCATTTTGAATTTGTATTTGCTTAAGCATCTCTTGCCTGCTTTATGTTGGAAAATTAATACCTTCTATTTGCTAAGGCTGTAAGTGCTATAGTAATAAAAAAGCACGCCCATCATTTTTATTTGCTTGAGTTTAGGATGCACAGGGATTATTAACCCAGAAAACACTAAATCAATGGCAAGATCATAAATTCAAAAATAAACCTGGTGAATGGTTCAAAAATATAGGTTGACTCAAACTTTAACCAAGCAGTCTGAAGTGAAAGTTGTTTTAGTCAACATTATATTCCTACTTAAAAAAAAACAACTTTAAGTAATAAAAAAAGATCTGACTATATTTATTTTGTAAGTAGGTATGAAAATATGCTGTTACAGAGGTCTCCTTTATGTATTAAGAAGCTTTATTTTATATCATGGCTTCAAATCTCAGCCTCCTCATTAACCTAAAATTCTTTGCTCAGAGAGACATTTTCTAAAGTAAATGCAATGCAAATACACACTCTCACACATGTGAGAAATCATGGGCTATGTGGGTTGTAATGTCTGTAATTAAATTCGTGACCAGCTGAAAGTTGATTGGTTATTGTGTCATTTTGTGGTCAACTATCTTAGGGCAAGTAAAAGACACTCTTTGAAGAGCATGGACAAAGGCATTCCTTCTTCCCTTCCTCTTTCTGAGAACTGGGGCTGTATTCCAAGGAAGAATTAGGGCCACTTTGTAGGTTAAGGCTAGAAAATACCTTTTTTGTTGTTCTATTATGTCCTATTCTTCATGATCCCATTTGGGGTTTTCTTGGCAAAAATAAAGGAGTGATTTGCCACTACCTTCTCCAGCTCATTTTATAAATGAGGAAACTGAGGCAAACAGAGTTAAGTGATTTTTTTCTAGAGGCACACAACTAGTTAAGTGTCTGAGGTTGGATTTGAATTCCGGTTTCCCTGATTTAGTAGTCTATCCACTGTACCAAACTGGCTAAATAGAAGTTACCTCAGAGAACAGCAAGCTAATCCCCTCATTTTATAGACAAGAAAAAAGTCCAGAGAGATAAAAGTCCCCAAGGTCACACAGCAAAGGAAGTAAGAGTTGGTTTTGCCCCTAAATTCTCTAATATCAAACCTAGGATTCTTTTTACCAAACCACAAATCTGCTAATCCCTTCACTGCTCTGTGGCTCAGGCTAGACTTTAAAAAAAAAGAACCCATGCCCCTGGGCAAGGGAGGATTTGCATCTTATTTTCCAGATTAGAAAGAGAAATTGGGGGTGGGGGGGGGGGTGGGGGGGTGGAGAAACTGAGACCACCTAGAGCTAGAGCCCCAGTCATTTAGAAAATTTAAATCCCTTCAGGGTACTAAAACTCTGCAGTTTGTCTCTATCTCTAATCCAACCCCCTTTCCTCTCTCTCAAAAATCATGCTTTGATCTCAGGTCTCCTTATCAGTTCAAGGAGAAAATTCTAAGAATTGTCCTTTTGGTAGGGGAGCATTGAAGGAATCAAATTCATACACATACACAATGGTTTTTATATTTTTATATAGACTAACCAATGACAAAAAAAAATGAATGAATATTAAATTATAATAAAGAATTCACAAACTAGAGCATGAAACCAATTAAAGCAAAAAAGATTTTATTTAACAATATTTTTAAGAAAGGAGAGACTGATTTCCACTCAAGAAAACCATCTGAGGATAAACAATCATTTCATGGTCAATACAACAAAAGCCATCATCACTCTACATCCATGCATTCTTTTGATCAAAACACAAGAAGACACATTTTTCCGTTAATTAGTGATAAAATCTGAATCTTCCCCACCCATTCCTCTCCTCCTTTTGTATCTCTTGGCTCCTAGATAGTACTATGCTTTGCTGGAAAGAAGCCAAATCTTGAATCATCTTGAGGCCAAGGTACTAGAGCAGTGAAAGATATTTGATTTACATTGGTCACACCATATTTATTTCTGGGATATGATTCTATATTTACAACCAGGTAGGCAATTCTGCATAATGCCTGCCAAGTGAGGGATTAAAACCCTGCCCCAGGTTGCCCTGAAACTGCTGCCAACAACCCACCAATTAGTCATTAATAGAACAGCAGGAGTTCCTTGGGGGGAATGTGGACAATAGTAATTGGCAGCCAGCATATGATTCCCCAGAAGGTGGAGGGATACAAGCTAGCAGCAGGAAGACTATTGGGACAGTCAAGGAAACAGTGAGGAAGGTGGCAGGCAAGTGTGTGGCTGAAGCAGATGCTAAGCTTTGGTATAGACACTTTGTTTATGCCTTAAGGTCCTGGCAGCACCTAGTTCAGCTGTGGTGAATGAAGACTTTCTTTCTGACTTGCTCTTGGTGATTTTTGCTTCCTCTGTGTGTGTGTGTGTGTGTGTGTGTGTCTGTGTGTGTGTGTCTGTGTGTGTGTGTTTTCACTTGAGCATGGAACATTCTGTGCTTAACAGACTGAATAGAGCCACTGTGATGCACTTTCTTTCCCTGGATGACAAATTGCCTCCTCCTTTTATCACAAGCCTCTTGTTCAAGGTGACCCTGGAGGAGGTGAATAAGGAAATGAAAGCAGTTCTTTGAACAATTCAGGCAAAAGCTGAAAACACACACTTATATATTGTTAGATATTGTTAATTGGATTTGGGCCAAATAGATATTGATAATGAGGTAGTTGGGAGAAAATAATCAATTTTCAGGCAGATACAGGGGAAGGATAAGTGAACAAAATAAGCATTTATTTAGCACCTACTACGTGCCAGGCACTGTACTAAGTGCTTTATGTAAATATTAATAATAATAATAGGAACATATAGTACTTACTAAGTGCCAGGCACTATTCCAAGTACTTTACAATTACTATCTCATTTGGAAATAGGTGCTATTATTAAAGATGAGTAAACTGAGGTTGTCACTGGCCCAGGTTACACAGATTGAGGCTAGCTTTAAATTCTGGTCTTCCTGACTTCCAATCCACCTCTCTCTCCACTCTGCTGCCAGCTTCCTCTCAGGGAAAAAAGAAATTTGGAGTCAATGGACCTGAGTTCAAATCCTAACTCTGTCACTCTTGTGACCCTGAGCAAACTTCTCTAGGACTCAGTTTCCTCATATATAAAAATAATTATGTTGGACTAGATGAACTCTATGGTTCCTCCCACTTTTAAATCTCTATTCCCTTTTTGCCTGTTTTTCATAGAGACTGTGTTTCAGAGAGAGCTTTGGGTTCATTTGCAATCTGATGTCTTGGAGCTTATACTAGCCAAGGTTTTCCTAGTGTTTTCTTGTTCTATAAACCCATTTAGACAACAACAAATTATTGTAAACTCCCAGGATTGTTTAACATATCATTCATGATATTCTTTACAATTATCTACTGCTTAGGGAACCATTAAAGAGTTTTAAAAATGAACTCCTTAGATCACTATCCAAGTGTTTTGTGAATCACTGAATAAGAACCATTGCTTTAGCTTTAAGGGGAGCTGATAGAGGGAAATCAAAACACCTCCTCTGAATTTGCTAACCATCCTATTTCAATACAACTTCCTTATGTCTTTTGGCTTAATTTATAATGAAAATATTAATTATGGTTCAGGCAAGGTTCTTCCAGTAGAGTTTCAATTCATTAGTTTCCGGACAAAAATCATAAATCAAAGTACCAATTGTTTAAAGTACTTAGAGGTTAGCTAGTCCAACCCCCTCCTTTTAAAGATGAGGAAACTGAGGTCCAGTAAAGTAATGATTTTAGATGGTGAAAGAACTTTGATACTTAATGCCTCTGATGTCTCTTCTTTCACTAAAGGAGCAAAATCAGTCAAACCATACTATGAGCACTCTCGAGTTTTTGTTCATCTCATGGTTAATTATGGAGCAGATTCCAACTTTTTGGTAATGAACTTTTCTGTACTTAACCAGGGTATAGTAAAGGCACTCTTTTAGAAGAGAATTTGGACCCTTCCTTCTTTCCTCTTCTTACTCTTCAAAAATGAAAAAGAACAAGACGAGAATTTGGAGGCACAACTCATACACACACACACACACACACACACACACATATTGAGGATATTTTGAGCAAGGTGAGACTGAACAGGAGAGGAAGTGTATAAAAGTTCATGCAAGGGCATTTTGTGAAGCATTTGTACAAAGTATAAAGGATATTGTTGGACTTGGAGTCAGGAAAACAGGAGGTGATGTGGAATCCTAAGGGCTCTAAAGCTCTAAAAAGGTCTAACCAATGTATTCCCTGCCCTCTCTGCACAATCCCACAGCCCCCATACTCAGTAAACTCCATTGGCTCCCTATCACCTCTAGTAACAAATATAAAACCCTGTAATGTGCAGAGCTCTTCATAACTTTCCTCCCACTCACCTTTTTGATCTTCTTACAGCTTATATCATACCTATATGTACATACTCTTCCATCCAATGACACTGGACTCCGTGCTGTTTCTCAAACAAGACACTCCATCTTCTTTTGTTTTTAATTTATTAATTTAATTAATTTAAAATATTTTCCCATGGTTATATGATTCATGTTCTTTCCCTCCCCTTCTCCCTCCCCCCTCCTGTAGCCACTGAGTAATCATACTGGGTTTTACATCTATCATTGTTCAAATTTCCATATTATTAATTTTCCATATTATTTCCATATTATTATTTCCATATTTCCATATTATTAATATTTGTAATACAGTGATTGCTTAGAGTCTACATCCCCAATCATATCCCCATCAACCCATGTGATCAAGCAGTTGTTTTTCTTCTGTGTTTCTGCTCCCACAGTTCTTCCTCTAGATGTGGATAGTGTTCTTTCTCGTAAGTTCCTCAGAATTGTCCTGGGTTTGTCCTGCATTGCTACTAATAGGGAAGTCTATTACATTAGATTGTGCCACAGTGTACCAGTCTCTGCATACAATGTTCTCCTGGTTTTGCTCCTTTCACTCTGCATCACTTCCTGGAAGTCTTTCCAGTTCACATGTAATTCCTCCAGTTCATTATTCCTTTCCACACAATAAGACACTCCATATTCTGGCCAGGGAGTTTTCCTGCTGTCTCTTATGCATGGAATGTCCTCCCTCCTCATCTCTGCGCCTTGGTTTCCCTGGCATCTTTTCCTCTTTTCCTTCCTGTTAAAATCCAGCTTTCTATAAGAAGCCTTTTCTGATCTCTCTTAGTACCTTCACTCTGTTAGTTACTTCTTATTTCTCCTTTACATAGCTGGTTTATACATAGTTATTATGTATGTTTTCTACCCCATTAGACTGTGAGATATTTGAAACTAGGAACTGTCTTTTACTTTTTTAGACCCTTGGAGTTTAGCACTGCTGGTCCTCTTGTTCACTTGTTTCAGTCCTAGCTGATTTTTTGTGACCCCTTTTGAGATTCTCTTGGCAAAGATACTGAAGTGGTTTGCCCTTTCTTTCTCCAACTCATTTTGCAGATAAGGAAATTTTTTAAAAAGGGTTAAGTGACTTGTCCAGGGTTTCAGAGCTAGCAAGCATTCCAGGCTGGATTTGAACTCATGAAGGTGACTCTTTCTGCTCTATCATGTACCACCTAGCTGCCTACCTGGCCCATAGAAGGTGCTTAATAAATAGTTTTGACTAACTAATTCTCTTGGTCTAATTTGCAAAATAAAGAGGTGGACTCCCCTACTACTAAGATCATATCTAGGTCCAAATCTCTGAATATACAACCTTATTTAATTTATAGGTTAGTCACTTTACTTCACCTACAACTATATTTAAATTTGAACAATATTTTAGTTACAGCTGTAGGAATAAAGACCACTTTTCTAAAAAATTAATTGCTAAGGAAATTGATGAAAAGAGAAATACAAATAACATTCAATAAAAATTTAATAGGGGTCCTCTCTATACAAAACACTACTCTAAACACTACTGTAAATATCTCATGGAATTAGTAATCTAACAGAGACAAGACTCAAACACTCAGTACTACAAAAGTGCATGAGACAGTTGCAAAGTGCTATTATTTCATATGGTTTAACCTAGTTCTGATTTATAGGGAGACTAATGCATGTTCCAATAGAACAGAATTAGTAGTTCAAAGAAAAATAACACACAACTAAGCTAAAGAAGTTGTAAGCTGATGAATTAACCTCTGAAATTCCAAATTGATTTGTAAATATCCAATAATTTACCACTTACCCATTTTCTAGACTTGTCACAAAAAAAAAAAAAAATTTTTTTTTCAAGCTGCCAGATCTCTTGGGAAACTTTAAGGGGGTAGAATTTGGGAGATGAATCTTTCAGGGAGTGAGACTTGAATGTGTTTCACACAAGCATATTTATATCTGCTCTGGCTTTAGCAGCTCCTAACAACTATTTTTCTTGATTGATGAAGGTTTTGTTTAGTCAGTGAGGGGAGTAAGGGGAGAAGAGAAATACTTCAAACTTCCCTATGAATTGTAAATTTCCACTCTTACTTAGCAACAAGAGAATAAGAGAATGGGTGGGCAAGAAGGCAGGAGCCAGTGTTAGCTCTAGAAGTCCTACTTAATCTACTCAACCTCTGGAGGGGGAGTTGAGTTCTTCACAAGAGATTGGAAATAAATCACAATATTCAATCTCCAGTTCCAGGTCGGACCATCTGACAAATGTGCCACCTGGAAAATGGCTATTGGAAGATTATAATAATAATAATAATAGTTGGAGCAGCTAGGTAGCACAGATAAAGGACCAAATCTGGAGTCAGAAGGACGTGGATTCAAATCAAATACCTCCTAGCTATGTGATAGCGGACAAGTCACTTAGCCATGATTGTCTAGCCCAGTGTTGTGAATGTCTTTGAGTTCGCATGCCCAGATTGCAACTTCAAGCTGCTTGTGAGCTCCTTACATTATCCCAGAGAGCAAAGGAAGAAAATGCTCTCTTTGGGTGGCTGGACAAAGGGGTGGGACATGTAAAAAAAAGTCTTTGGGTGCTGGGAAGATGGGGTACAGAGCAGCTCCCTAGCCATCTACCCCCACTTGTCCATCATGCATGCCAATACTTCGCTAATGCAGGCGTAGCCCCTGAAGCTCTTCTGTATTACAATTGATACAAAGACAGAAGATAAGCATTTTAGAAAAAAATAAAAATTTTTAAATACTTAACTTTATGTAGTGTTTATTCTGTGCCAATTAAGGACTTTACTATTAAAGTCTCATTTGACCTTCAAAACAACCCTGTGTGCTCACTATTATTCTTATGTCCATTTTATAGATGCGAAAACTGAGGCAAGCAGAGTTGAAGTAGCTTACCCAGAGTCATACAACCAGCAAGTGTCTGAGGCCAGATTTAAGCTCCAGGCTTCCTGACTTCAGACCCAGTACTCTATAAAATTTAATATTAAGAGATTTGTGGAACAGAAATTATTTTTTTTATAGAATCTTATGGCTACAAAATGTCATTCTCCCAAATAATTTGACCCTTTTGGGGATTGAAATATAGTGATACATTTTACAAATGTTACCCCAATGAAGGGTAGGATCAATGAAGGTTGGAAAAATTTTGGAATAGAATATATTAAAGAAATTGCTCATTTTCATACAAAAATAATTACCCACAATAAATTATTTGATAGAAGCTTAACTTCCTACTTAACATTTTATGATATCACTAGCATTAGCAATTCCACAGAGCCCCTTTTTATATCATATGCATAACAAGACTCCATCAGTCATGTATGAAGCCCATGCCAGAATACTCTTTCCTGTGATGATGGATTATGAGTCAGTCTAGGTGGTGAAATTCAGAGAAGAAGCCATAACTCAAATCTAATCCCAGCTTTCATTTTCATTTATTATTTTAAATTCTGATGCCACTGTGAGGAGGCACTGGAGCATCAAGAACCACAACCCTGATCAGACACAGATAGCCATTGGTACTTCTATTCACCCTAATAATAGGAGAGCTATCCAGGAGCAGAGAACTTGATTCCACAAATATTTAGTGTCTGTCATGTGCAAGGCATTGTTCTAGACATTAGATGTACAAAGATTTTTTAAAAAATGACATGTTCCCTATCCTCAAGGAGCTTGTAATCTACTTCATGTAGGGGGCAAGAAAAGCATGTAGAAAGATAAATATAATCAAAGGTAGCATATGATGGGGACAAAGGAGAAAAAGAAAACACTAGATGAAAATCTGAGAAGGGAGAAAACGTTCTTAACTGTGAAATCAGGCAAAGCCTCACAGGAAGGTTGGTCTACCTATAAACCTACCTTCCTTCCCAGAAGGAAGAGAAAGTTTTTGTTAGACAGTGGTGTATATTAGGGATGGAAGATGGCCTATGTGAGAGAAAAAATCCAAGGGAGAGCTAACAGAGTTCCCTGCCATTCAGAAAAAGAAAAAGAGAGAGTGAAGTTGTTTCTCCCTTTTAAATCTTTTCAGTTGCATGCATTTCCTACTCAATACCAAGTTCTTTTCAACACAGCCCATCATAAATTAGAGGGATTGGACAAAACTAGAAGTACTCTGGTAAATGTTTAACAAACAGCCAGCTCTTCAAAATTTTACAACCCACTTTTAAATTTCATCTGCATAAAACAACTTTGGTACCATCCCAAAACTATCAAGTTGGTTAATATGACAGAAAAGGAAAATGATAAATGTTGGAGGGGGTATGGAAAAATTGAAACACATGCACTCTTTTTGGAGTTGTGAACTGATTCAACAACTTTGGAGAGCAATTTGGAACTATGCCCAAAGGACTTTAAAAACAGTGTTTAAAAACAAAAATACCCTTTGACTTACCAATACCACTACTAGATCTATATTCCAGAGATCAAAGAAAAAGGAAAAGGTCCTTTATGTATGAAAATATTTATAGCACTTCTTTTTGCAATGATAAAGAATTAGAAATCCTCATCAATCCAAGAATGACTAAACAAGTTGTGGTATATGATTGTGATGGAATACTATCCTGCTATAAGAGATGATGAGCAGGATGGTTTCAGAAAAACCTATGAAGACTTTTATGAACTGATATAAAAGTAAAGTAAGCTGAGCTAGACAATTATTGTGTACAGTAACAGCAATACTCTATGATGATCAATGATGAATGGCTTAGCTATTCTCAGCAATAAAATGATCCAAGACAATTCTAAAGTTCATATGATAAAGAATGCTATCCACCTCCAGAGAAAGAAGTGATGGAGTCTGAATGCTGATTAAAGCATACTTTTTTTTAGCTTTATCTTTCTTGGTTAT
The DNA here is from genome assembly GCF_027887165.1 of Monodelphis domestica. Lineage (NCBI taxonomy): Eukaryota > Metazoa > Chordata > Mammalia > Didelphimorphia > Didelphidae > Monodelphis > Monodelphis domestica. Next base: position 308,411,474 of record NC_077230.1, read on the forward strand.
CTTTTTGTTTGTTTTGAGGTGGGAGGTTGTTTGGTTTTTGGTCTTTGTTCTCTTTTGCAACATGGCTAATATGGAAATAGGTTTTGTATGACTACACAGGTATAATCTATATCAAAGTGCTTTTTCTTCTCAGGTAGAGGGAGGGGGGAAGGGTGGAATTTGGAACTCAAAAATTGCAAAAAATGGATGTTAAAAATTGCTTTTATGTGTAATTGAGAAAAAAAAGAAAAAATTTAAAATTAAATAAATAATAAATTTCATATGCACTATTAACTTTCTCTAACACTTTAAGTCTACCCAATGAACAAAACAGTAAACCAAGCCCTGATATCTAGTTTGCTGATTTCAGAGGTATAAATGCTAATACTGAAAATTTAACAATTAGCCACAGAGTTGGTTCTAGCACACTTTGGGACAAGAGATCAACCAGAAGTCTTTGGCTTTAAATACACATTAGCAAGAATACAGGGTATTTGTCTTATGAGAAATGACCTTGATCTTGAAGCCACCATAAAGGGTATAAGCTCAGGTCCATGAGAAGTGCTCCAGCCTGATTACCTGAGTAGCTAAAAGTAGCCAGGACACATTCTCAACTCTGTAGGAAGAATCCAGATAGACTGGAGATCAGGTAATGGGTCCTTTGATTACCTGCCTGTGTAGTCTTCATGTCAAACTTCCCTCTCTCCAGTCTTCTCCATTAGATATCTCTGCTTCTTTCAATGGTTCAACATCTCCTCAATGTCTTAGTCACTCTCATATGGAAACACTCTGACTTGTTAATGTCTCTCCTAAAAATGTAGTGCTCAGAACTAAACACCATAGTTCCATAATTCCAACAACAGCAGGATGAATTAGGAATACTTTCTATGTTGTGGCAATCCTCTTTCCAATTTGGCTTAGTCCTTGTAGCCTGCAAAACCATTCAAATGCATTTCTCTCATCATATAGCTACATATACAATTCTTCAGTTGTTCACCATTGCCTACTGTTATGGAAGTCAAAGGATAAACCTGCTAGTGCTATAGATGCATTATTCTCTCAGTCTCAATTGACCTCACTCCTGACCCCACTCCACTTACTCTCACCATTCTCTCCTCACCACTGGAAGTCTGTTTAATCCAAAATGTCCCCAGCCTCTTTTCACTATTTTATTCCCATAAAAATCCTCATAGAAGTGCCAGGGCAATCAGCTGCCACTAAATTCAATTGTCCACATCCCCTATCCTCAATCCCAGAGAGGTCCTTATGGAATCTTCCATACACAGTAGTATCCCATTATTTTTATTTTAAGGACTCTGTGGAGCAATGTTTGGGGAACACTGCCAGAGAGAAATATGATATGTTTAATAACACATTAAAATTTTAAAAATACTCATTTTAAAAGCTCACTGGTAACCCAAGGTTTTTGTTTTGTTTTGTTCTGGGAGGGAGAGTGATACTGGAGTTGTCATTTCCTTAATATAGGGAACTTCTAGCAAAGAAACATCCTCTACTAATGTAGATTGTTATCTGACCTTCAACTTACAGTATTTGAGTTTCCTAGGTATCTCTAAAAAGCTTAGGGTAAGACAGCCAGTATCAGAGGTGAGACAATCCCATATCTTCCTGACTGTGAGGCCAGCCCTCTCTCCACTACTCCACTATGCCTCTCAACCTATTTCCCAATTAATATTAGTCAGTTATTTTTTCCGTCACATCCAACTCTTCATGACTTCATTTGGGGTTTTCTTAGCAAAGATACTGTAATGGTTTGCCATTTCCTTCTCCAGCTCGTTTTACAGATCAGCAAATTGAGGCAGAGTTAAATGACTTTCTCAGGTTCACACAGCTAGTAAGCACCTGAGACTATAGTTGTTCTCAGGAAGATGTCTTCCTGACTCTAGACCACTATCCACTATTCTTCCTAGCTGTCCAGTTTATACTAATACAAATCAATATTCTTTGTTCTCTCAAATAAATATCTGAAGAAACAAAAGCAAACATCCTATTGGTTCTGATTTCCTTGAGTGATCTCTGGATAATGTAGGCATTTGCTTGACCAGAGACCTCTACAAATGAGCATCAATCCAGACATAAAATAAAGAGTACATTTGAAATTACTGTGATTTCCTAGACTTCCCTTTATTCTAAAGAAATAGACTCCTCACTGAAACCTAGCATGAGTTTAATTTATTATTTTTACATATTTTGGAAAGTTTTCTAATGAGGACTAAAAATTGCCATTTTATACTTTCTCCCAGAAATATAAACATCTATTGATTCTTCACACTCATATGAATGAAAGCATATGTTGTATGGCAAATGAATGTCCTATTTAGCATGTAGAAACATAACTGGCTTTAAAAATTCTCACTAAAATATTCAAAATTCCAAGTCCCTATAAGACCTAAAGCAAATTTTGCCCCTACAGGCTTCTGTCTTAGATCAACCCAGAGTAAAATGAAGTAATCTAGCTAAATTGTATAACAAACCTGGCCCTACTAAGGCAGAGTAAGTGACCCCCTCTGTAGTATTATTTAAAACTATTCAGAGTCCCAGTTACAGTCAATAAACATCTATTTAGCTCCTTTTTTATGTTAAGCAATAGGGTTACAAAGAAAGGCTTGTCAATCAGTCTTCAAGGAATATACAATCTAATGGGGGAAGACAACTCATAAAAGGAGCTGAAAGGGGGACAGTGGAGGGCATAGAGAAGTGCCACAGCTGGGGTGGGAAATGATCTGAGGAAGTATGAATTACAGAGTTGAATTCATCTTGGAAAATTATGAATTTCTGAGATCATGAAATATCGGAGCTCTGCCCGGTGGCAAATGAAGAGATGAATTCATTGGGGGCTCTCTTTAATGACAGAAGACATGGGAAGAGCTTTCCAATGCCAACCTTCACCCAATCCAATCAGAGAGAGCAGGTAGTGTTGAGGAGTGTGAGGCTTAGAGCTGATTTCATCTTTCTGGAGTTTCTGGAGATCATGAAATCCAGGAGATCAGCCAGATGGGAAATGTCTACTCTCCATAAATTTTTCTCTTACTGGCCTGTAGTGGTACATGGAATATTCATTACTTATAGCTTAAGGCATTAAAGATTCCTTCTAGTAGGGTATGGGGAATGGAAACTCTGGCACCTCTTGGCATTTTTAATCACTAAATACATTGGGGCAAATTAGTTCATCAGATCACCTAGCAGGGAACAGAACAAAAAATAAGTCAGTTTTGATGAGGGAAATAAGGATTTTTAAATCTTAAACTATGGTGCCCTAAGCAGTCAATAGGTAGTATAAGGGACAAACCAGCAAAGATGAGAGAAGAGCTAAATAAAAGAAGAGAGAAGGGACCCTTTTGGGCCCTAAAACTAATTTTAAGAGCAACCCTCACTTCACACTTTGCTCTGTTCTAGAAATACATCAGAATCAGAACATTAAAAACAGATAAATACATGGCTGGGGGGCGGGGGGAGGGGGGGAGCCGTGGAAACCATTTCCTTGGTTGTGCTAACAGAGTTAGCAGTTCTCGCTTTCATGTTGAAATCTAATTTATTCTTTTTTCTTTCTTCCAAACACACCTTATTGAACAAGCTGAAAAATCAGTAAATAAATGCATTCATTAATGATTTAAATGAACACAAAAAGAAAGGAAAGCTGCCAGGGCCATTCTGCAGCCCATGAGGTCTTCTACTTTGCCAAAAACGATTGCAGCTGACATCAATAGTGATTGTGGGAATCATGCTGTGGGGGGAAGGGACTGACTGCTGGGGTGCTAGCTACTGTGGCTGGCGTGGATAGAACTCACTGAGGTGGTGGTGCTCTGGCCTCAGGATTTGCACACTTGGACTAGCTGAGAAAAGGGAAATTTTAATGTATTCTTGTGGAGAGGTTTGGTTTTTTTCTCCCCTCTCTCCCCCCTTATTATGTGCTAAGGGATGTTCTAGTTAAATTCAAGACATCAGCTTAGAATATGTTAATGCTCATAAATTAAATTGCTCACAGAAGGTGATCAATTTTTAATGTTTACACTCAAGATGTTCTTTTTAATTAACACTTAGCTACATTTGTACTCTCTGTTCAAAGCTGAAAATGTCTGAGCTTGCAGAGACCGGCAGCAAGTTGTAAGATATCCAGTTGCAGTAATCTTGAGAGCTACACCCCTCAAGGAAGAGAATAAGACAGCTTGGCATGGATGGCACTGGGAAACTGAATAGGAATAAAGCTTTAAACAATCAATCAATGAATCAACAAGCATTTATTAAGCCCTTGCCATTTAGGGCCTGTGCTAAGTTCTGAAAAATACAAAGAAAGGCAAAAATAATAATAATATTTTCTTAATATGTGCTCAAAAGCTCCTTTTCTAAAGGCGGAAATATATAAACAAATATATATATATACATATATATATTTGTAATACATACAGTATAAAAACAGCATAAACCAAAGGGAAGGATGGCAGTGGGGGAGAGGATAAAGGGAAAAGAGAAAGCCTTCTTGTAGTATTTGCAAACCTTTTTACAATAGGTAGAATTTAAGCTGTCTTAAAGGAAACCAGGAGTCCAAGGTGAGGAAGAACAGCATTCCAGATTTATGAGGGACAGTCAATGAAAAGGCATTGATTGGGGAGATGAAGTATTATTTTCTAGGAACAACAAGAAGTCCAGGTTCTTTGAATCTTAAAGGGAAAGTGCAAGACTAGAAAAGTAGGAAGGAGTCACATATAGAGAGCTTAAAAAGTCAGAGGATTTTATATTAAATCCTAGAGGTAATAAGAGGAAGCTGTTTTCTTAGTAGAGAGGTAACAAGGTAAGACCTGTGCTTTGGGAAGATCACTTTGGCAGCAGAATGGATGGATGACAGGTTGAAGTGAAGAAAGACTTGAAGCAAAGATGGCAACCAGAAGGCTAGACAATAGGCCAGCTATTAGATAATAATGACACTAGGTAGTGATGGTAGCTGTGTGAGTGGAGGCAAAGAATAGAAAAAAAAAAAGGACCTATACAAGAGATGTAGTGAAGGCAAAAATGACAAGACTAAATAGCAGATTGGATATCCTGGGCATCCAGGGATTAAATCTCTATTAGATATTGGAGTAAGTGTAAGAGCAGTCAAAGATAATATTAAGCTTGCAGACTTGAGTGAATGGGAGAACAGTGGTGCCCTGAAGAGCTGGAAGGAAACCTTAGAGGTGGTTTAGTTCAAATCTCTCATTTTATAGATGACAAATCTGAGGACTGGAGAGGTCAACTAACTTGTCCAAGGTTATACAAATAGTAACAATGCTAGAATTCAAACACAGGTCCTGTAACTAAATCCAGTGGTCTTTCCACCATACCATGGAGCCTGGAGTCTACTTTATGATGATGATAATCTGACTCAGCTCATGCTTGTCAATTGGTAAATGTTTATGAAATGTCAATTATATATATATGTAAATATATAAAGAGTCAAATCATGGAAGCTTGTAAAGCATTCTGAGTCACATAAATGGATAGTAACAATTCAAAACTATGGCAGAACCTCAGTAATTTGGATTTCTTTAATCACTAATTTATGATAACTCAGGCAGTAGCAAGGGCTTAATTTACTTTTGCCCATTAATAAGCACATTACTATATTTCCTTGCCTAATTTCCCCTAATGTTTTTATTGTAAAAAGAGTAGGGTGGGCAGCAATGGAAAGGGAGAAAAAAGGAGGATTACGGTTGGAGAAAATATAAAAATCTGACTTTAACAAAGGCTTTGTGGGATCTGCCAGGAAGCCACCTTGAGTATTCTTTATGAATCTATTTCTATTCCTAACTACTAATGGATACAACTTCTTTCCTTTCTCCCAATAAAGTACTTCTATCTAAATTACTCAGTCACTAATTGTGAAATGATCCAGGACCCTAATGATTTTTTGTAGGGAGGAAATAGAATTTCCACAACTTTTACTACCATAGTTCTTAAGTGTTGGTTGTGATACATAGTAGTACTTGCAATTCTACTTCCTTTCAAATCTAGGGAAAGAAAACTGATTTGCCTACTATTGTCCTAGGTATCTAGGACTCCTCTTGCAACCAGTAGCATCCAGAGGTTGACTCTTGGAATCTCTATTGTTTTTGTTTTCCCCATTCATGTCAGGTTTAAAAGGACTATGGTTTACAGCAGCCTTTTTAAATAAGGAAAGAAAAGAAGAAAAGTGGTCTTGGAAGGGGCAGAGAAGATCATGGATTATTGTGTAGATTTTTAAAAAATATAAATAGTCTATTACAGTACTATGTTGGTCTAAATGAGAGTGAAATGAAGATTCAAGATACATATTAATCTCCCCTACTACTTAGCAGCAAATGTTCTCTAAATAAGAGAATTTCATCATGCCAATATCCATATCAAAGAACTTAAAGACCTACAAGATTAATGTATCTGAAGCCAAATTTGTTGGGACAAGTATTGTGTATTGTGACAAGATAGGGTGAACACAGTTACTAATTTTGGCTCAAGACACTTGAAATTGGGGTGTATTCTATTGGGCCTGTGGTATTTTATATTTACTGTTGATCCCAGTGGTATAAGAACCAACAATTACATTGAGAAAGGAATAATCCCAAGGATATGAATCTTGTCCCTTCTTATGAACAGAAAAATATTTCTCTCTCTTAAGTAAGCAGTAAACTTGTCAATTTCTGCTACTTACAATATTCCTACCATATGAGACTTCTGAGGGTTAGAGGCCAAATTAATTTTAATTATATAAGAATTCTTGGTCTTATATCTTTAAAGAAGGATTTTTATTTTCCCAAAGGCTCAGAATAGAAGGAAAGATCTTTTCAGATAAATGACTTAAAACAAGAGAATATAGTTTTGGTCAATGCTGAAGGCAAGAGAAGATTATATCAGCCATAGAATTTGAGGGATTTCAAAGAAAACGATGACCAAAAGAACTATTTAGGTATCTTTTTTAACATAACCAGAGTATAAATATGTATATAAAGATATATAGAGAAAGATAATTTTCAAATAATAAAACATATATGTACAAAAGAAGTATTAAAAATCATTAGTAAACTATTTAGCAGAAAATCTAATGATCTATTAACTGCTAATAAAATATTTCTAAACCAGAGGTTTTTTTTCTCTTAATCTTTTTTGTGTCATAGACCTATTTGTCAGTTTTGTGAGGACTATGGACCCATTCTCATAAAAGTGTTTTAAATTAAATAAAATACAAGATATAAAAATAAAATAAGTAGAATTAAAAATTAAACCAAAGGTTAGCGGAAATAAATTAAAAAAAAAATTTATCATCCATTCATGGGCCCTTTATAGTCTGAATTCTAGTTTAAGAAACCTTGATCTTAGGGAGAAGAAAAACTTTATAGGCTTAGTTTCCTCATAGTTTAGATTAGGTTAGTTTCACAGAAAAATAAAGACTTCTTTAACCAAAACAATAAGCAACAGATTCACAAGTTGAGGGTTAGGAGGAAATGAAAAGCTTGGTATTGCTCAATGGAAGTTGGAAAAGAAAAAAAAAATCTCTCAACCAAAGTAAATCTAAAGTGTGTGGGTGGGTGTATGTAGGTATATGGGTATGGATGTGTGTGTAGTTGATGTCCAAAAGTCTTAGTTCAGTATAAGCTTTAATAAACTTCATATACTTTATATAATTTATATTCTACACACAATGGATTTACATATATTAATCAATAATGACCTACCTCTACATGTGTATATACACAAATATACATCTACATGAATATGTAAATAAACATATACACACAGATATGTAAATAAATATGTGTGTAGATAGATACAAGTAACACCCTCATTACATATGTGCATTTAAAATATTGATAGAGATAGATACAGATGTCATATATAATATATAGATCATATCATTACTGATTAATAAAAGTTAGTATAATTAAAATATATGTATTTTAACAAATGTCTTTGATTCTTCCTGAGAATTTACCTGTATATTCTCAAATGAAAAGATCTGTCTCTCAAGTTATTATGTACAAAAAGCCAAAGGGCATCTAACATTCTCTCAGGTGACTGTTTTCATTACTTTTCTACAAGTGATTATTTTAGGCAATTGAAAATTTAATATCTAAGGGAAAATCAGAAGACAGTAATATCATGGAAATTAAGGAGAAAAATATCAAGTAAAGAATTGCTAATAATATCAACAGCTTTAAAAAGGTCAAAGAACCAAACAGAAGTTTCACTTGATCAGTGTTTGAATGTGTATATATGTGTGTGTATGTCACAGAAAGATTCTTAAATTCTCTTCTCATAAAGAAATATAAAAAGTCAAGGATGTTGGTTGGGAAGAAGGATTCTAGTATTGTTAAATGTGAGTATAACCAAAACAAATTTTTGTTTTGATGAAAGGCTAGTTTTGGCAAAGCAGATGAGAACGGCATATCACTAAATGGTCAACCTAGCCATTCGGTTGGTAAAATGTTAAAATGTAGAAATCTCATTTTTTTGGACATCAGTCTAGTTCAGGATACCTTTAAATATGTGTTCATAATTATGTACAATACAATGAGAATCTGAAGCTATAAATGTCTTCTATCGTGCAGTGCTAATCAAGTTCCATAAAGCTTTACTTTGTATTTCTGAAGGTAATTTTGGTGAATGCTCACACCTTTGTTATCATCTTTCTTGGTGTGCCGAAGACATAGGGCACTGAATTCATAACAAGCGTCTCTAGAACATATAAAAACTTGGCTATGAAGAAACTTCTGAACTCACTATATTCAACACATAATATTTTGCAACATAATGAGCTAGACAAAGTACATTTTTGCATTACCTAAATTTATCCTTCTTGAATCTCAGCATATTTGGCAAAAAGTTTGCTTTTCCAAAAGGAATTACAATATGAAGACATTTTCTAAGAACAAGCAAGATGTTGATTTATAAGTATTCATAAATTTTAGCAAAAACAAAAAAATGGAAGTAACTTGTTCATTATATTGACAAAGAATTTTAAATTAATTGCGATTACTGAGAGGAAGAAGGCATTTATTTATCTTTCAGCTAATGGAGAACCTTAAAGGACATCTTCAATCCCATTACTTCACTTAACTGAGGCCCAGAGAGATTAAGTAACTTTAGGTAGAAAGTAACAAAGCTAAGATGCAAGTCCTAGTCCTCTAACTTCAAAACTAGTACTCTTTCCATATCTATTTCATAGTTAAGCTACTTGGTTATATATGTTTTATTCAATAGAAAAAGTAAATCTTTTATCAATACTCGGTTAACATGTAACCAGGGCAATTCAGCAAAGGAAGAATTTAGCAGGTAGTACTCCTTCCCAAACAATGCTGCCATATCAAACACGGGGGAAAAAAACGAAAATAATGATGTTGATTTTGAGCATTGATGGTCACACAGTAGTATTTCAGTCTGAAACTCCTTTATACCTTTCATTCCATCTTTACCCTTGCCTTACTCCTTCTAAATACCTATTCTTTATCCATAGTATGGTTTCTAATTTCTCCAGCACCCAGTACTTGCCCAAGCCATTAATCTTGCTCTCTCTAAACTATTCCCTTCCCAGTTTCACTCCTGCCAATGAAACATTTCAACTCTATATTCTCATATATTCTTGAACCCCTTTACTCGTTTCCTATTGTTATTTATACTGAAACCCTGGATTACTTCTACTATCTACCTCCTCATGTGCTACTAAATAAATCTGGAGAAAGTCATGGAGCCCTCATTAGTAGTATACTAAAAATATGTCACCCTAATTTCACCTGTGCCTCACTACAGAAAGGCAATACTTTTACTTCATCTTAAATGGTTTCTCTATCCCACTTACCGTTGTGGCTACTATAAACCTTTCCTCAAGCCTCACATAGCATTCTCTCTACCCATTCCCTTAACTGAGGATCTTACTATATAATTTACCAAGAAATTTGGGGCCATTCTCTGCAAACTCCTTCTTCTCATCTCATACTTCTCTGATACTATCCCCAACTATCTCCTCTTTTACTCCAGTCTCTGATGAAGAATTGGCCCTTCTGTTTGCCAAAGCCAAACATTCTACATAAACCCTTAAAAACCCATCCCTTCTCATCTTCAGCAGAGTGAATTCAGTATTATGCTTTCATTTTCTCTAATCTTCAACCTCTACCTACTGGCCCTTGCTATCTATAAATATGTCCAAGTCTGTTCCATCCTCAACAATTTTTACTAGATCTTAGTATTCCAACTAGTTCTCATACCTCATCCTTTTTGGTGTATCTTCAGCATTTGACATTGCTGACTACCTTCCCTTCTTGCATATGCTCTTAGCATTTTCATAATTCTCATTGCTCTATCTATGGTTCTCTTCCAATCTGTCTGACTGATCCTTTTTCATCTCCTTTATTGGATCACCATCCTTGTTATGTCCACAAACTATGGGTATGCCCCAAGTCTCTGTCCTGGGCCTCTTCTCTTTTCTCTACACTCTCATTTCATTACCTTATCAACAACCATAACTCAATTATCATCTCTATGCAAATCACTTCCATATCTATATATCCAGTCCTTGTCTCTCTTCAGGGCTCCATTCCTACATCATAAACTGTCTACTGGACATTCAGAATTGGATATCCTATTGGAATCTAAAGTTCTATAATTTCAAAAAAGAATTCATTAACTTTCCCCAAAACCCACACCTCTTCCAAACTTCCCTATTATGGCACCATAATCCTATCACTCAGGTTTTCAGACTAAGGGTTTCCTCAACTTATTTTTATTCACCACACATATTCAAGCTTATTATTCCTAGATCCACTATAATTCTCAATTTTCTTTTGGTCTCTGTTCCTAGAACACTACCCTAGTTCAGGCCTTCATCATTTCTCACCTGAACTATTGTAATAACATCCTAATTTTCCTCCCTGACTTATCTTTCTCCATTCCACTCATCTTCCACACTGACAAAGTGTTTTTCCTAAAGCATGTCTCACTATGTAACCTCTCCTCAATAAATTCCTCTCTTTATTCTTGTTTACTCCAGAATTTTTTATCCTTTTGTGGTTTGGTTTGTTTGATATTGTAGTCAATTCATGGGAAATTGCTTTTTATCATTTCTATTTACCTTCATAGAAGCCAGTTATCGTGGGATAGTTTATTGATAGGCAACCTGAATTTTTGGTGATATGATGACACTGTCTCTGCTCAGCTATTTTTGATTAGCAATTAGAGCTTCCTAACAATCCAAGAACCTCAGAAAACTGCCTCAGGATATCCTTGACATAAGTCTAAAGAAGGAATCCAGTAAAGCTCTATCTAATGACCTACCTCATACCTCCTTTTACTTCTATGATCCCCATATTCTTTGCCTAAACAAACTTCTGTAGGAAAATATGAAACAAAGAAAGATTACTGTTTGCTGAGTAGATCAGAAAATAAATTCTAGGGGAAGTTGGAATGTGGACTGGGCCTTGATGGAAAAGGACTTCCATAAATGAAGAATTTCTTTCAGGCAATGGGAAGATGGCTTTTGTGAATGCAACAAGTTAGGAGAGTGCTATATTAGACTGAGGAAAATCCAGTTTTAAATGGAACACAGAGTGTGTGAATGAGAGTAATATGAAATAAGACTGGAAAAATAGATTTGAATAAGATTGGGGAAGTTCTTAAAAGCCAACCAAAGGAATTTGTATTTTAAGCTATAGGCAATAGTGTTTCACTAAAAGATTTTTGAAGAGAAATAACATGATTAGTCCTATATATTAGGAAGATTATTTTAGCAGCTGTGAGGAGATATTGGATAAAAGGAGAGATTGGAGATATCCTTTTAGGGGGATATTTACCAAGAAGCAATGGTGATAATTAATTTAAATCTTTGTGGGAGGAAAAAAAAGCAATGAATAAGGGGGAGGAGGGGAAGCTAACTGATAAACTTATGGAATGTTATAGCCAGAAGGAATCTTAGAAAAAAAATCTAGGTGGAGGTAGCTAGTTGGCTCAGTGGATTGAGAGCCAAGCCTAGTCCTTGCTGCTCTTCTGCCATAAAACCAATACAAAGTATTGATTCTAAGATGGAAGATAAGGGTTTTAAAAAAATGGAATGATCTAGTCTGAACCACTCGTGTTTTGGTCCATAAAGTGCTGGATTTTGGAGTGAAGAAAACCTGGGTCTAAATCCTGGATGTGTGTCACTAGGAAGTTCACTTATCCTCAATAGCCTCAGCAGTAAAATGGAGATAATAGTAAGCAATGCAAATATTTGTTTTGTTCAAATGAGATAAGGCAAGAATGCTAGATGGATCTAGAGCCCTTGGCCTGGAATCAGGAAGACCTGAGTTCAAATCCATCCTCAGAAACTTTACTGAGTGACCCTGTGCATGTCACTTAACCTCTATTTGCCTCAGTTTCTTCATAAAATTGGGATAATAACATCTACTTCACAGGGTTGTCATGAGGACCAAATGAGATAAAATTTATAAAGCTGTTGCACTGTGCTTGGCACATAGTAGATATTTAATAAATGTTTGTTCCCTTCCATATACAAATAACTTTACAAACCTTGCAGCACTACGTATATGTGAACTACATTGTTTTTTTTTATTTTTATAGATGAGAATGAAATCTAGAAAAAGGCAGTGACATGTTTATGTTATCAGCAATCTTCACTCTATTTCTTTCCTTTAAGTATTTAATTATACTATTATTCATCCTGTTTTCTTTTTAAAAATATTGATATTTACATAATTATATTTCATAATCATATATTATTTATGTAATTATTTTCTTTTAACATTTTTCTCTACTTTTCCTATTTGTTAATATAGATTATAGCCTATTTTCTTCATCCTTATTTTTAATTCAATTTTTGGAATTAATAATATATTTTCAGAATATAAAGATATGCCAAATGGAGAGAATTCATTTAATGTAAGCATCTAATTTTCTGAGTAAAATTCTCTAAAACTGCAAAATTTCTCTCTTTTTTTTTGTAGAACTTAAATTAGGTGAGATCTCAAAGGATCTCCTATTTCAAGATGCTTGTAACTTGTAAGAGTCAAGTGATTTTTCCTTAGACCACCTCTTCTGCCTTTTATTTATTAAAGCTTCATCTAGGTGTTTAGACAGTATATATTAAATTATATTTGTTTCTTAGGTCACTCCCCAAATCTGACATTACTTAGTATTGAAGAGTGTAAGAATTTGGCCTACTGTTTTACTACCAAAAATATCTAAATCTATTACCTGTAGCCTCCTTTTGCAAATTTAGTACTGACAGCATTTTATGAATAAGGTGACTTTCAAGGTTCACTAAAAACTAAGCTTTCTATTAAGCCAATTTTTTGTTTTTGTTTTTGTTTGTTTTTTTTTTAGAGAAGGGGGAACTTTTTCATTTGGGAATATCCCCAGTGACACTTGACTCTAGAAAAATATTTACTAAATCAATTTTGACATATCTCTAAGCCAAAGAATTTTTAAAACATCTTTTAAACATCTTTTTTTTTAAACATTGTATTAATGCTTTCATCCTCATAATTTATCTCTAACTATGGTAGTCTCATCTTCAGCATTATGTAAATTATTTTCAGAATGAAAAAGAAATTACCAAGAAGGATGATCTCAAGAGAGGGAGGAGAAATATTTTGGGGGACTTTATATTTACCACTTTTGTCAATAAATTAGTTTTCACTTTCTAACATATTTAATTATACTTGGAAGTCAACTTTTTTTTGTCAAAGGTCAATAAGTAGTGATTAGTAAAATGAATACACATTCTTTGGGTTTTTCTTTCAGAATTCTATTGTTATTTGGTGAGGGTTATCATTTGGGTGTTCTATCTCATCATACTGCAAAGAGATAGCTGATAGTGCATTAGATAGGCTAGCAGTCAAGAAGACCTCAGTTCAAAGCCAGCCTTAGACACTGGCTTGTGTGACCCAGGCAAGTCTCTTATTTGCCTCCATTTCCTAGAGGATAATGTGGGGATAATAATGACACCTACCTCTCAGGGCTATTATGAGAATCAAATGGGATAAAACTCTCTGTATGGTGTCTGGTACACACAAGGTACTATGTAAATGTTTATTTCCATCCTTAAATATTTAATACTTAGAAATATCTTTAGACAATGATTACTAGTAATTCGAAGAAAAATAAGGCCACTTTTTATGTTAAGTGAGAAAATATTCTGTTATAAAATTATAACTAAGAATGAACCAACTGGCTATTAAACATAATGACAAAAAGAAACCCTTCAGATTCTAAACAAATGAAAAATTATGAATTTTTACTGTGTTTTTTATGACTAAATCTGTTTTTTTTTCCAGTTGCTATTAGTCCAAATAATTTATCAGCTCACTCACTCCAAAATAAAGGATTATCAGAAGTCACACCTGTGGCGTCCCCATCTCAATGGTTCCCCAGCTCTGGTTGTATTGTTTTGTGTCATTGCTTACTTCAAAGCCTTCCAGGTGTTGGGACTATGCAGGTTAAACATTAGAAATTTTATTCTTTATAATGATAATTCTTAAGGTTCTACTGAGCATGTTAATTGATACCTGGATGCATAGGAACTGAAACATCTCTTCTTCTCTTGTTCTTGACTAATACACATATATAAGGCAATAGTAACAGTCCACACCAGTCTCTGTATTCCCATTCAATCAGGAAGAGCATAAATTAAGACAAAAGTGTAGTTTCTTGGGTCCCCCTAATGTTTCTTCTCTACCTCTATAATGTATCAGTCATCAAGATTATCATAAAATATAAATATGTCATCTTACTAGGGAGAGAAGATTTATCTTAAAGATTCTTCACCACACAACCCATTAAGACTTAGCATTTAAATTTAGAAATTTCCTAAATTTGTCAGACATGTTTGCTACTGAAAGGAATAGTTCTGAACTTCTTTCAAACATAATCATTTTTGAAACCAATTTAGAACCTAAGTTTCTCTAAATATTGAAAGTATTAACTTTTGGAAACTATAAGTTCACTAATTCACATTAGGAGGCATATGCAATGAAATATTTCTCTGTAATCATCTGACATTAAGAAATTATAGGTTCATGGTCATTTTTGTTGTTGTTGTCTGCTCATTTTTCCTACCTTTTTATAGGTAGGCTCTGTTCTCTGGGAGATTAGGGTACCTTCTTAAACTTCATTCCTTCCTTGATGCTACTCTTAGCTTTTTTTCTGGGTTTCTGCCATTTTCAGTTCTTCGAAGATGGTATGAGGACTGAGAGCTCTGAGAGCCCCCTTCCTCTTTGATTCAATTAACCCTAGAGATGCTGTTAGCTTAAAGACTTGCCTCAGGCTTAGGTGTAAGTTTTTGGTTTCACTGTGTACTTGATCTAATCAGGCACCACAGTTGATTGCTCTGACCTAGAGCTACACACTAAGCTTTTGGCAAAAAGATCTGGACCCTCTTTGGTTCTACCAACAACCCCAAACTGAGATCTATGTCCTTGTTACAGGTCCAAACTGGGACTCCTGGCTTCACTCTGGGCCCATGAAGATCAGCTCGATTCAGTACAGACTGCCCTTTTTTTTTGGGGGGGGGGGGAAGAGAATTGCTTTTATTTTTAAATATTAGTAACACAACACAAACAACTTAGTGATACTTATCAAGGGACCAACAGAACAACTATGCTAAGTCTTAATGTTTCACATAGATAGTACCTAAAATATCCTGTGTATAAAATAAAGAATTTTAATATTTACTAAAGTCATAGTTTTAACAATAAGCATAAATACTAAATCACCCCAGAATTCTAAATTAAACTCCCTTCCTTCCCTCCCCTTTAAAGACCCTTAAGCATAATTTGAACAATTATTCCATACAAGCAGAAGCTACATTTCTGTGCTGACTTCCAAAGCCTGGTGTGCTGTTACAATGTATAGAGATGCTGCTCTTTACCAAAGAGACCTTGGCCTTCAACAGTGCCCTGGTCTGGGATTCCAGGCTTCACCACAGGTTTAGAATTTCAAGGGATATGGGTTGGTTGGATCTCTATTTTTGCCCAGGCAGGGTCTCAGGGTATGAATGTTGGCTTGATCTTAGATTCCAAACCTTGGACAGAAGATGAAGGGTGTGGGAGTGTGGCTTGCTCTTTGTTTACTCTTTATTCCTTGCTATAGTCTCCTGCTAACTATGCTCCCCTCTTACCCCAGATGTTCTCTACCTACCTTTTGGGTTTTTCCTTTCTTGAAAGTTGTTTCACTCTGTCTCCTTGTTGATTCTTTCACTCCTGTATTCATTTTGTGGTGTTATTTTAATATTGGTTGAGAGGATTCTCATGGTGACTCTGAGCTTTTCTGCTTTACTCTGCCATCTAGGCTCCACCTCATGGTAATTTTTTAGAGACTCAGAAACTATAACATCTAAAGATCCTAAAAATTTCCAACCCTTCTGCAGTACTCCTGAATTCTAAGTGTGAAGCTGTATACATCTGAAGTTCTGCATACTCCTAAGATGCAATGGTCTCTGACAGGAAACCTAAGTCTTAACCCCCTCACTTACTGCCAAATTTCAGCTTTGAGGAAAGAATGAGGGAGTAGTACGATCTTTGCAAAGGTCGCATGAAAGTCTCTGCTTCCATTACCACATTTCTGAGGTGTTCACTGAAGGGTTATCTTGCAAGAGTATGGTAACTTGTCATTTGAATGTCCTCCTCTTCAGCCATTTCACAATTCATGTGTTCTGTGATTCCTTTTCACTTTCTCTAAATTTCAGATGTGCTGGGCCATGATATTCACCATAAAAATGATGAGTTGTCTTTGTCACTAACTCAATATACATATAAACTTAATAAATTCAATAATAAAAAAAGGAAAAGATTCAGCAATCTTTTTGTTTGAGCTCTAAATACCATTTTTCCTAACTTTTCATGTTAGACTATTATATCACAGCAGTGCTAAACTACTTAAACCAATTGGTTTTCATATCATTAAATATTTTAATGTAGGAAGAATATTTCATTTACATAAATAAGTTGAACTTAAGAATAAGAGTTTTATTAAATACAAAGTCTGAAATCTTCATTATACAGTGAAATGGTAAGAATCCATGTAAAAAACAAATTGAAAAAAGTAATTTTTGCTGTACTAATTATTTCCTTTCATACAGATGAAACAAGACACAAATACAAGAAAGGCACAGTGAAAAATTAACCACACAGAACTATGCATGTTAAAATTATTTCATATCATCATCTTTGACTTAGAACTATAAAGGACTTTGAAGTCCAACCTCATCATTTTACAGCTTAGGAAATTGAAGTCCACAGACTTGCCGAAGACCACAATGAAGTAGTAAAACTAGAATGAGTTGTTTTTTTTTCCCACCACAACTCAGCAAATATTTATTAAACTCTTCCATGTTCAAAAAAAAATTGTGCTAGTCACTAAAAGAATAAGTTCACTTAAGAATATGAGGTGCTAGAGATACGAATGTAAAAATAAAACTGTCCTTGACCTGAAGGAACTTATATTCTATTGGGACATACAATATGTATATTACATATATATATATATATATATATATATATATATATATATATATATATACATAAAAATAAATACAAGGTAAATTTGGGCGATAAGGGAACTAGTAGTTAAGCAGATCAAGAAATGTTTCTAGAAATATGAGATACTTGAGATCAATGTTGAATGAAACTATGAGGCTAAAAGGAAGTGAGGAAGAGTTAGTTCATCCTAGACATAGAAGATCGCCAGAGAAAAGTCCTTTGATGCAAGATAGAATGGCATGTATGATGAAAACAAGAAACTAAGTTGGGCTATATATCAGAATATTGGAAGAGGAGTATTGTCTAACAGAGTTGTAATGGTAGGCAGGTTCAAATTGTTAAGGGTTTTAAAGGTCAAACAGAGAATTTTATATTTCAATCAATTAACAATTGTATTAAGTACCTACTTGCTTGGCATTGTGCTAATTGCTGGGAATACAAAAAGAAGCAAAAAATAAAGTGGAAGAGACAAAATACAACAAATATATACAAAGCAAGTTATATATGAGATAAATATGAAATAATTAACAGAAGATGGGCACTGAAATTGAGAGGGGTTAGGGAAGGTTTCCTGTGAAAATACTTTTAATTAAGA
Source organism: Monodelphis domestica (assembly GCF_027887165.1). Classification (NCBI taxonomy): domain Eukaryota; kingdom Metazoa; phylum Chordata; class Mammalia; order Didelphimorphia; family Didelphidae; genus Monodelphis; species Monodelphis domestica. The sequence goes on from NC_077230.1 coordinate 308,429,537, forward strand.
CTTAAAGCCAAGGAGGTCAGTAGAGGACAGATAAAGGAAAAATGCCTGAAGCCAAGAAATAGAACAAGAAATAGTATTGTTCATAGAACAGTTTTAAGAACTATCACAATAGCTTCTTCATTTCCTTTAAATATTTTCTGAATCTCCAAACATCTTTTCTTCCCCTCTGTAATATATACATATTTGGGCCTCTTGAGAAGTCCTTAAAGTGATGATGCTGACTCTCAGAATAATCTGCTCCAGCCTGGGGATTATCTGAATGATTTTATCCTTACAGATTCAACTCTTATTGGGAAACTGATCTCCTGGTACCAAAGGAAGTACCAACCACAGCCATAATACACAAGATACTCAGGAGAATGGAACATATATATATATATATATATATATATACACACACATATATAATTCAACTTGACCTGTCTTCCTGACTATAGGTCTTCAAGAGAAAGAATGGAGAAATACACCCATGCTTTGGGAGACCCTGACAATGGAGCCATGTCCTTTTACAAGAGGCTGTCATAGTTTTTACCTTCTTTCCTCAAATAAGCAAAATAGTCCAGTGGCATCAAAGTTGCAATCAACAGAAACTGGCAATGGCTTTTAAGACAATGTCCAACTAACACTATCTCTGCATGTCATCAGAAATAACTAAGCTATTGTTTATGATATATCTGGCTTGGTTCCTGAATTTTCAGGGTGGGAAATGAGAGGGGCAGAGTTCTCTCTAATTACACTGTCAAAAAGCTCCTATCTCAGAGAAAGCTAAACCCACCATCTGGGTCCTTTAAACCAGAGATATCAGACACATTACCTTCTCTGAAAACAGTTCATTATACTCCCAAGTGCTCCAGAACCATATTAAAATGTAATTGGGAGAAATTTAACAAAATTAATATAAATACTTTAAGATATAGATAATGTTATCTTTTAAAAATTAAATCAATATACACCTCTAGGAAAATCTTATATACATATTAATGACCATCATTTCTACTTGAGTTTCATATCATTGCTTCAAACTATCTTCCAGCACCTTTTATCAATTATCCACAACTCTCTCCATTAACACCTTTTCCTCTGCTTATAAAAATAATCAAGTCAGTCTCACATCCTAAAAAATTTTCTTTCAAATTTGCCACCATCTTATCTCAATCATCTAGGGAAGGGATAAGGCCAGTGCATATTGATGATTAGGGGCCAATCAACAAAGAAAAAACCTCCAGAAGAAAATAAGGTATGATCAAAGTCATGATCTCAGAGAGTAAACAGGATGGTTGATGAGTTGTCAGAATTCATGGTGTAACCAAATTCAAGGTCTAAGCAGGAGAGGGAAAGAAATAAGTCTATAGAAGCAATCTAAAGACAGAATCAATCAATGAATGAACAAATGTTTATTAAGCTGGGAATTCAAATACAACAAAGTCAAAACATTAAGTTATAAGCTTCTTCATTGGTCTGCAAGCTCTTTGAGGGTAGAAACTGTATTTCTTTCTTGTATCCCCAATGCTTAACACAGTGCCTAGCACTTAACACATGTTTATTAACCGATTATAATGTTTATTGATTGATATTAACAAAGGAGCAGTAGGTGTTAGCAAAAGTATTCTGTCTCACATTAATGCATTGCTGGTGGAGTTGTGAATTGATCCAACCATTCTTGAGGGAAATTTGGAACTATGCCCAAAGGGCGCTAAAAGACTGTCTGCCCTTTGATCCAGCCATAGCATTGCTAGGTTTGTACCCCAAAGAGATAATAAGGAAAAAGACATGTACAAAAATCATTCATAGCTGCACTCTTTGTGGTGGCCAAAAATTGGAAAATTAGGGGTTGCCCTTCAATTGGGGAATGGCTGAACAAATTGTGGTATATGTTGGTGATGGAATACTGTTGTGCTCAAAGGAATAATAAAGTGGAGGAATTCCATGGAGACTGGAACAACCTCAAGAATTGATGCAGAGAGAAAGGAGCAGAACCAGGAGAACATTGTATACAGAGGCTGATACACTGTGGCACAATCAAATGTAATGGACTTCTCTACTAGCAGCAATGCAATCATCCAGGACAACCTGGAGGGATTTACAAGAAAGAATATTATCCACATTCAGAGGAAAAACTGTGGGAGTAGAAACACAGAAGAAAAACAACTGCTTGAATACATGGGTTGAGGGGATATGGCTGGGGATGTAGACAATAAATGAACATCCTAGTGCAAACACCAACAACATGGAAATAGGTTCTGGTCAAGGACACATGTAATACCCAATGAAACTGCGCATTGGCTGCGGGAAGGATGGGGAGAGAGGGAGAGGGAAATAATGTGATTCCTGTAACCAAGGAATAATGTTCTAAATTGACTAAATAAATTAATTTTTTAAAAAGTAGTCTGTCTCATGCCATGTCACTACTGAAGACAGCATTCTTTTATGGCAAAAGTGTGCTAGCCACATGTACTCTTTACATCACTCTGTTGACAATGCCATAGTCTCAGTTACCATTCTTCCCCAATATGATTCACTGGAACCCATCACAGCTTTGTTGGTTAAAACTAATGGAAAGTTTCTACTAATGTTGCATGTTTGTGCCACTGCCCATGTCCTCTTCTTAGACCCATAATCTCAGTCAGTCTGGTAGATCCTACAAGAAACCCCATTGCCTCTATGAATATAAGATTTTCTTGTCCATCTATTCCTTTTCCCTTTCTATGGCTAAAAGAAAGTAGGCAAAGATTAAAAAACTATAGTTCAGGGGCAGACCAGAGACTAGTTGCATAGTGATGAGTAATTTTTATCAATATACCTTTGAGCTCACCAGATGACCATGTCTACCAACTAGGAGGAAGATTTAGCTGTACTTGGTTGAAAGAAGACATGATATAATAATCCCCTTTGCCCAAGGAACACTACAGACTGGTAATGATGGTCAATCTTCCATTATCTTGTCTGATAAAATAATAACAACAATAACAAGCATAAAATAATAATAATAAATTAATATTTTAAAAACAAATAAATTTTAAAATGTAAGGTACAATTAAGTTGTCTATGGCCTGAGTACATAGTTACTCTATTCTTTTGCACTAGTCAGTCCCAAGACAAAAGCAATAGGAACTCTGATGGTCATTTATGCATCTGAGTCACTAAAGTTGGCTTTATCTAAGTTGGACACTGCCTGAACATATCTAGAATAAAAATAACTTTGGGAAGTGGAGCATATCTAGCCTGTTCACTTCCTTCTTTCCTGTGTCTGCTTTTTTCTAGGCATCTAATACATTCAAGATACCAATAGGAATATCCCACCCAGACTGGCTAGGGGTGGGGGCAGAAGGGAAATACAATTGCAATATTGTACTATTTTCCTCTTGTATGAAGGAAAAAGTCCCATCCTTTCAATATCCTGTCTATTAGCTCTCAAATTAATTCAAGTCTACAAGCATTTATTAAGTGCTTACTATGTTCAGGCTCTATGCTAAGGATTAGAGATACAAATACAAGCAAAAAGAAAGACAATTTCTGCTTATATTCTAATGGAAGGAGTCAATACATTAAAAAATGGGTTGAAAAGTAGAGGGGATAAAGGGAGGTCCCAGTCAAGGGCATGGAAGCAAAGTCTGAAGAGTCAAAACCATAGCATAGAGAGAATCACTGAATAAAATTACTTGTTAAAGTCTCCAGTGTGACATAGCAGTAATATCGAGTGCCAAACTTTGAGCCCAAGAGAACTGGTTTTGAATCCTGCATCTGATGCTTTTCAGCTATGTTACCTTGGGCAAGTTATTGAACCTCCCTCAGATTCAGTTTCCTTTTCTGTAAAAATGATATAATTTAAATATTCTCAAAGAATTGTTATTAGACAAAATAAAAAAAAAAGAGAATGGGTCTTTTTTCTTTAATGGTGATACAAAAACTGAGGCTTTTTATATAGCCTTGGGAAAAAATGTGAGGTATTCTAATTTATGGAAGGGAAGTAGCATGATACAATAGGAAGATTTCTGGATTTAGAATCAAAGGAGAGGGACCAAATCCTGGTTCTGCCATTTATTTCATGTGATCGAGCCAAAGGATTTCATCCCTTTGGATTTCTGTTTCCTCATCTGTAAAATGTAGTGATGAATGGACAAGACTGCAGGCAAGGTTCTTTCCAACTCTAAATCTGATCTACATTCCCATGTGAATGAGTGATAAGAGCTTAATGTTTTACCTGTCCTTTTGGGTACTTACATATTTAAAGGGTATAACATGTGCTTTGAAGTGTTTATCCCAACCCTCATTCACTCTGATAAACTAGATCGCCAGAATGTGGTTACTGTTTCCCTTCAGGGCTCTAGGATTACTCCATGGCTCAGGGTTCATCAAATGCTTCCATTCTTGTATATTCTCCCTATGATTATTGGTTTAGTCATTAAGCATTTAGTCAGCCAAACTTATGTAGCTTTTAGGAAGTGGTATTTACTGAAATGATATAGTAAGAAGATTTAGTATAAAACTTTCCCTCAAAAGTTTATTATGAGGCACCTAGGTAGCACAGTGGATAGAATACTAATCCCAGAGTTGGGAGTACCTGGTTCAAATCTGACCTTATATCTTTCCTGACCCTAGGCAAGTCATTTAACCCCAATTGCCTAGCCCTTACTGAAATAGACATTAAGGGTTAAATTTTTTAAAAGGCATCAGGGCATCATCTTACTTTGAATGGGATAAAGTGACTTGGCTGAATAAACCAACCTATTCCACCAGTATAATAAGATATGTTAAAGCAAGGAATGAATCTCTTATGGTGGAATTACAGGCAGTGTGACAGGTAACTAGAGTGGCTAGGACCATTTTTTCAGAGGGCCTTTGCAACAACCCTCAAATCATACCACACAGGAGATTGCCTTCTCAAACAGAGAGTAAGGTAGGCTATGCAGGAAGAAGTTAGATACTTCTGATATGGAGATCATTTCACTGAGGGAAGGGATTAGAGTAAGAAGTGGTAGTGGGAATTAAGGAAATTCCATGAACCACACTGACTCCATCTTTTGTCTCAATTCTGGATCTAGTTGAGTTCCCTTTCTATTTAATTATGGATCTAGTCCAATTTCTGGCTTGTAAGAAAATTGTATTTGATTGTAAGAACTGGGAGAAAACCTTATTGTTTTGATTGAACCATGGCTAGGAAGCTGGACCACCTTTCCATGCTCTTTGGAGACCCTTAACTAAGGACCTTAGGTTATGCTGACCAGAAACTCAGTCAAACCCAAAGATTGATGCAAGGAGTTTTCTTACAATTATACATCTCAAGCAGTTCAAGTCTTACCTGAAAACTGGCTCCATATTGACCAATCAGTTATTGTTTCCATGTTCCTTTGATTGTTCACAGACACTTGGAAGAAGTGGGACACTGTAAACCTTAAAACTTCTTAGACTTATGAATGTTGGAAATTTCCCCCATTGGGAAATTTCATACTTGAAAAAATTTCCTACTGATAGTAAGAACTCTATTGGAATATGAAACTCCTTGGCATGGGAGGATCCTTCTCCTCCCTACTTAAGACTACTTTAGGACAGAAACCTTTTGCTAAACAATGGAAAGGGCTTTGACCTATGCTTAAGCATAGAACAGGAGGTTCTTTGAGTCATGATTGATTTTAGAATTGATACAATAGAGATACTTGGAATGACAGAACCAGGTCTTGGAAACTACAATCTCCACCCTACTCAGAGTAACAGGATTTAGGAAGGGCTGCAGCAAAGATCAAGATTTAATTATTTGAGAATATGACCTTCAACAGACATGTGCAAAGGGGAGAGACCTCTGGGTGGTCCTGGTTTAAGTTAGAGTCACCATTGGCACAGGGGAAACATTGACAGTGATTGGTAGATGTGAGAACTGAGGGTAGGGGACTTAGATGGTTGCCTTAAAGATAGCAGGGTCTGAGGACAGGAGGAAAGTTTTTTGCTCTGAGAGGTTTTGCTCTGAGGAGGTTTTGCTCTGAAGGAGTCTGGAGGTGGAGGCCCCTGAGACTGATTCTCCATTTTGGTCACGTGAGTGATAGGGACTGATCTCTTTTCTTTGCCTCAGCTATCTAAGGGCTTGGACCTTTTGGCCCAGCCAAAACAGAGGGGGTATTTAAGTCCTATTCCCTTCTCTCCCTTCTCTCTCTCTCTCTCTCTCTCTCTCTCTCTCTCTCTCTCTCTCTATTTCTCTCTCTCTCTCTCTCTCTCTCTCATACCTTTCTTCCTCCTGTTTGTAATTAAAAACTCCAAAAGGTTGACTGCTGACTTGAGTTTTCATTTAGGAATTACATAGCTGAATTCCTTGGCAACCTTAAATTAATATATATCAATCTTTTAAAGTGATTTTGATATCACAACACCTGTTTTTCAGATTTCAGGAAATTGTACCTTTTCACTCTCCCCCTTACAACTTAGAAAGTCCCTAATCTTTCCTCCAGTTAAAAATCAGATTACCTAATGTATTGTTTCCTTTTAATTAATTGGCCTTATTTAGTTAATTGTTTTTAAAGTATCAAATTCTGTCTCCCCCCCACCCCATTCCAGTACTAAAGCTGAGGAAGGCCACTAGTCCCAATTTGTTACACATTTAGCTACACTAAATCAAAATGCTTGGAAACTCCAACCTTTGTTTCCTCAATCATCTCATCTTTTGCCCATGACACCACCAATGTACTTTTATTTATTATTATTATTTTTTAAACCCTTACCTTCCATCTTGGAGTCAATACTGTGTATTGGCTCCAAGGCAGAAGAGTGGGAAGGGCTAGGCAATGGGGGTTAAGTGACTTGCCCAGGGTCACACAGCTGGGAAGTGTCTGAGGCCAGATTTGAATCTAGGACCTCCCGTCCCTAGGCCTGGCTCTCAATCCACTGAGCTACCCAGCTGCCCCCACCAATGTACTTTTAAAATAACTTATATCCCCAGTATCAGCCATAACATAGTAGGAGGTATTTATTAATGATATTAGAAATACTGTCTCCAATAAAATTGCAGTTTCTATAAAAGATATGCATGCTGTCAAACAATATTCTAAACCGTATATATAAAACCTTGTTACATATCTCTTCCCCAATCTTCCCAGAAATCTTTAGCTGTTCTGGAACTACCCTCTCATGGAATTGAAAAACTCTAATTGTCGGTTATTTGGAGCTTTTGTTTCAGCTTTTAAATTTCAATTTTCTTTAAATAATCCATATTAGATTTTTATAATGCTCTCAATTTAGCTCATTCAGTAAAAAGTAAAAACCAAAGCCATCATAGGTATACTTTTAAAAGTTCTTTTTGATTATTAATTTTGCTTTTAAAACCAACATTTATGGCAACTTACACTGATGCCTCCAATGTTCAGTAACTAATAACATTTTATGTTTCTTTTTATTTATATTAATGGCATAACTTCTTATTATTCTTCATTACAAATGTCAGCAGTATAGAAGTAGCAATTGAAACATTCAGCAAATAATAAGAAAATTGCAATGTTCTATCATTATAGTTCCCACATCAGACCCCCTCTAGTTAATGCAGAGTCAAAGTTAAACATTAATTCATCCCTTTAGCAAACATTTATTGAATGCCTACTATGTTCAAGGTACAACACTAGGTTCTGAGAGATACAGAAAGGAATTAGTTATAGAACCTGCCCTCAAAAAGCTTAAAACAGGAGAGATGTCATGTCCACAAATAAGCATAGAATAAATTAGAAAGTTTTCTGTTCCACAAAAGAGATACAGATAACATCCTATCTGAATTCAGTAGAAGGAGAGGACTTCCAGCTGCAAAATTCAAGGAGGGGGTGAAATTTAAACTATGCCTTGAAAATTGGGTAGGTTGTTGTCAAGCTTGGATAGATGAGGGCTGAGTAGCAGGTATTCAAAGTGTAGAGAATCACATTAAGGGAAAAAAGGAGGTCAGTAGGAAAGATATATTCAAGGGAATTCTGACTAAAATGTCTTTGAATCATTATAATCTCTACCTCTGCTTCAACAATTTAAAGAATATTTACTAACTTTAGAACAGTTCAAAGTACAGTGGTACCTTGATACATGAGCACCTTAAGTCACGAACAATTTGAGATATAAGCAGTCACAATCAGAGGGGGTTTTTGCTTTAAGTCACGAGAAGATATTTGAATCAGGAGCTTCTTCCACCCTCCACTAGTTAGCCTACCAAAAGTTCAGTTTCATAAGTTACAAGAGGCTATCTGGTTTAGTTCAGTGTTTATCTGGCAATGAGAACATCTGTATCAAATTGCTTTTGCTTTCTTTATTTTTGTCTTTATTAACAGCTTTCTTGGCAAATTTAACTTTTAACCGTGGGTCCTGAGAAGGGAGGAATTGAAGGAGTTACAGCAGCAGCTGGGGAGGAGCCCAAGGTGGATGAGGTAATCAGTACAACGGAGTTTAAGTAAATGTTGATGATTTGGAAAAAAATTAAATAGTTTATTAAAAAAGATACCACCCAGAAAAAGTTGCAACAATATGGCAAAACAGCCAAAATTCAAAGAAGGAAATGATAATTAAGTAAAATAAAAAATAGCAATTAAGTTTAGCAATAAAGTAAATCATCAGTAATGTGTAAGGTCACTTTTGCATTTAAATGTAGTGTTACGTGTGTAGAGAGTAAGTGATGTTAAGTAATAGCCCACAAAGTGAAAATCTTCTCTCCCAGCATCTTCTCCTAACCTTGAAGGTAAATAACATTTCATAAGCAAGTTTATTTCTTTATATTCTTTCTTATTTTCTATAAATATATTCATTTGTTATTTATAAAATACATTTTTGTATTTAAAAGCATATAAAACAAAAAAAAAGGAGTGTTTTTTTTTTTGGCTAGAACGGATTAATTGCATTTCTACTAATTTAAATGGGGAAATTCAATTTGACACATGAGCAAATTGAGTTATGAGCTTGGCCATGGAATGAATTAAACTCATGTTTCAAGGTACCACTGTACTGTGTTAAGCATTGATACAAAGTCTAGTCCTTGCCCTCATGGAGGGCAATAAGGTAATAAAATATATTCTGGTAAATTTAGTCTAATAAAGGAATAAAACATGTTCCTAGACAATTATTCATAAAATATAATAAATGAAAATTACCTTAGGGAGGTGTAAAACAGATGCTATGTGTAATCTTAGAGGTAATATTATTATCAGTTAAGGAGATAAGGAATTTTTTGAATTGGGCTTTAAAGAATGGGTAGGAATTCAAGTCAAGCACCAGGGATGCAAAGAAAAACAAAATACACATCTCTACCCTTAAGGAGTTCACAGTCTAATAATGGAAGAGACAACATGCAAACAATTATGTTCAAACACTATATATACAGAATAAGTTGGAGATAATCAGCAGAAGAAAAGCATTTGGTAAGTGGGGGTGAGGACTCTTTATGCATGCAGTCTAAAATGAACAAAGGCTCAGAAAGAGGAAAGAAAAGTATGTTTTGTTAGGAAAAATTGTTCAGTATGGCTGGAACAGAGTATATGAAAGGAAATAATAGAAGGCTACATGTCCACTCAAGGTTTAAAGTTAATAAGGATTGAGACCACCTCCAGAGGTGAGTGTTCTGCATTTGATCTAAAAAGCTTTTATTTTCATCATTGTGTTGTCACTTGTCTTTATTTCTTCTGTTTGCCTTGCTTGAGTTTTCCCTACTTTAGCTAATTGTGAAGTAGACAATTAGAAATCCTATTGTATTCCTGACAAGTACATCCTGGTTGAGCTGAGTTACAATGTTCAGGATTTGAGCAATAATAATAATTGTTAACAATTATATATCACTTGCTATGGGCCAGGGACTATATACTAAACAGTCCTCGTGACAACCCTGGGAAGTATATTTTATATTATTATATGCTTATAATAAACTATTATCCCCCAGGAAACTGAGGAAAATAGAGGTTAAGTGACTTGCCCATTCACACCTAGTATCTAAAGCTGATTTCGAACTCAAATCTTCTTGACTCCAAGCCTGACTCTATCCACTATGGAACTGTTCTCTCTTCTCTCCAAACCATACACAGATGTCAAATGTATATCCTATATTTTTAAACTAACTTTACATCATAGAATCAATACTGTACATTAGTTCCAAGACAAAAGAGTGGTAAAAGCTAGGCAATGAAAGCTAAGTGGCTTGTTCAGGATCAAGCAGCTAGGAAGTCTGAAGTTAGATTTGAATCCATGACCTTCCATATCGAGGCATGGCTCTCATTCCACCAAACCATCTAGCTGTCCCCCTAAAATTCATATTCTTAAAGCATTCATCTGACCATTTCATTTCTTGGCTCAATAAACTCCAGTGGCTCCATATTTCTTCTAGGATTGAATACAAACTCTTCTGTTTGATATTTGAAGCCTTTCACAAGCTGGTTCCTGCCCACCTTTCTAGCCTTATGCATTTTTCTTCATCTTTCATTCAATAGCTAAGACAAAGTCACTTGTGTCCTTTACTCATGACACTCCACCTCTTATTTCTTCACCTATGCAATAGCTGTCCTCCATGCCTAGAATGAATTCCCCTGCACATCTCTACTTCTTGCTTAAATTTCCATTTCTTTCAAAGTTTAGGTCCTCCTACATATATCTTCCATCGATTACTTAGCTACTAATACCTTCCACCAAAAATTATCTTGTATTTATTATCTCTGTATTTTGTATATATACTTAAATGTGTATATGTTGTCTTTTCCTAGGGAAAAGAAGTTCCTTATTAAGGGCAGGGATTGTTTCATTTATACCTGACCTGAAACACCTAGTTCACTGTTTGGAACATAATAGGCATTTAATAAAAGCTTTCTGACTGATAGGCTAGCCTCACCATAGGACAAGATTTCTTAACCTGGAGTCTTTGATTATAATTCTGGAGAATCTTGTGCATATCTTTTTAAAAATATATTTTAACTATTGTATTTCACATAACTGTTTTACTTTATAATCCTATAACAAACATTATTCTGAAAAAGGGTCCAAAAACTTCTAACCAAGATTGCCCAAAGGGTCTATGACAGAAAAATCAATTAAGTATCCCTATTCTATTATACTCAAGGGGATATAAAACAACACATACCCTTTGATACAGTAATACTTCTACTAGATCTGTGTCCCAAAGAAATAAAAAACAATGGGAAAGGACCTGCTCATACAAAAATATTTGTAGGAGCTCTTTTTATGGAAATAAAGAATTTGGAAATTAAAGGGCTGTCCCTCAATTGGGGAATGGCTGAACAAACTGTGGTAGTAGTAGTAGTCTCTTGGTAACTGAGGATGACAATTGTCTTTGTGTGTTTATGTGCACAAAGACACTTGTGCATGAAGATTTAAGTGGAAAAGTCGATGCACAGAGACAATCCCACTCTCTCGGCATTGGAAGCCTGGGTCCAGTGGCACGAAAAGTCGTTACACCTGGAGACTTCCTCAGCTGCATTGGATGGCCATGTTATCTTTTGTGCTTCAACACGCCCTAAGCACTCCACAGTGCCTTGCTGTATCGCCATCTCAGCCGTTGAACCTTCTTATTGGTTTCTTCCACCTGTTCCGCCGAAACAGTCTTCACATGCTGGGTGAGCATAGCCTTAGTTCACCAGGGGTCTACGACCCGATGGCTACCCTCACAAGGTTAGCCAGCCTGTTGAAGCCCTTGCCCGGGGTGTGGCCGCTGCTGCATGCTAGCAGCTACTAGGAGCCACAAGTGAGAGCTGGGTGTCAGGTGAGGGTCAGAGGCTGGAGAGCTGCCGTAGGAAGGCATGTCAAGCCCTCCATACCAAAGATATTACTCTTCCCTGGTATATGATGGTAATGGAATACTATTATGTTGTGAGGTATGATGAACAGGATAATTTCAGGAAGAACTGGAAAGACCTACACAAACTGATGCAAAGTGAAATAAGCAGAACCAGAAAAACATTGTACAGAGTAACAGCAATATTGTGGAATGATCAACTGTGATACACTTTAGCTACTGTGTCAAGGGAAGTTCATCCCCTCCCCCTCCTGAGTTGCTGACCTGGTCTGTCAACATTCTTCAAATTCTTCAAAAGCACAGTGTCTGCAAACATCAATAAAAGAAAGGAGGCAGGGCCTTTTGGACAGACACAGGAGTGGAGAGCAGATGGGAGGGAAAGAGAGAAAGATGTGGATAGAATAGAGGCACATGGTCTAAGAGCTTAAGAGTAAGAAAGAGATTTAACTTCATGCTTATCTACCTTTTCTATTAATAAACATTATGAAAAATAATAACTGGTAGATATATTCATTGTAATTATAACACTACTATAAGCAATACAATGATCCAGAAAATTTCTGAGGAACTTATGGCAAAAAATGCTCTCCACCTCCAGAGAAAGAACTATTGTAATCAGAATGCAGATTAAAGCATATAATTTTTCAATTGTTTATTTGGGTTTATGTTTGGGGGTTTTGTTTTTAGAAGATTACTCACTTACAAAAATGAATAATATGAGAATATGTTTTGAATTATAATACATACGTAACTCAGACTGAATTGCCTGTCAGCACCAGGAAAGGGAAGCAGAAGGGAGAGATGGAGCTAAGTTCAATCATATAACTTAGGACAACTGGTGTGCAAATGTATTATTACATGTAATTGGTAAAAAACTAAAAACATTTTTTAAAGAAGAATCTTATTCTAGGACTTGACTTTGTAGATTCTTTTTTTATTTTCTTAATTAAAACCCTTATCTTCTGTCTTAGAATCAATACTAAGCATTTTCCCAAGGTTGAAGAGGTAAGAGTTAGGCAATTGGTGTTAAGTAACTTGCCCAGAATCACATAGCTAAGAAGTATCTGAGGGTAAATTTGAACCCAGCACCACCTGTCTACAGTCCTGGCTCTCTATCTACTGAGTGACCTACCAGCTTCATACAGATGCTTTTGTTTTATCTAATTTTCATTGTGACTTGGAAATAGAACAAGTCAGAAATAAGTATAGCATCAGTTAAAGGTACAAGATTTGTAAAGTACTTAGTACAGTACTTGACACATAGTAGGAGTTATATAATAGTAACTCCATTCCCTTTTCTCTTCCCTCTGTGGAAAGGAAAGCTCAATATTAGGTAGTTCTCTAGATACCCACCAGAACTGTGCAAAATACAACTGTTGCTGCCTCAAGAAAGATGTGACCAAGATTCTGTGACACCCTTGCTGCACAGTTTGTAAATTGCCTAGTTAAGTGTGGTTTCAAACTGTGTTACCCACTTATAAACTGTGTTAAGTTTCTTAATACTTTAAAGTTGCTAGTGTGAACCATTTTGCTGTGACAAAGGACTGCTTTAAAATTGGTCTTTTACTTTAAGCAAGTAATATTTCTACTTTAGCAAGTCTGACAAAAGAGGGACAGGATTTATTAACTGTAAATTCAATTCCATTCAATGAATATTTATTAAGTATCTTCTTATAGAGAGATAATATGGACTAGTAGGAAATGTCTTGAATTTAGAATCAGAGTACCTGAGTTCAAGATCTGGCTCTGTATGACTATGTGCTAGTAATCTAACCTTTCTAGGTCTCAGTTTCCTCACATATAAAATGAGACAATTGGACTACATAGCCTCTAAGACAGTGATGGTGAACCTATGGCATGGGTGCCAAAGATGGCAAGCAGAGCACTCTCTGTGGGTACATGACCACCCTGCCCCCCCAGCCCTGAGAAAGGCAGAGGGACTCAGGCAAAGCTGCTCCTCTCCCCCTCTCCACTGCACCTGATGACATTTTTTCACATCCCCCACCTCTCTACCCAGTAGCTCAATGTGAACACGCAGTGGGGTAAAATGGGTAGCTCACAGGCGGCAGAGCTAGAGAAGAACAGAGCACTCAGGCCACTCTCTTTGCTTTTTCTATACTGACTGAGGACATTTCTCACTTCACTCATTCCTCCACCCAGCAGCCCAATGGGAGAATTTCCTCCCTCCCCTGTGTGGGGTAAGAAGGTTGGGAAAAGGTGTGCCTTGCACTTGGGAGGGTGGAGAGGCATGGCATATGGTTTCTGAGGGGGCAAACACAGCACTCATCTGGAGGTTAGGGTGGGGGCAGGGCCCAGAATTCCATCTCTAAAGATATTCTATCAGTGCTCTAAGATATCTTCAAATTCCAAGATCCCAAGACATTCAAGATATTCAAGGAAGGGAGGAGTAAGGGATGCAGAGATTTAAAATGGCATTTTCTTTGCTTTTCAGGGTTTTTCATGTGATATTTTTTAAAAAGGTATAATATTTATAAGGAAAATGAGTGGGATTGAAAAACAGGGGATACTGAAGGTTTTATAATAGGGAATGGAGGAGTTGAAGGAAGAGAGGGTATATGGCTGCTGATGAGGTAAAAGGAGAGAGATGCCACCTACTGAGAGGCTATTCTGAAAAACTGGCTTCCAGAAAAATGGTCACATGATAGCCTGAGGGGAAGTCTTCTCTATAGTTTGATGTTGCAGATACCCCAGAGCAGGTAAGCTCAGACCCTCCTGAGGGACAAGCCTCCCCAGACTTAGTCGCCCAGCAGGGGTCCAATAAGGACCATTTATAGTTGAATAGCTGTCCTGAGATTCAGCTCCCTCTATGTCCCTTGAAATGTTAGTCCTCTTATCTGACTGCGATATTCAAATAAAGATAAATTTTAAAAACAAGTTTGGATTGGGGAGTTATCAGGGAAGAGGGAAGAGGAATTTCCCTAGATGAGGTTTTGAGTCTCTCTCAGCTTGTGAACTGAGGCCAGGCCTCAGTTGATGGAGGGTTTCCTTTATTCCTGTCTATGCTAATCTATTTCTAGTTTTCTTAAATTCAAAGTCTTAGCAGTGGATAGTAAACAACAAGAAAAGTTCTGACTTTCAGAGCTGGTTGGGCCTATCTCTTCAGGCTGACTCCCTTAAAGTCTGGTTTTACAGTCCAAACTGCTTCCCTTAAGTCCTTTTGTCTGATGAATGCGATCACAGGGATTCAGGTAGAGCACACAGTTGGGAATTTCAGGAATAGAGGCTCTTCTATCCAAGGACAGGGAGAGAGCTCCTTCCAGTTCCAAGGCCAGGAAGTGCTAGTCACAAGACAAACTGCCACTCCCACTTGCCCCTTCCCCCACCAACTGTCAGTCTTGTCAATATCATCTCTCTAATACTCCAACTGCTGTTGGTTCCAACTCAGTGGCAGAAAGTCCAGAACTTGCTTTAGTTTTCCTTTCCACAGAGGCAAAAATATTAGAAACAGTTGACAAAAAGTTTTTAAAGGATGGATATAAGAGTTTATGACCATGAGCCCTCCTTTAACAAACATTTTGTTCTTTTGATAGGTCTGCATTCCCCTCAATTTTTCTGTCTTAGAAGGTTGTCTTCATAAAATGAAAGGCAAAAAACAAACAAAAACTATTAACTGCTAACCAATCTTCTGGAAATGAGCCTCTTTGGATGTGGCTAGGCATGTCTTCCTGTGAGAAAGAAAGAAAGAAAGAAAGAAAGAAAGAAAGAAAGAAAGAAAGAAAGAAAGAAAGAAAGAAAGAAAGAAAGAAAGAAAGAAAGAAAGAAAGAAAGAAAGAAAGAAAGAAAGAAAGAAAGAAAGAAAGAAAGAAAGAAAGAAAGAAAGAAAGAAAGAAAGAAAGAAAGAAAGAAAGAAAGAAAGAAAGAAAGAAAGATATAGATAGATAGATAAGATGGAGAGAGACAGAGAGAGAGACAGAGAGAGAGATAGAGATAGAGAGATAGAGAGAGAAGAGAGAGAGAGAGAGAGAGAGAGAGAGAGAGAGAGAGAGAGAGAGAGAGAGAGAGAGAGAGAGAGAAGTACATTGCCAAACCTGTACTTGATGCCTTACTACATTGGTAGGACTCATCAGAATTTGTGCTCCACTGACATAGACTTATCAAAGAAGTTTCCCCCCATATCATAGGGAAGCTTCAAAGGACTTTAGCAGAAAGGATCATAAATACAAATTCAAATTTCACAAAAGTGGAGTTTGAATCTTTTGATAAGGTAAAATTAAAAAATTCAGTCATTTTTCCCTTTAACCTGCCTGTTTCTATATATATTTTTTCAGAGTAATAGAATCTAATTCCAAAATGGTATGCTCATCAAAATATTCATCTATTAGATAATCGATGCTCAAAGGAGATATTCTAAGTATTGCTAAAAGGATGTTTATTCTTAGATTCCTTTCTTTGACATAAGAGAGGCTTATATTTCTCAAAAGATTGTCATTATTTCCTGCAGGCTTCCTTTTGTATGATATTCCACTCCTAACTACTTACTTCTAAGTATTCTGTTCTATAGAGAACTGATTTCCTAATATAACATCCCTTAGCAAGGTAGTGTTGTTCAGTCATATCAGTCCTATTTGACTCTTCATGACCACATTTGTAGATTTCCTAGCAAAGATACTGGAGAGATTTGCTATTTCCTTCTCCAGCTCAGGTAAACAGGGTTAAGTGATTTGCCCAGGGACACACAGCTAGTAAGTGTAGGAGGTCAGAATTGAACTCATATCTTCCCTAATTCCAGGTCTAATGCTATATCCACTCCACCCCCGGGCATAAGGTGCTGACTGACTTCAAAGACTCTCTAATTTGTATGTAGTTTCTCTCAGTTTGGGAAGTGAGGAAACTAATGGGAAGTCAAACCTCAAACAGGAGAGTGGAGATCCTTTACATATGAAGAGTTTGGAGGAATTGAAGGAGAGAATAAGGAGAGAAGAATGGAGAGGTGATGGTCCTTCCAAGGCAACAATGTGTACATGGCAGTTGATGTCTTCCATATGTGCAATTCCATTCATCAAGATCATGAGAAATGATATCTAAATGGACAAGTGGAGAGGCATGTAACTGTGGGTTTAGAGGGGGGGGGGAAACAGCCTCAAGGGTCTCCATTACCCATATGCCTTACTTCTGCTTTATTATCTGATTTTTATAAAAATTGTATTAAAGAACACATTTACCAGATTCAATATTACTTCTCATAAATGCTAGTGAAGACCATGCTATGTTGCCTGGTGTTCCTTTGTTTACAGCAAGAGGATACAATGGGATCCACAAAGAAAATGACCTTTCCTGGTACAGGACTTGGAGCTCAACCCCCAGCTCATTGTTAAAGAGGATTACTCTTTAACTGGGGCATAAGCACAAGCCATTTCATAACTACACTTCCAAGTGCAGAATTACTATGAACTCAGGCCAAGTTTTATAAATCTGGCTCATAGACAAGAGCTTAAGAGTAACCGGATCTTACACTGACATTGGCACCAACTTTCACATTTCATTCTTTCAAGGACTCTTGAGACTTTCAGCATCTATATTCCACTTAATTCTATTTTAAAACCTCTATCTAGTGGTTCAGTCCCAACAGACCCATCAAACTTCACATGTCTTTACTGACAAATAGGTATTGGATTTTTCTTTTCTTTTTTTTTCCTGAGCCCTTTGTGGTGGACTCCCTGAAGGCAGCACTTTATTTCCATCAAGAAGCCATAGCTAAGTGGTTTGGGAACAGGCATTTTTGAATTTTAAGCTGAATCATGGAACTAGCATTAGGCAAATCAGCTCTCTCATGTAGAAGCTTAGGACTCTAGATTCTGGCGCTCTGTATACAAAATGCAAAAGTCATTTTATTCTTCCCATTAACATCAAACTATCGTTCAGTCTAGCATTTACTAACTAACCTAGTGAGGTCATATAATTTGACTTGACACTATATAATTTTTGAATCACCTAATACCAGAAGTTAAGTTGGTTGACCAAAGTAAGGCATGCAACAGAGACAGTAGATTTTAGACAGTAGATTCATTAAAACAAGAGCATAAGAACTGATGAACAGCATTCAGCAGCATATGCAATGAAAATTGGAATTGGGTGAAAATCCCAGCTTGGCCACTAACTGCCTATACAACTTTGGGCAAGCCACTTAATCTTAGCCAATCATTTCTTTTCTCCAACAATAACAGCAACAGCAATAGCTGGGGTTTATATAGTACTTCAAGATTAAACAAAAAACACACTATTTTTGTTATCTAATTTTGCCCTCACTACAACCCTGGGAGGTATTACTATGAAGTATTATTACCCCTTTTTACATATGAGGAAAGTGAGGCAGCCAGTTTTAGTGATTTGGTCAAGATCACATAGCTAACAAATATCTAAGGCAGGATTCTTATTCAGTTCTTTCTGACTCTAAATCTGGCATTCAAAACCCTTAGCTGTAAAATCTGGGAATTGGGCAAGACAACCTCTCAGGCAAGAGTTTTGTTTTTTTTTTAAACCCTTACCTTCTGTCTTAGAATTAATACTGTATAATGGTTCCAAGGCAGAACAGTGATAAGGGCTAGGCAAAGGGGATTAAATGACTTGCCCAAGGTCACATAGCTAGGAAGTGTCTGAGGTCAGATTTGAACCTAGGACCTCCCATCTCTAGGCCTCACTATCAATCCACTGAGCTACCTAGCTGCCTCCCCCTCCCCCAGGAGTTTCTTAAACTAAATGTCTGTGAATACACATATGTGTGTCTATATATGTAAGTATGTGGGTACATATATATTTCTATAACTGTATTTCAATAAGATTACCTTCCTTTGTAAATCTATGTATTTTATGTGTTTAAGAACCTTGTGAGAAGAGGTCCATCAGCTTCACCAAATTGACAAAGAGATTCATGACCCCCCCCCCCCAAAAAAGGCTAAGAAACTGCTCTAAAGTGTCTTTCAGTACTTAATCTATGACTGTGAAATCTATTAATTTATTCTCTCCTAATCCCACTCAGTTTCCCATTCCTCCCTCCCCTTACAAAATCTACATCTTAGGAAATTAGGTGGATTTTCTATAAGAAAAGAATTGTAGTCATCAGCAAATCATTGAGGTTTTTTTTCCCTTTTATTTTGATTTGCCCAGTATCATGGAAGCTATGAAAAGTGGAAAGCTACAAAGGTGGTCATGAGATAATTGAACCCAGACCAAAGCAGGTATACCTACATTTAAGCAAGAAGAATCCCTGCAGAGATAAGGGGGAGGAAAATACTCAAAGCCTTAAACCTCTCCCTAGAGTCCCATTACTTTTGGGAAGAAGATGTTTAAAATCAGCTTCATTTCTTCATCATACTGTATTTTAATTTAAAATCCAAGATTTTTAATTTTTTGTTTGAGATTGTATTTTTATAAAAATCCAAGATTTTGATATTTGTTTGAGAAAATATCTTCAAGGAAGAAGCTTGCTAATTTCTAAATCCAGAGAATGAACTGTTGCAGAAAGATGCCAGAAAACCTACACTACAGCGAGAAGATCAAGAATGAACTTTTGATGTGGTTGATTGAACTGAAGTTTGATTGAACATTTATAGTAAATGTACAATTTTTTTGCCAAAGGGGACTGCCCCTAATTTGGCTTTCTGTCAATGCGCCTAGCAAAACATTGGTTTTGTTTTATTTCTTTTCTATTTCTCCCTCACTACTCTAATTTCCTCTTAGAAAATTGAATATTGTATGCATGTGTAGTTAGAAGTGCGTTTAGGACTACAAGATGATTACGTTAAATGATAAATGGGGAGACTAGTCTCCCAATGATCATGGGGGGGAATTGTGAATCTTGAAAATTCTCAGACTCTACCTTAAAACATTTTTGGTTAAGGCTGCTATCCCCTTGTTTTTTAATGAAGGGACTTTAGTCAGGAATGTAGGTGGGAACCCTAATATTACTCTACCCATACTTAGGCATACTTTAGGGAAAGATAAAGTTGTAAACTCCTGATTAAACAATGAAAAGTCCCCAACCCAAACTTAAAGTGAAGCAAGAACCCTTAAGCTAGGTCTATTTTTAGAACTAATACAAAGAGGTGCTAAGTACCTATGAAGATCAAATTAATCAAGCAACTTGCAAAGGACAAGGTTAATCTACTCAGGTGTGAATAACTCAAAAGTTTTAGTCTACTCAGTTGTGAATTAAGAATGGTCAGTCCTTTGGAAAACGTCTACTGTGATTGGTAGACATAGAAATTTAGGGGAGGTGACATAGGAGAAGATTTTCTTTAAAAGGAAGGGGTTTAGGCCTCTGAAAAAGATTCAGCTTTGGAACTGAATTGGAGGTCAGGAGTCAGAAGAGGCTGCTGGGGCTCTGAACTGAGTTCAGCTTCCTGAGCTAAACTGGAGGGTGTCTCTGAACATTAGAGCTTGCTTGGAACAAAATCTTGTGGTGAGTGATTAAAGATTGACTAGTCTCTCTTAAAGCTCAGGTCTCTGCCCTTTTCCCATTATTTCCACTTACTCTGGCCTCTCTTTTCTTTAATTCCTTTATTTGTATTAATTAAAATCTCCATAAAACCCAGCTGACTTGGGAATATTTAATATTTGGGAATTTTCCCATGGCGACCACTTTATTTTTGATATAAAATGAAGACACTAAAAATTATCTTTACCAGTGTGGCCAAAATCTTACAGTTTGGCCATTTACATATTTTCTCGGTCACAGTTTATGGCAACCACTCTTTTGTATGTAACAATACTCCCACATAAAGAACAAAGTGTAAGCATTAAGGACAGACACAGACTCATTCAAGACTCTCAACTTAAGGATTCAGATTTCAAGAGTTCAGACATGCCCCAGACACTATGATTCTATATCCCCCATGTTACTCCCTTTTAGATCAGCCACACTATGTTGGTAGATAGCCTGGGGACAGGCCAGTCTTAATACCCAACTCATCTGACCATCCTGACTCTAGGAGCACTTCTTTAAACAACCCTGAATTTCTGATTGGTAGAATAAACCAATGCATAGTTTCCCTTCTTATTCCTAGGAATTCCAAGAAATATTTGAGGGTATCTCTCTCCTGAATGTGCCTGAAAGAAAGAAGAGAAAGGCATCTGAGATGACTATGAAGTTTGGGGACTGGAAGAAGAATATTGCCATATGAGGAAGGAAAATGTAAAAAAAAAATGGATTTGTCAGGAAAGAGAAAAGCTGAGTAGAGATGCCAATTGATGTCTGCAGAACTTGTGAATGATATGGATGTGGGGAGTAAAGATATATTTACATATGCCAGAATGTTAAAATTAAGTATCATTCTAAGTATTCTGAAAGAGGTAGATTGAAGATATAAGTATTTTATTTAAATGAGTAGCAAATATATGGAACTTACCATTCTAAGAGTGAGTACAGAATAAAAAGCAGTCAGATAGAAGCATAATAAAGTTTTTTTAAACTAGAAATTATTTAAAGATATAGATTTTTTGAGGTCCAACTCTTGGAAGACAACCACTGAAATCCCTCCCCAAACCTCCCCTTAGTGCTTTTGTCAGAGACAATATTCCTCAGGGGCTCAATGGTTATGGTAGATCTTACAGTGTGTTTCAGCATCTCTGCATTAATTCAAGCACAAATAAGAATAGGAATGCATTTATTACCTTGTCTAGCTCAATAATGTGCTCAATATATTTATAACTAAATAGATGATCCTTTGACATGTCAGCATCCTGACTGGCAAGTGAATTAATATGAAATTTCAATTGACCTAACTATCCTTTAAAATGTAAAATTCTACCATAAATTAGAACAAAGTTCCCTCAATTAAAAAAATGGAAATTTTCAGAAAAAGGGATGCCACTTTTTAAGTAACCATTTAAATGACATCTTTCACCTGTAATTTCAAAGTTTAATTTAAAATTCATTCTATCACAGATTACAAAGTTTTTCTGGTAACTTCAATTTGAAAGTTTAAGACAGTGTGGGTTTAAATGATGTAAAAGCTAGGGAAAACTTGTTATTTCATCCCTATAGTTATGGATGTTACTAAAAATCATTGATAGAATTATAGCCTCAATAAGGATAGGAGTAGAGGTCAGCAGAATGAAAGTTTGAGCTTCTTTACAAATTGCTTTCCTGATAATATAATCCTAGAGATAAATTGGAACTTGAAAAGTCATCAAGTTTATCCTGGAACTAGGCTTCCTTTCACTTCCCAGTTTTCAAGTCTAAACCATTCTTTTTGAGGACAGGAATTGTCTTGCTTCTTTGTATCTGTCTCCCCACTGCTTAGAATGGTGCTTGGCATATACTGCGTGCTTTATTAATTATATATAACAGCTAGCATTTAGAAACAGTTTTTACATTAACTCATTTTCTTGTTACAACAACCCTGGGAAGTAAGTGCTATTATTATTCCCATTTTACAGATGAAGAAACATAAATGTATATATGTATGTGTATGTGTATATGTGCATATATAGATATATGGACATAAATATGCCATAAGATATCCTAATCTTAAACTTTAATAGCTATACACACATTCATATGGAACAGCTAGCTGGCACAGAGAGTAAAGATCTAGGTCTGGAGTCAGGAAAACCTGAGTTCCAATCTGGTCTCAGACCCTTAGTAGGTGTGCCACCTTAGGCAATTCACCTGACTCTGTTTTCCTCAGTTTCCTCATCTGTAAAATGAACTGGAGAAGAAAATGGTTAACTACTCTTTGCCAAGGAAAGCCCAAATGGGGTCATGCAGAAAGAAGCATGGCTGAAACAATTCAACAAATAACAACCAATATAGTCACACACAAATACATAGATATGTGTGTACATGTATATATATATATATATATATATATATATATACATATACGTACACAAATGTATGTATACTTCACACATAAATATGCTTCTGTATTTCAAATTTAAACCATCATTCAACAATTACGACAGGCAATACATTGTGGTGGTATAGGATTCCAGGCATATACATCTGGAAAATGTGGTTGATGTATTGATATGATATTATACTTGGTCAGAGCAGTTAATGAGACAGATCAGAGGCCAGAAGTATCTCTAGGCCTGAGCCACAGAGGGCTCAGCTCTGGTCTGGTCAGACAGCATTCCAATGCATGATTTATGAGCAGGCCATGCGGTCTTTGTTCTGGGAGTTTGAAAAGAGTGGGCTTTTACCCATGCCCCTATCTTGTATGTCATTGATATGTCAAGCCAATGTAAATCCACTATGTGCTGTTGCATATGCATTACATACCTCTTACCTCATTATCTCAATAAAAAATCAGGAGGGGTGCCATTCTTTCTCTTCTTCCTTTCTTCTCTCTCTCTCTCTAACCTACCTCCTGGGCATATGGATTGCTCCTGCTATGGAGCTCCATTGTGTCTCTAAAGTCTTCTTTTTTTATTCTTTTCTTCCCTTCTCACCTCATACCTGATTCCTTATCCTATCAAAGAAATCTACTTTCCATGCATTCTTGGTTAATTTTTATCTTTCTTCACTATATGCACTACAAAGAAAGATAACAGGAAGAAGTGTCCTTCCTCTCTGCAATCTGATCTGTGTGTGTCTGCCTCAGTTATTACCCTCCCTTTGGCTTCTTTCTCCTCCTCAAAACCATAATCCTATAGATATTTCCTTTTATGCAGTGCCTGCTGGCTGGCTCGCTGCAGGTAGGCACTGGGATTACAGAATTCAAAAGTGACCCAGTCCTTAGTCCTTAAGGAACATTCAGCCTAGTCAAAGAATATGACATGGATACAAATAACTAAAATTCTAGTAATAAATGATCAAATGAAATCATGCAGGAATGGTTAAGAGATATTTATAAACCTTTACCTGCTATCATAGAATCAATGTGTGTATTGGTTCAAAGAGAGAAGAGTGGTAAAGTTACTGAGGTTGTGACTTACACAGGGTCCCATAAGTAGAAAGTGTCTGAGGCCAAATTTGAACCCAGGACATCCCATCTCTAGACCTGACTCTCTATCCATTAAGCCACCTTGCTGCCCCTGGATAAGAGACTCTGAGGAATTAATTCTAAATAAGAGAATCAGGGAAGGCTTTAGAACTAAATCTTAATGGAAGAAAAGCATTTCAACAAGCAGATCTATAGATGGTGTCTTCTTGATATATGGGGATGATCAATAAATTTGGTAGGAAATTGGTTGAAATCAGGTCATAGGTAGTAGTCCCATTTGTGTAAAACAGAATGCACAATGGAAAGTACACATATCCTTTCCATAATGTAAGGGTTAGGGACCCAGCATCTCAAGATCTAGAAAATCCTCATAAAAGTTTTTGGTCTCCCTTCATGACAGAGAAGAAGTCTGAATTTTTTCTTTTTCTTTTATGGGAAGGATGTTAACCATATTTATGAGTTACTAACCTTTTTTCAAGATATCTCTCTGTTAGTAGTCTTTGTGTCTGCTGGCTTTCATGCTCTTTTTGCATACTTTAACTTTTTACTTATTTTAACTTTAAAAAAGAAACTGTATATTTATGGTATTAAATGGTAAAATATGTTTATATTATACAATGTGATATATATTTTATACATTTCTGAGTTTCTAGCCCATGAAGAGTGAATCAAACTCTTATCAAGGTCTTATCAATGAGCAACTTTTAACTTAATCAATCAAAAATTTAAGTACCCCTACTTAGTACCTTATCAGTCACTATCTATGAGAGTTCACAAGTCACTTGCTAGAGTGAGTGACAACCCCCTGCCCAGTGCTAGACAAATTGAAAGACTGTAATTGGTTCCCTTAAAGTGGGGAAGGGACAGGAAGTGATGTGGGACAAGGATTATAAAAAGTCCTGAACTTCCTGTCCAAGGGACTTCTCCTTTGAACTTCTTTGTAGTATGTCTTTGGACCTCAGGTCACCACACATCACAGGAGAGTGCAGGATGATAGGGTTTAAGTAAACTTTAACATGAAAGAGTGGTCAGAGAGAGCAGCAAAGGGAAAGAATAACTAACATTATTGTATATGAGGCCAAAGGCTCTAGATGTTATTTAGTGGCAACTGGGAGGAGTAATGAGATCATTCGATTCATCAGATCAAAGGCTATAGGAGTGGTAAGCTTTCTTTCTTTTTTCCTTTTCTTTTTCAAGATTATGACTGTACAATTTTCAATAACTGATATTTTGTGATCTATTTTCTCTTCCTCCTTTCTACTCCTCCCTCTTCCTCAAGACAGCAGGTAATATAATAAAGGTTGGACATGTGTTATACAATATATATTTCCATGTTCATCATGCTGAGAAATAAAACACCTATCAGTTATATTAGAGCAAAAATCATGAAGGAAATAAATTGAAGAATCCTTGTTTCAATGTGCATTCAAACTTCATCAGTTCCTTCTATAGTACTGGTTAGCTTTTCTTGTCATGAGTAACCTTGGAGCTGTCCTGGATCCTTACATTGCTGATAGTAAAGTCATTCACAGTTGATTATCATACTTTATTGCTTTTACTGTGTACAAAATTTTCTCCTGGTTCTGATTACTTTACTTTGCATCACTTCATATAAGTCTTTCCAGGAAGTTTTTTGTGTATTTGTCACTTTTTATGGCACAATAGAATACCATTACAAGCAAATGCCAGAACTTGTTCAGCCATTCCCCAATTCAGTTTCCAGCTCTTGCTATCACAAAAACAGTTACTGTAAGTATTTTTGTACACATAGGTCCTTTCTCCCTATCTTTGATCTCTTTGGGAGGAGTGATAAGTTTCCAAAGATATCATAAGACCTGTTCCAACCATGAGGTCAGTGAAGTCAAAGTCACCACTTTTGATAACTGCATTGATAACTGCAAGAAAACCCCAAATGGAGTCACAAAGAGATAGACACGACTGAAACAACTACAACTTGTAGAAGTGTAGCCTAGTATAGAGGAGATAATTGAAGCAATGAAGAAGATGAAATTGCCAAGGAAAAGTGTATACAAAGAAAATAATGGAGCATTCTATTTTTAAAAGACCACTAGGGAAAGAGATTCCCTCAGTAGTCTAGCCTAGAATCTAATAACTCTCATGTTTATAGCCAAACTGAATCCCTAAAATTGTACTGAAGCCCATTTCCCTTCCTATAAACCTCATTGCAGGTGAAAAACAGCTGGCCATCATGACCTGATAATACCATTATCATATTTGGAAAAATTATTAGGGTATACATATTCTAGTACATCTCTGAAGATGCTTGCCTTCCAGAAACAATAATTAATGGGTTGCAGGGGCTCCAAAACCAATAAAAGTGAAGCCTGCCCATTAAATTCAACTCTACTATTTGTCTGCATCCTTAGACCTCACTCCAAAGAATGGCAGTACTGAGAAAACAAGTGTCAACCTCATCTGATGAAGATATTTAACTTTTAAGGATTTAGGAGAAGGATCTAGAGATAGTAAGGTGTGAAACCACAGGCTCATCTTTTTACTCAAAGGACAAGCAAAGGACACTACCAAAAACCAAAACTCAAAGTGACTTTTAATCTTTTTAGAGTTCTGTTTTTCACTATTATAATATGCTTTAATTATTTGTCTTCTAATTATTCACTGTGCATGTACTTCACAAGGTTATGCTAAATATATATTTTAGCATTTTTTCTGCCCCAAATAAGATACTATCACTATCTAAAAATTCAGTTAAAAATGAATTAAAAAACCTTTCAGGTTCACTTTTTTACAGTTCAGATTTTAATGAATTTTTACATGGATTGAATATGACAGAGATATATAAAACACCTAGGCAAGCTGCGTGGCACAGAGGAGCAGGAGACCTGGAGTCAGGAAGATTTGTCTTCCTGAATTCAAATCTGACTTCAGACATTTTCATATCTGTGTAATTCTGGGAGATTCACTTAACCATGTTTGCCTCAGTTTCCTCATTTATAAAATGAGCTGGAGAAGGAGATAGCAAACTACTCTAGTATTTTTGTCAAGAAAATTTCAAATGAGTATCATGAAGAGTCAGATATAACTAAAATAACTAAGCAATAAAAACAAAGCTCCTATTTGCTATGGGCAAGGCACTACACTAGGGATTGGGGATACAAGATGAAAAGGTAAATAGTTTCTGCACTTACAGAGCTTACATGATTCATTGTTCACAATAATCAAGAAGTACCTATGAGAGGCAATTAGGTGGCTCAGTGTATAAAGAGCTAGGCTTAGAGTTGGGAGGTTCTGGGTTCAAATTTGCTTCAGACACTTCCTATCTGTGTGACCCTGGGCAAGTCACTTGGCCCTAATTGCCTAGTGCTTACTGATCTTCAGCCTTGGAACTAATACTTAGAATTGATTCTAAGAGAGAAGATAAGAGGTTTTTTTTTTTTTTTAAAGCACCTGTATATAAATAAGTAAAATATAAGATAAAGAATGATGGAGGAAAATGCCACAATCAAATTTGAATGGTAGTTTACTAGACCTCCTTCTAAGTCTTTAGGGTCCTATGAATATAGACTTGGTATCTTTGCCTGCTTCCAAATTTATTCTTTTCCATTTCAGGTGAAGGGAGAGAGATACTCTAGAAGCACAGCATCTAGGTTTTGTGACCAGTTTAGCATAAATACCCTGAAGAGCAGAGCAAAGAGTGACCTTTGGGACCCTATCCAGTAGTTACTGAAACAAAGACTCTTCCTACAATTATGCTGCATTTGGACATGAAACTGGTGTGACCAATGCTATTAGGAATTTAACAAAGTAGGAAGCCACTGTTCCCAGAGACTAAGATGAGATAAGGGAGAGCTTGTTCCACAAAGTGTTGAGAGGAAATATTTATACTTTAGTTCTTGTTATATATTGGAAGTATCAAGTTAATTGATATTAATTAAATAGTGATATGGAACTAGAGTACTAGTGTAATTATGGTCAGAGAGGGAACACAGACATACACAGAGGAGAGAGAGAGAGAGAGAGAGAGAGAGAGGGAGAGAGAGAGAGAGAGAGAGAGAGAGAGAGAGAGAGAGAGAGAGAGAGAGAGAGAGAGAGAGAGTTGAGAGAATGGAGAAGGGGAAGAGATTGATTTTACCCTCTTTTTCCTTTGGGGAAAGTAATCCAGTTTTGTCTCTCTGAGGGAAGGACTATGGCTCCTCAGAGAATGGTTCTGGTAGGTGGAGATTAAGAACTAGAGGGTTAAGCTTTGGTAAGATGACACACTGCCTTCCCTTTTGGTCCCAGCTATTGTTGAGAGGCAGGATGGACTCTTCTGCCTCTAGGTCCTTCATGGACGCCAATTGCTACTTCCCCACCAAGACCTGGGATTACTCCTCAGCCTAGGAGAGAAGATTGCTTCTTGAATCTGGTTGTTTGGATCCCTAGGATCCTGAGTTAACCCTTCTCTTTGGGGATGTAAAGATTAAAATTTTGGGGAAGCTGAGGCAGGTAGAAATTAGTTTCTCTCTGCAAGGAGTATTATTTTTATGAGGTTTATTAAAGGTCAAGGGTTAAAGAAAATACAAGCAAGAGAAGCACACACTAGGTGGACCATGAGGACCACCAAAATTTAACTCACATCATGAGACGTATCTGCCAGCGGAGCCAGGAAGAGAAGAGCCTGCTGTGGGCGGAGACCCTTTAAATAATGATTTTGCTTTTGGCCCAGGTGAGAATTCAGTGAGATTACAAAACATTTTGGAGAAGTAGAGCAAGGACTTCTGGGGATTGAAGTACTGGAATCGAGTCCATTTTTACAGGGAGAGGTATGGTTCTCCCTAAATCTTCAACCCCCTTTTCTAGTATCAGGAACTAGCCAGTCCTGATTCTAAGTAGTAGACACTTTATTTGGGTTCACCCAGGAAAGGGAGCGGAAAGTGTCAGGAGAGGAAAATGAGTAAACAGGAAAGCCCTATTGACTGGAAGACTGACCCCTCAAAACTTTCAGGGTTCAGGCTCTTGGCCTTGACCCCTCTTCCAGTCAGTTGCTAGTTTGGTCCCTGCTCCTGAGCTAACTGACTTTAGTAATGGAGTCCTGGACAAGTCCAGCGAGAGAGATGGGGAATAAATCTTTGGAGAGAGGATTTCTCTATATATGGCTTTCTTCAAAGTCCCAGTCCACAATATCTTAAGCTGAGTGAGAGATATTCAGGGGTTCACTGGGAAATAGTTGATCTCCAGAAAGACCCAATCTTAGGAGATCTGCTTCTCAGGCTCCCAGCAGAAGAAGTAAAGTAATAGTTGGAGTTCTCTCAGCTTCTCTTCTCTCACTTGAATCTTGAAATTTTTTCTCTTCTTGTACCCCCTCCGCTCACTCCTTGCACCATTGGATCTGATTCCTCTCTTGTACTCGTCACTCAAGCTTAACAGTAGAAAAAAAAACAGAAAAAAAATTTAGAGATAGGCATATTTAGACACATCAATTTGAGTGTTTGTTATGCTGGACCAATCCTTTTTGTGATGGTTTACTTTTTTATTGTTCAGTTATAGGTGTAAGAAGAATAAGGGGTAGAGAGAAATGCTTATCTAAATTTTTTAAAATGTTATTGTTATTTAAAAAGAAGTAAAAGCTATTTCACAAGTAAGAAATCATTGGTAAGCTGGGATTACATGTAGATTGATTTTCTTTCTTTGAAAGGCTTATTGGAGGACATAGTCACAAGTCACATCGGATGGAAAGGCATATAATATGGGTTGCATATGCATCGCTGGCAGGACTCTCCACACTGATGAGATCACAGATACATTAATGTATCAGAACAATCTATTATTACCTGTGAATTTTTTTGCTTACATAAGAATGAGCTCTATTTCTTTTTATATATAGGGCATTGTATAATTGAAAATTTTTTACCCTAAAAAAAAAGAACTATATTTCCCAGGAGCCCATTGACTTCCTATCCTTATGTACTTCCTGTAAACAGGGGATATTAAGCAAGGACAGGAAGGGTCCCACCTTTTTACTTCCTGTCCCAAGCTTGATGGTGGTAAGGTGGGTGTTTGAACTGGCTGATCAGCCATGGGCACATGGTCTTTATTTTGTATCCTCTTTATTCCTTGATTTCTAATGATCATTAATAAATCCTCTTAAAATATAATATTTTTATTATTGACATTTAATTTTATTTTTTGTAGCATATATGAAGTTAGTATTATGTAGTAAGAACATTTAATTTAGAGTCACATACCTCTAGCACTTAGTGACAATATGACACTGTACCCAAAATCTGGTTTCTTTGGCTTTCATTTTCTCCATATCTAAAGTTATTATCATAATATTTAATCTTTCTATCTAACAGAATGATTGTGTCTTATAAATCTTTAAATGTTATATAAGTGTGAGTTATTAGTAGTTTAAAAAAAAACAATCTCCATTCTTAATTCCATTATATGTTTCTTTAAAGTGAGCAGAAAAGGTTTAGGGCTACATAGAGGAAGAAGAAATGAAATTTTTCCTCCCTTTTTCCTCATAATTTTTTTTATTTTATTAAGAACAAAAAGGGAAAGGAAAAAAATAACACATTAGATCACATTATTAGTTACTATATTACTCAACTAGGAACGAAAATCATTTTTGTCAAGGTAGTAAAGACATTAGATGAGACTTGTACATTCAATTGCAAATTATAAAGCAGATTCTGTATGAGAGTTACATAAGGAATCTTGCCTTAAGGGAATAAAACTGAAGGAATATAGCAAAAGTGTTATTGTTAACAAGTAATATAGTCATGGATGATGCTTACAAAGGAAACAACACTATTTTATGCAACAAAAATAATAAGATTTAATACATGAACATTTTCAATAAAATATCAGAATATAAGATGATCTATTACAAAAAGACAGCTGTAGCTCTTGATAAAAACTAATAATAAAAAGAACTATTATTAAATTATCACAAGTGGACAATATTTCCATACATCCTCAGATATTGTATGCCTAGAGTGCAAGCTAACTATATATAATCAGATTGGTTATATTGCTTTACCACTTTTAAATCACAGATGCTTGGTTCTAACAACAAAATCCATAATTTTGACTAAAGAAAATGCCCACTAACATATGTAGGGAACACCCGGATATTAAAATAAGAGAAATAAAGCCTGTAATGTTAGGGAAATTTTTCAAAAGAAAACTTTAAATAAATAATAGAAATATGTTAAGATTTTAGACAACTTTCGCCTAAATAATAATCCAGTTGGGAGGGCTAAATGGTTCAGTGGATAGAGAGTCCGTCCTGGAGATTCAAGGTCCTTGATTCAAAAATAGCCTTAGATAATTCCTAACTGCATAGGAAAATCACTTCACTTCCCCCATTGCCTAGCTCTTACTGCTTGCTCTTTTCCCTTAGAACTGATTCTTAGTATTTATTCTAAAACAGAAGGTAATGGTTTAAAAAAAAAAAAACAGGCAAAGATAAATCCCTGCTAAAAGCCAACTATCCCCACCCCACACACAAACACATACATACAAACATAAATATACCCATGGACATTGGGTATGGTTTTAATAGCATTAGCTAAATGTGGATAGATAATACTTGTCAGTCTTAGCCAATAAAGAAACAAGAAGTTATCAATAAACATTTATATTAAGTTCCTATAACACAAGCAATGCGCTATTTGCTGAGGACACAAAAAAGAAAAAGAGACTCCCTGTCCTCGAGAAGCTTAAAATCTAATGGGGGAAGAGAACACATAAAAGAAAGCTGAAAATGGGAAAAAAGTAAAGAGGTCACCAGAGGATACCTGACACAGGGGCAGTGTTACAGGTAGTAGAAGTCAAACACAAAGCTGAAAATGGAACTATCTGGGAGGTTGTGAGTCTTCTCCTAATGGAATTTCTTGAGTTAATACAGGGGGACGTAAAAAACTCAACATACATAATCCATTGAACAAGCCAGGACTGAAACAAAATATTTTTTCATAATTTAATAATCTCTGAGACACTATCTCTAGCTTTCTTTTTTAACTTTGAACAGTTTTTTTCTTGCTGTTATATAAACAAAGTTTAAATTATAGGTAGCTTGCTATACTGCATTCAGTGCTGGACTTGGAGTCAGGAAGATCTGAATTCAAATTTGACCTCAACTACTAATGTGTGACCTAAGAAAAATTACCATCTCACTGAGTTCAGTTTCCTTATTATTCAAATAAGGATGATAATAGGGCAATTTTTTATTCATTCATTAAATAAACATCTATTAAGTTCCAGGCACTCTGCTAAGTGATGAGAATTCAAGAAAGAAAGAAAAAAGAAAGAAACATGTCCCCTACATCCAGTTTCTGCCCTCCAGGACCTCATTCTAATAAGAAAGAGAACATGCAAACACATACATGTATAGTATCAGGGGGAGGTCATCTCAGAAAGAAGTTATTGGGAGAAGGAGTTAACTAGGGAAAGCCTTCTCTAGATGAGTTTTGAATATAATAATGCTTAATAAAAGCTTGTTGACTGACTAATTTCAGGAGGGAGGTGATCCTTTAGAGGAATCAGGAAAGGTTTCATTTCAAGGTAGCACTTGAGCTGAACCTTGTTGTGAGGATCAAATGAAATAATGTACCTGTAATCCCTACCTCAAGGTTGTTGCCATGGAACCTTCGAAAGGGCAGCAATGTTAGTGCTCAAATAATACCCAGAGTTCTCTGAATTTCCAGGGTTTTTGTTTGTTCATTTATTATAATGACTTCCATCTGGAAAAGATTCCATGCAATTCAGACATAAAGAGAAAGGTTCTGAATCACACTGGTTCTTCATTCTTCTCTCTATGGTAGAGCAGAGAATTCATGTAGCAAGGGGTAAAAACCAATAGAATGGGCCAAAGAAGATGAACTGAAAAGGAAAGCAAACTATTGAAACTACC
Source organism: Monodelphis domestica (assembly GCF_027887165.1). Classification (NCBI taxonomy): domain Eukaryota; kingdom Metazoa; phylum Chordata; class Mammalia; order Didelphimorphia; family Didelphidae; genus Monodelphis; species Monodelphis domestica. The sequence continues at coordinate 308,462,064 of NC_077230.1, forward strand.
AGAATCTCATCCATAGGATCAGTTTTTCTGCTGTTTCTCTGGAACACTGCCCAGGAAGCCACACTACATTTACTTGTACAATATCATTCCTCACTCTGACCAGTGGGGAGGAAAGGGATTAGAGAGAAGAGATTCAATTCCCCTCCACTGTATGTCATGTCATAGGCTGGTAAGCTTTAAATTTAGTGCTTGCTTCTGTTCCTTGCTCTTTAAAATTGCTATTAAAATATATGGCTGCTAATGATGATTTGTGTTCAAGCTTATTAGTCCTTGGTTTGAGATCAAGAGAGTAGAAGTGAGAAGACATATTCCCCAGCTCAGGAATATCAGGAAAATAGAAAATAGAGAACTTTTGCAGTTTTACTCACCTTAGAAGCACCTATACTCCAAACTGCCTTATGAACCTAGAGAAAGAAACATAACAAGGGAAAAAGCTAATAGCAGTGAGAGGTTAAAGTATTTTTTCAGTTAAATACACAAACAGCACCCTGCCAAATTACTAAGTACTACATAAATGTAACTACTACTAAGTAGTACTAGCAGAAGGAAAATAAGCTCATAACCTTCCTTAGTAGAGTACTTCCATTGATGATGATCAGAACTCTAGTTTTTGGAGCTCTAAGAGAGAAAATTGTCTTAGTAATCAGTTTATAGTAGTTGTCAGGATTGTTTGCCTACTGGTCTTAACCTCAGTCAGCAATTTCCATTTATCTGATTTGTCTGAACTGGATACTTTAGATTTATTCCCTATTTAACTGAAGAAAAGTTCTGAACCTAAAGGAGTCTTAGTGATTGAAATGTCATCTCCTTCCTCTTCCACACTATTTTTTCAGTTCTTAAAGGATTCCCTAAACTTTTTACCTTGCTTATGCTCCCCTTCAACTCTTTGATAACTTATTATTCTTAATTGATTATTGATTATTTGCCTACAAATATCTACATTCTCTTAGCTTTTGTCTCATTACATGGATTCTAAATTGATACTTCTTCCCTTAACTCTACCTTATCTAATATATATATGTATATATATATATATATATACATATATATATATATATTCATCCTGATTTGTCTATATGATTCTAACTACCAACATTCATTTACTATCTTTTTATTATGTTTGCTTGGTGCTAGATTCCCTGATTTGTCTTAGTGATGTTGGGGGAATTCCTCAATCCTAAAATCCTTCTTAAGTAATTCCTCCCATCTTGGTCATTTGACTTGAGATCAATAAATGAAGAAGCAAGATAATTAGAATCAGCTGATGAGCAATTGCCAGGTGGCTAGAAACTGGGTTGGGGCGTGGCTGGGGAAGGGGGAATATACTCATATCAGTCTAGTTTAGGATTTTACATAGCCTTAGGACAGATGGCAAAAAGACCCTATCAAGTGAATCTGCTCAGTTATTTTCTCTTAGTTGGGATGTTGAGTAATAGGAGCAAGAGGTCAGATGATTTGAAGGAAAGAATGTAATAGCCTTATTTTAACTTGATTACTTTGCTGCCTAAACTCAGGTTTATTCTGATTGGGATGTTTCTTTTTAGGAGATCACTTCAGACCATCTGGTACTGAGGCCTCTAGTTCATCCCATCAGAATATCTAGGTGGGATAGGTCTCAGAGATAGTGGAGGCCTCACTTAGAGCTAGAATTGAAATAGAATGCAGACCATCTCCATTCTATTTACAGAGCCCAGTAGATTCCATTTCTTTGTTCTTATAACCTGGAGATTTTGAGCCTCTGGACTTCATTCCCCAGAAGTCCCTTAATATTTCCCAAAATTCCCTTTTCCTGTGTCCAGTTATGCATGATTGTATTTAAGTAGCTGTAACTCCTCCCTCTTTCTCTCTTGGACCTGAAGTCAGGCAGTTCTTTTGTTTTAGTTATTATTGATAAAACTTTATAAAATATAATACTTAGTTATTGATTGTTAATTTTAAAACTCACAACACAAAGATTTTATTCATTTCTTCCACAAGAACTATTCTGTAGACATCTAAATACTTAGCTCCTTGCCTCTTAGATTTCTGGTATTAATATTTGTATTTCTTCAATTCTGCTCCCTATAATTAGAAAAGAAGTAAAATGAATATAATGTAATAGGTTTGACTTAATTTGTTGGGATTCTTCTAGAAAACTTTGTAGTCTTAAAATGAAAAAGCCACCCATGTGTTCCAAAATATGTATAGCAATTCTCTTTGTAGTGGCAAAAAAAAATGGAAATTGAAGAGATGTCCATCAGATGAGAAATAGCTAAACAAATTGTGGTATGTGATTATGATAAGATAATACTACACCATAAGAAAGTATGAGCAAGCTATTTTAAGTTGGAAAGAACTACATGGGATAATAAACAAGAAAATGAGTAGAACCAAGAGATTATATACAACTACAGATTTAATACTTGAAGAATTAGTTATGAATAGCACCTCCAGAGAATGAACTGAAAAATGGAAACATGAAAGACATAATCTTTATATGTGATGTTTGCCAGATTTTGCTATCTGTGTGTGATGCAGAGAGGGTGAGGAGGTGCTGAGATACTTGTAAATAAATTCTATTTAATAAACAAAAAGTGAAAAGATCTGCTTTGTTTTCATACTGTTCCCTGTTTGAAAATGTAAAAAGGGATCAAACTCCTTTCATCCTGAATTGTTGAGAAGCCAGGGGTTCATGGTGAATATAAAGGGGGACCATCCTTCACCAGCATTTGCAAAGTCATTAACTGGTAAAATTCTCCCATAGATTTTGGAGCATTGCAAAGAGGATTCTCTTCAATGCCATAGCAAGTAGTATGGATATAATCAAAAAGCTTTAGTTGACTTTGTCCCTTCTTTGACTTACTTAAGTCCCAACTGAAACTCTGCCTTGTACAGGAACCTTCCCCAACTTCTCTTTGTTAATAATTTTCTATCTATCCTGTATATAGCAAGGTTTATATATATATATATATATATATATATATATATATATATATTTGTTTAAATATTGTCTTTGTTATTAGACTTTGAGCTCCTTGAGGGCAAGGACTATCTTTTGCCCTTTTTTGTTTGTTTCTCTAGTGTTTAGCACATTGCTTTATTAAACAGTAGGCACTTAATGGCTATTGGTTGATACATTCCAGTCTGATAACATTCTAGTAAGAGATAATGCTATAAAAGAAGAGCATGTCTTCTTTCCCTTTCTGAAGCTTACATGTAGCTTGTGAATAAGAACCTTGGTTCTTTGCTTTCTGGTTGGTGTTGGAAAGACCTGAAGTCTTTCCCCACTCCAATTTATTTTCTATTCAATGGCCAAAATGACCTTGCTAGTGTGAAGATCTGATTATGTCACCTCTCTACTCAATAAATGTGAGGGGTTGCTCCTTATTATCTCCAGGATCAAATACAAACTTTTCTGTTTGGCTTTTAAAGCTATTCAGAATCTGGCTCCAACCTATCCTACACTACTGTACATTCCTAGAATTGTCCATGCCTTTTCATCTTTTCCTCTTAAAACTCTTGGTGTCCTTAATGGCTCAGCTTGTGTCACCTACACAAAATCTTTCCTGATTTTACTAGTTAATAATACTCTACCTCTTTCCCCAAATTTCTTTGTATTTTTTGTATGAATTTTGTACTCATGTATCTGTGTGTATGTTATTCTCTACATTTTATCCCCTGTAAAATGCAAACTCCTTGAGGTTTGGAACTGTATTAACCATTATTTTTATGTCCCTAGACCTTACCACAGTGCTTAGCATAAACAACAGTGGATACTTAACACATGCTTGTTAAATTGCATTGAATGTAATGAAATTGAAATATTAATTTTGTTTCTGGTATTGTTAATATAATTGTTAATATATCATTATATTGTAATAGAATGAATATTTTTCATTGAATAGAGTAGCCTATGAATACTGATTCAACATATTTTACTGACATTCAGGCCAAGCTATCAGAGCTTAACAGAGCCACAGACTGAGACAGGAAGAAGTCATTTCTGAATAAGATTAGGTCTTAGACCAAAGGAGTACAAAGCAGGTAAATCTTGTTTTCTAGAAAAAACATCCTAAATTCTTGGATCCCATTTGTAGGTGTGGTTTAATCCCTACTTTTTCTCCAAATAGATAGGCAAGTGTCATTTAATTCATCCATTAAATAGTAAACTCCCTGAGGGTAGATACTCTTTTTTATTGTATCCAGAAATCTTTGTACAGTGATGATGTGCACATAGTAGGTGCTTGGTGTTTCCTGAATTGAACAGCCTTGGTATGAGTTAGCTTCCATCAAAACATTACTAGTGCTCAAATTGTCTATATCCCCCATGTATGACTTATCTCCATGGCAAAATCTAATTCTTTTCACCTTCCTTCTAGCCTCAGCCAGCAACAAGCTGATTCTATTTTTTCAATTTGAACTTCTTTAAGTATATCTAGTTTTAGCCCCATTACACATATGCCACAATATTCATTGAGAATATTCCAGTCAGTCAGTTACCTTACAAACATTTACTAAACACTTACTATGATCCAGGCACAGTGCTAAGCCTCAGGGATTAAAAGAGGCAAAAGACAGGCTCTGCCCTTGAAGAGTTCACAACCTTATGAGAGAGACAACTAGCAATATGTACAAACAAGCTATATAAAGGATTAAATGAGAAATAATTATAAAAGAGGAGACCACAATTAAGATGGGTCTGAGAAAGGCTTCTTGTAGAACAGAGACATCAATGGAAGAAAAGGAAATGGCTGATTGACCAATTAAAAAGCATTTATTAAATGCCTTCTATGTGCCAAGCATTGTGCTAAATCCTATAGATCAAATAATGTAATGACATCATTGGATTCTTACTTTGTACTAATCAATCCTAGCTATACAATATCAAACCAAAAATTTTGCAGGCAGGAAAAAAATATTTTATATTCCAAAGATAATAATTTGAAAATTACATAGGATTTTAAATATAGGTGTTTTTATAGGAAACCAAATGAAAAATTATAAGGTATCTTGCAAATATAAGGCTAAATACAGGAAAAAATAACTAGATTTTTAGCAAAATTGAATAATTCAAGATACTCCTCCAAAGTATCCAAAGCAGAAGTGAGCAGGGTATTCAACAAGCAAACTATTCAAATAGGAGAAAATTGAATAATTTGAGAAAGAAATTAAATGTTTGCTTTCATATAGGTCTAGACAGTATCACAAACTTAGGCGAGGGAGGGAATGCTTTTGTTTCTTTAAAGGAAGATTTTATAACTTGTCTGGGAGATGTCAAGAAGGGAAAGACACACTAATGGGCTAAATAACAAAAGGAGAAAAAGATGAAGTGATAAAATCAGAAAGAGAAAAGGAGAAAGAAGTGAATTATTACTTTAGTGATAAAATATGCCATTCTTTCATTAGTAAATCAATAATTTTTGCTGATATGATTATACATATAACCTCTTTTCAGGCAGACAGAGCAGATGATGAGAAAGTGATGTCCAGGAAAAGACTTCTCATGACTCAGAAGGAGAATTAGATAAAAAGCACTTGGTTCTCTCCTTGCCACCACCTTAAAAGCAGTGAGATTGTACGGTAGAATACTTGGGAAGAAATCACAAAGGGAAAATTGGGATTTGGGTCCTGACCAAAAAAAAAAGAGCACTCCTTAATTACCATAAAATGACCCCACAGAGGAAGGAATCTGAAAGAGACAGATCTTGCAATAAACTTTACTTGTGATGGAGGTAGTCAATGAGGTTTTATGCTTCAAGAGAACAGATTTTCCAAGCCAGGATTATGCTTCTCTATACTAACCCATAATCAGGGATGGGGGGTTGGGGGGGGGTGAGAGAGAATGGTTGGGACCTAGGAGAGAAAGTTCATGACTCAGAAAAAGATATGTTATGAAAAAGGATAAGCAGGAGAGGAAAAAAGAAAGAATAGGTTCAGACCCAAAGTATGTGAGATAGTGTACTCCTCATTGTACCCACCTACTTCTTTAAGAGAAAAGAATAAGAAAGAATGTGGAATAAAAACCATTTCTTGGAAAGCAATGCTACAAATTAATGTTATTGAAATTAAGAGAAAATTAAGATGGGAAAGGGCATACTATATTCTTCTCTAAGCTTGGGAAAAAAAGCATAAAACAAACAAAAAAATAGATTAGCAATTAAAGTAAGCTCAAGGGTCAGCTACGTATTACAATGAATAGAACACTAGGCCTGGAATTGAGAGGACCTGTGTTCTGTAAAAAGGGAATTGAGGAGAACCCCTGGGTTGATGATATGTAGGTTAGTTTATGTGAACTGGTGAACTAACTCCCAGAGAAACTCCTTCCCTATCTGGGTAGAGAGCTGATGGCTGCCCTCTATCTCAGTCTAGATCACTAATGATGAGCTTGAAGGGGTAGCAGATTGTCTCAGAGCAGAGATCACTTCAGGAATTGGGATGTAATGGTTGGCTAAAAAATTTGAGGTTATCTAGCTCTTCCCTAGATGATCTCTTCCTCTGAAAAGATGTGCAGAGGGAAACCAGTGTTGGATGACCCAAGATTTGACTTTACTTGGGGCTAAAGAAAGTTTTCCCTCCTAAAGCTCCTTCTCCCAAAACCACCTTCACCTTCTAAGTATTAAATGACTGCATTTGATTATTAATTCAAAGATGGTTTAATAAACAGTGAGCAAGGGAATGATTGGGAAAAGAGGGAAGCAAGGGATCCCTAAGCTAAATGTCCAGACTGGACTTGAGTCCCCCAGCTTTGACCACCAACCTGGACCAGTTTGGAAACCAGTTCTTCCTTCTCTCTTATGATAAACTATCTTGAACTAACGTCTAAGTAGTAGCTTGAGTCTTTAAGATATGTTGTCACAGAGACAGATACTTTGTCTTCAGGACTGACACACAACCTGTGTGATTTTAAAAGGGACTGTAGGAATTGAAGAGGTACAGGGGATAAGGAAGGTTTTGTAACAGGGAATGGAGGAGTTGAAGGGACAGAGGGAATATGGATGCTGGTGAGGTAAAAAGAGAGAGATACCCCCTGCTGAGAGGCTAGCTTTGTAAAATGGGGTTCCTGAGAAATGGGCCAACTATGATAACCTGAGGGGATGTCTTCTCTGTTGATTGATGTTAAAGATACCCCAGAGCAGGTAAGCATGGACCCCCCTGAAGGACAAATCTCCCCCAGACCAAGGCCACCCAGCAGGGGTTCAATAAAGACCGTTTATGGTTGAATGTCTGTCCTTAGGTTCTGCTCCCTCTATGTACCCCTAAAATGATAGTCCTCTTATCTGACTGTGGTTAATTAAATAAAGATGAATTTAACAACAAGTTTGGATTGGGAAGATATCAGGGAAGAGGAAAGAGGGATTTCTCTAGATTGGGTTTGAGTTTCTCTCATCTTTTGAGCTGAGGCCAGGCCTCTTAGGCTGGTAGAGGGTTTCTTTTATTCCTCTCTAAGCTAATCTGTGCTAGCCTTCTTAAATTCAAAGTCTTTAGCAGTAGACAGCAAGAGGAAGAAAAGGTTCTGACTTTCAGAGCTGGTTGGGCCTGTCTCTTTGGGCTGATTCCCCTAAAGACCAGCCTTACATTTCAAACTACTCCCCTTAAATCCTTTTGTCTGATGACAAGATCACAGGAATCCAGGTAGAGCACACAGTTGGGGAAATCCAGTAATAGAGGTACTTCCCGAGTCAGGGAGAGAGCGCTCCTTCCAGAAAAGAGAGAAAGCCAAGAGACAAACTGTCACTCTCCAAGTTCTCCCCACCCCCCACCAACTATCATCTTTGTCAATATCTTCTAACATTCCAACTCCTGTTTGTTCCACCTGAGTGGCAGGAAGTCCAAAACTTGCTTCAGTTTTCCTTTCCACACCTGCCTTCCAGGGAACAATCCCTCTTGGGCTAAGCTGAAATGTCCAAACAGTCCACTAAACTTTTACTTTTTCTTAATGTAAACTCAAGGAATTTGGGTTTGGGCAGATAACAGGAGGAATGGAGAATTAAGTAGAGGAACAAATGGGGTTAAGTGATTTGGCTAGGGTCACATAGCTAGTAAATATTAGACCAGATTTGAATTCAGAAAGATGAGACTTCCTGACTCCAGGCCTGGCACTGTATCAACTGTGCCAACCAGTTTTAGAAATACTATATTTTAGCTTCAAAGACATCATACTCTCCTTGCACTCCTCCTACTTCTTTAAATATTTCTTTCTGTATTCATTGGTACTTTCTTGGCTTCCATATTGAACAACTTGAAGCAAACACAAAGGTCTATTTGACTATTGTTTCTTCCATCTCTACTTAATAGCCTTTCCTTTGAAAGTCTCATTGACTCTCGTTGCTTCAAATATTACCTCTATGCACAGAATTCCTAAATCTTTTTCCATCACTGATCTCTCTTCTGAGTTCTAAATCTATATTTCCAACTTCATACCATACTTACTCATCTGGACAAGACCAAGTGTGAATAAGTAGATTAATGAGTTGTCAGAGTATTATCCTTAGCCCTTATGAGTTTTTTAAAAACTTTTTTAAAAATCAGTGATTTGTTTGAAAACCCAGTCATGGTTATCAAATTTGAGGATGATATAAAGCTTAATACAATTAATATTCCAATAGTAGATGCTAGATTTGAAGTCAGATGCAATAAGGTAGTGATGGTAGGTGCAGCAGCTACAGAGCCCATGGATCCCTTGCCACTGAGTTGGGGAACACTGAAGAGATATAGCCAAGATGGCAAAGTAAGAAAAACTTGAAGCACACCGACCACCCTCTGATAAACCACAGAAGAGCAAAAATGCCTCAAAATGAAAACTGGAACAGGAAAACCATCAGAGGAAGGGCAGAAACCGTGTTTTGGCACAGAAAAATATGGAGAGAGAATAAGAAGGACTCATTTCACTGGCTAAAAGGAGAGAATGCTGAGCAAGCCACAGCAGAACTCAGACAAAATTCAATGCAAGCAGCTGGAGAAAGAGAACAATTGGCTCAGTCTGACCTCAGCAAAGAGTGGAAACTAACCCAATACCAAATAAGCAATGGTGGGAGGAAAGTGGCCCTGTGTAATTCAACTGAAACAGAGGCCAGATGCAACCCAGCATAGACAGCAATGGGAAGAATTCAGCCAATAAGGTCCAGCCTTGATGAAACTTGACAGAACCTAACTTGAACCAGCTAAATTGAATAGCTACAAACCGCCACACAGCAGGTCTCCTCTGCAGAGTGCTCAATCTGACTGAGAAAGTTGATCCCAGTCACAGTACAACACCAGAGAGTACTCCACCCATCCCTGGAATGGAGTTGGGTTTCAGTATGTAGAGAAAAATCAGAGGAAAAAATAACTCCAAAATGAGCAAAAGAATGAGAAAAAGCCTGATGCTAGAAAAATATCACAAGAAAGATAACCAAAATGTAAGCTCAAAAGAAGAAAAATTAGAAAATAAAATGGTAGAAAAAATCAATAACTTAGGACAAAAGCTTACTGATCAAAATAGTTCTGTAAAAAGGAATTATGATACCTCAAAGAGGAAAATAATTCCCTAAGAAAAGACGTATAAAATCTCAAAGAAGAAAATGGCTTCCTAAAAATTAGAATTGGACAAATGGAAGCTAATAACTTCATGAAACAGCAGGAAACAATAAAACAAATTAAAAAGATAAAAAAAAGGAGATTTGAAATTTCTTACTGGAAAAACAACTGACTGGGAAAATAGTTCTAGGAGAGATAATCTCAGAACCACTGGATTGCTTGAAAGTCATGATCAGAAAAAGAACCTGTAGGGGACAGCTGGGTGACTCAGTGGATGAGATTCAGGCCTATATATGGGAGGTCCTGGATTCAAATCTGATCTTAGATACTTCCTAGCTATGTGACCCTAAGCAAGTCACTTATCTCTCATTGCCTAGCCCTTACTACTCCTCTGTCTTAGAACCAATATGCAGTATTGCTTCTAAGATGGAAGGTAAGAGTTTAAAAAGAAAAGAAAAAGAACTTGGACACCATATTGAAAAAAATTATTAGAGAAACTGCCTTGATCTTCTTGAACTAGAGGGGAAAATGTATGTCTTCTTTCCCAATAGGAAGAGTATGATAATAGGTGCACAACATATCTCATATTATCTACTTCTTGGGCAATGGGGAGAGATGAATGGGAGAGAGCATCAAATGCCAGAAAGCAAATATTTTAAAAATTACATTGATATGTAATCTGAATGTTTTTTAATTAATTATACAAAATTCCAGTAGCAAAAGTGATAACATTCTTTTTCTTTTATTTGAATTAGTTTATTTAGTCAATTTAGAACATTATTCCTTGGTTACAATAATCACATTAGTTCCATCCCTCCCCTCCACCCACCCTTCCCGCAGCCAACAAACAATTTCATTGGGTTTTACTTGTGTCCTTGATCAGAACCTATTTCCATGTTGTTGATGTTTGCACTAGGATATTCATTTAGTCTATATCCCCAACCATCCATGTTGTTTTCCTTCAGTGTTTTTACTCCCACAGTGTTTCCTCTTGTGGATAGTGGTTTTTCTCGTAGATTCCTCCTAGTTGTTCAGGATCACTGCATTGCCACTAATGGAGAAATCCATTACATTCAATTGTACCACAGTGTATCAGTCTCTGTGTATAATGTGTTCCTGGTTCTGCTCCTTTCACTCTGCATCACTTCCTGGAGGTTGTTCCAGTACCCTTGGAATTTCAACATTTTATTATTCCTTTGAGCACAATAGTATTCCATCACCAACATATACCACAATTTGTTCAGCCATTCCCCTATTCCATCACCAACATATACCACAATTTGTTCAGCCATTCCCCAATTGAAGGGCATCCCCTTATTTTCCAATTTTTTTGCCACCACAAAGAATGCAGCTATGAATATTTTTGTATATGTCTTTTTCCTTATTGTCTCTTTGGGGTATAAACCCAGCAGTGCTATGGCTGGATCAAAGGACAGACAGTCTTTTAGCCCCCTTTGGGCATAGTTCCAAATTGCCCTCCAGAATGGTTGGATCAATTCACAACTCTACCAGCAATGAATTAATGTCCCAACTTTGCCACATCCCCTCTAGCATTCATTACTTTCCTTTTCTGTCATGTTAGCCAATCTGCTAGGTGTGAGGTGATACCTCAGAGTTGTTTTGATTTGCATTTCTCTGATTATAAGAGATTTAGAACACTTTTTCATGTGCTTTTTAATAGTTTTGATTTCTTTAACTGAAAATTGCCTATTCATGTCCCTTGCCCATTTATCAATTGGAGAATGGCTTGATTTTTTGTACAACTGGATAACATTCTTTAAAGACTAGAACAATTATTTTAGTTTAATAAGATGAAATTTGATAGAGATAAAATACTTCAGCATAACAATAGATAAAGAATTGGTCTTGTAACCAGGAAAACTTATGTGATCCTGTTCCAATGCCAACTATCTATCCACTGTGCAGTGGAGTTACTGGCCTGAATTTAAAGAGTGAATTTTCTTAACTGAGAGTTCCTTGGACTTTATCATTGTACCATCACAGAGTCTTTAAGCGGTTTTTAATATGATGAGATATATACCATAGAACAACTATTTTGTTAGCTAATGGAGGATGGATTAGAGAAAAGGAGGCCAGAAGTAGAAGGACCAATAAAAAGAATATATAATATATATATATATACTTATATATATATATATATATAATATAATGCTTTTCACATCTATGAATTTGCACAAGTGGTAACCCATATTTGGAATGTGCCCTTTCCTCACCTTAGAATCTCTGCCTTCCTTTGAGACTCAGCTTAAATTCTATCTTCCATAGGAAATTTTTTCTACAGTTCTTAGTGCCTTCTTCTTTAAGGCTGCATGATGCAACTGGGAATTGGCCAATATGTCCAGTCCTTATAATGTATATATTAGCTGATATGATCTCCACGTAGATTGGTGAGCATATGGAGACACTCTGTAAATGGCTCTGGTCTTCTGAAAATGTAATGAAGAGGAGGGTTTTTTTATCTAAAACTGAGGTGCATTCAAAAGTCACTAGTCATTCAGAGTCCCTTCTCACTGAACTGTCTTCCTTTCTGGTGGCATTCCAGTGAAAGAAGAATAACAAAACTCTAATGAGAGAGATCTCAGACTTACCCCATCTGAGGTAAAACATGTAACTTGTGAATACCAACCTTGGCTCTTTGCCTTAACATTTGGGTTTGTTTGTTTGTTTGTTTGTTTGTTTTAGGGAAAAGAGTTTAGATTTGGTGATTGGAGACTGTGAACTGTGAGAGTTCAAGAGACCAGCCATTTCAGGTCTGGGAGGGAATCTATGTGAATTCTATAACCAGTTCAAAACTGAGCCTTTGAGGCAAGGAACAACCTTTGGGACCTACTCTATGGATAGTAAAGGCAAAAGATTCATCCAGCCATTTGAGCATGAATTTAGTTGGTCCCAGGCTGTGTAGAAAGTACATTAAGTGTGAATATATTCTCCTTAGGAACTGAGGTTTTGCAAGTGGTGGTATTGGGACTGGGAAAGGAAGTATCCCTTCATAAAAACTAATCAATGTTAATTAGTTAAATATGGTTGAGATATTATCCACTGGTAGTTGACAATGGGGGGAATACATGAGAGTGGGAAATGACCCAGTAGCACAAGGTACCCTCTAATCCCACAGGGGTACTCCTAGAACCCTTAGAGGGGAGATGTAGGCAGCTTTGCTTTCTGAAGGGGAATTTGCAGAAAAGTGGTACATTTATACATATTTTGTATGTATCCTGTACATAACTGTTTACATACATGCTGTCTCCTCCAATTAGAATATAAGGTCCTTGAAGAAAGGGACTGTCTTTGCTTTTTGTTTTGTTTTTGTATTCTCAGTATTTGGCACAGTGTCTGGGACATAATATACACTTAATTAATAATTATTGATTGACAATGCATTAATAGGTTTTTATCTGAGAGCTATTTTATTGAATAATGATCATATTATTGGAATGCTAAATTTAAGTCCCAGCTCTAAAACTTGATCCCTATAGGATATAGGGCAAGTTGCTCTTTATCCCATGGATATCCCAAATAACAAAAAAAAATTATCCAAGTCAGTCTGGAAATTTATGTTGATTTAATTAATATAGTGGAAAGAAATTTAAGAAGAAGGGAGAAGGAAAAGGGTTTCCTGAAGCTCGGTTTCCACATCTGTAAAATGGAGATTTTGATGATTTGTACTATCTAACTCATAGGTTTATTGTATCAAAATTAAGACAATCAATATGTAAAGTGCTCTGAAAACTCTAAAACACTGCATGAGGGCAAAGGAAAAGAAAATGCACTTATGTAGTTTCTATGATTTGCCATCATGCTAAGTACTTTACAAATGTCATATCATTTGATCCTCACAACAACCCTGGCAAGTAGGTGCTATTTTAACCCCCATTATCAGATGAGGAAACTGAGACAAAGAATGGTTAAATGACTTCCCCATAGTCACCAGCTAAGAAGTGCCTGAGGTCAAATTTGAACTCAGATCTTCCTGACTCAAGGCACTTGGCTCTATTATTGTGATGCAAGCTACTGTTATATAAATTTGAATTATTAATATTGAACATATTATTTATTCATTAATTCATGTTTTAGTTTTCATTTATTTATTTATTTAAATTTATTTATTTAGTCAATTTAGAACATTACTCCTTTGTTACAATTATCACAATATTTCCCTCCTTCCCCTCCACCCACACTTCCCACAGCCACTATGCAATTTCATTGGGTATAACTTGTGTCCTTGATTAGAACCTATTTCCATGTTGTTGGTGTTTGCACTAGGACATTCATTTAGAGTCTACATCCCCAACCATATCCCGTCGACCCATGTATTCAAGCAGTTGTTTTTCTTTGATGTTTGTATTCCCACAGTTTTTCCTCTGAATGTGAATAGTTATTTTTCTCATAGATTCCTCCAAGTTGTTCAGGATCACTGCATTGCCACTAATGGAGAAGTCCATTACATTCAATTGTACCACAGTATATTAGTCTCTGTGTACAATGTTCTGGTTCTGCTCCTTTTGCTCTGCATCACTTCCTGGAGGTTGTGACAGTTCCCATGTGTGAATTTTAAAACTACTCCACCCTACTCAGAAGATCTGATTTAGCTATTTCCTGATTAGGAACAATGGAGACACTTGGTCTAACAGAACCAAGTCTTATGAACTCTACATTTCTCCACCCTACTTAGTTTAACAAGGTCAGGAATGTCTGTACCATACTCAAGGATTAAGTATCTGAGAAAGATGGCCTTCAACAGACATGTGAAGAAACAGCGGACAGACCCTGGGCTGTCCTAAGTCAAGCTAAGCTATCATTGCTACAGATGAGACACAGGAAAGTGACATAATACTGTCTATATCAGGCATATCACTTCCTCTCTTTGCCCTTTTTCCTGGAGAGATGTCTCTGGCAGTTAGCGTGCTAAGTGTTCCAACATCTTGGCGTGGTGACAACTATCTGTCTGGGTTTTGGCAGTGAGTTTGCCCTTGAGCTAATTCAGGTTCAGGCATCTTGGCTGAGCCCTCTTGGAGTTCAGGCTGATTCCTTAATATTTTCTCTCCAAAACCTTACATTCTAGAGCTTCTATTCTCCCTGCCCAGCACAAGCCAGGCAGGAGAAATCCTACACCCTTTTCCTTCTCCCTTCTTAAATTTCTTTCCACTATATTAATTAAATCAACATAAATTTCCAGACTGATTTGGATAATTTTTTTTTTTTTTTTGCTATTTGGGATATCCATGGTGGCCAATAATTAATATAGTTTAGGTAACAACGCTAAAATTATCCTTTTCAGTTTTGGCTGACAACTTCAGTTGTGACGAAATATACTCAATCTTCTTAACTTTCCTAAACCTTTTCTCTATTATGACTATCCCTATGTTCAGCTTTTAATAGCTTATTTTGATCAGCTGTAGAGGTAAGAAAATTTGGTTTTTCTTTTTCTTTTTTTTAAACTAAAGTGGTAGGACTGGGAAAGCTGTTTAGCTACGAATCCCCTTTCCCTCAGGGAACAATTGCCTAGATTACTTTTTTTTTCACTTTAAACATTATTTTAATTGGTCATTTCCAAACATTATTCATTGGAAACAAAGATCATTTTATTTTCCTCCCCCCAACTCACTTCCCACCACCTCTCCCATAGCCGGTGCATGGTTCCACTGGGTATCACTTGTGTTCTTGATTCAAACCCATTTCCATGTTGTTGGTATTTGCATTAGAGTGTTCATTTAGAGTCTCTCCTCAGTCGTATCCCCCTACCCCCCCTGTAGTCAAGCAGTTGCTTTTCCTCAATGTATTTACTCCCATAGTTTATCCTCTGCTTGTGGATACTGTTTTTTAGATCCCTGCAGATTGTCCAGGGACATTGCATTGACACTAATGGAGAAGTCCATTCCCTTCGATTGTACCACAGTGTATCAGTCTCTGTGTATAATGTTTTCCTGGTTCTGCTCCTTTCCCTCTGCATCACTTCCTGGAGGTGGTTCCAGTCTCCATGGAATTCCTCCACTTTATTATTCCTTTTAGCACAATAGTATTCCATCATCAACATATACCACAATTTGTTCAGTCATTTCCCAATTGAAGGGCATTCCGTCATTTTCCAATTTTTGGCCACCACAAAGAGGGCAGCTATGAATATTCTTGTACAAGTCTTTTTACTTATTGTCTCTTTGGGGTACAAACCCAGCAGTGCTCTAGCTGGATCAAAAGGCAGACAGTCTCTTATCACCCTTTGGGCATAGTTCCAAATTGTCCTCCAGAATGGTTGAATCAATTCACAACTCCACCAGCAATGAATTAATGTCCCTACTTTGCCACATCCCCTCCAGCATTCATTACTTTCCTTTTCTGTCATGTTAGCCAATCTGCTTGGTGTGAGGGGATACCTCAGGGTTGTTTTGATTTGCATCTCTCTGATTATAAGAGATGTAGAACACTTTTTCATGTGCTTATTAATAGTTTTGATTTCTTTGGCTGAGAACTGCCTGTTCATGTCCCTTGCCCATTTATCAATTGGAGAATGGCTTGATTTTTTTCTACAATTGATGTAGCCCTTTGTTCACATTTTTGTGCGAGCTTTTCCTCCTCCTTATAGTATGGGAATGTTCAAACCCCACGTACCTTCGTTTCTGTGGGGTTCTAGAGAGTTCCTCCTTTCGTCCAAAGGTGATTTTTATGCTCTTTTGAGGTAGTCTATTTCGTTCGGTGCTGGGGAGGGGAAGCAAGTCGCGTCTAGATTGCAGCCATGTTTACTTGGAAGTCTTGCCTAGATTACTCTTAATTAGGAGTGAAGGGGACCTAAAGAGAGTTTTGGCCTTGTCCTGCTCCCCACATGTTTTGTGAAGCCTGTTAGAAAAATAATTACCACGTTATAAAGAGACACTCCGTAATTTCCAACATACATAACGATTATTTCTTCTATTCTCAGCACAGCTACATACTTTACATTAGTAGACTTGTTCTCAGCCTTCTTTTCCATACCCGAACTCCAGGCATATCTTTGCTTTCATCTGGAAGGGCTCACATTATACATGGAATCGTCTGGCACAGGGTTACATTGAAAGGCCAAGTTTATTTGCACAAATTTAGAGCCGAGATACAGATAATATAACATTTGAAAATAGCAAATTAATCAAATATGTAGATGATCTACTCTTGGCTTCAACAGACACAGAAGCATGTCAGAAAGATAGTAAACACCTTCTTTTGGAATTGCACAAAATAGGGCATAAGATTTCAAAGGGTAAAGTTCAGTAGTGTCTCCCTAAAGTAGAATATTTGGGGTTCATCCTGATTGCGAGTGCCTGCTTTATTTCTCCCAGACGAATTGAGAATATTAAAAATTTAAGCACTCCTACCACTAAGAAACAGTTGAGAGCAATTTTAGGTGCAACAGGGTTTGTAGACAATGAATTACTTGCTATGGGGAAATTACTAAACCCCTTATAGCACTAACAAGAGATTCGGTCCCTGAATCCCTCAAATTAGAGTCAGAATACCTGTCAGCTCTATCAGATCAAAAACAGGCTATCCTATCTGTGCCTGCTCTACGCATTCCAGATTACAACAAGTCATTTTCTTTGTACATGAGTGAAGAGGGGTAGCTTCAGGTATTTTAACTCAGACTTTGGGTTCTTCTCAGTGCCCAATTGCTTATTATTCTGCCCTACTAGACCCAGTAGCATCAGGAGCATCACCATGTCTTAGAGGAGTAGCTGCTACAGTCTTAACTAGTGACAAAAACTGTCGATCTAGTATTGGGAAGCCCATGAACAATTATGTGCCCACATGGGGTAGAAGCATTTTTGCGAAGTCATAGAACACAGGCATTCTCGGATCAGCGAATCACTAGGTATGAAATAACCTTCTTAAATAGTGTAAACATTACCTTGAAACACTGTACAACCCTTAACCCTCCACCTTGCTTCCAGATTTACCAACTTCAGGAGAACCATTACACAGTTGTGAAACACTAGTATCCATGGCAGAAAAGCCTCGAGATAATCTCTTGGACACTCCCTTAGACAATCCAGATCTGGTTTTATTTACTGATGGTGCCTCTTTTATGAGGGATGGCATACACTACATTGGAGCCACTGTAGTCACACAATTTGCCACTGAGTGGTCAGCTTCACTGCCCTCTAATATTAGCACTCAAGGGGAAGAACTCATAGCTCTGAAACATGCCTGTATAATTGTCAAGGATAAAAGGGCAACAATTTATATGGATTCTAGATATGCTTTTGGCATTTGTGACTCAGTCAGGATGCTATGGCAACAGAGAGGATTTTTAACCTCAGTTGGAAAATCTATAGCTAATGCAGAAATTATTAATGAAGTTCTTTCTGCTTTCCAACTGCCTGAAGCCCTGGCTATAGTTCAATGCTCTGCCCATATAAGTGGCACTGACCTTGTCTCTAGGAGAAATGATTGAACAGATGCTGATGCAAAGCTGGCAGCCATAGAAGGGCCTGAATTAATTTTAACATTAACAACCACTGATGACTTAAATTTATCACTTTCCTATAATGAAAAGTAGGTGGAAAAAATGGAAACAAAAATTCAAAGCAAAACAGATCAATGGAGTATGGGTGTCATCTTAAGAGAAGTTTCTATCACCAAATTTGCCAATCTGTTCATAAAAATGGTCACTTTGGTACCCAGGGCATTGTGGATTCTGTTAAGAGAGTATGGATAGCCCATGGTATAACTACTATAGCCTCTAAAGTTTGTTCAACCTGCTCAACCTTCCCAGCATATAACCAACATGCATTTCATGGCAAAGCCTTTGGTGGGCATCCTCTGGCTTATACACCTTTTGAGCACCTACAGATAGATTTCATAACAATAGTAAAGGGTGAACAATATAAATTTTGTCTAGTCATAGTAGATCAACTGACCAGATGGCCAGAAGCATTTCCTGCGACCCAAGCCACAGGGGCTTTTGCTGCTAAGATACTTTTAACAGAAATTATTCCTCACTTTGGCTTGCCAGCATGTATTGATTCAGATAGAGGAAGTCATTTTACTGATTCTGTCTTAAATCAAATATATTCTTGCTTAGGGATAACTCCCAAATTCCATGTTCCATAATATCCCCAGAGCTCAGGCCAAGTGGAAAGGATGAATAAAGAACTTAAAACTATGATTGGAAAATTATGCACTGAGACTCATTTAAAATGGCCTGAAATTCTCTCTCTGTCCCTATTTTATCTTAGAAGCAGGCCTAGAGGAGACCTACACATCTCACCATTTGAGATGCTTTTTGTATATCCACTTATACAGGCTAAACCTTTCTCCCCGGCATATACATCACTATTAGGGGGAGATACTAATATTGCTTCCTATATACAGGAATTACAGCACAAACTACATGAATTCCATGAATCTGGAGCTGCAGTACAAGCTGGATCACTAGACTTTTCTCTTTATGACGTGAACCCAGGAGTTAAAGTGTATATTATGAATTTTAAGCATACTGGAAGAATTTTAAGCATACTGGAGCAACTCAGCCTTCCTGTTAAGGACCATTCCAAATATTGTTAAATACTCCAACATCAATAAAGTTTGGAGAGAAGGACTCTTGGATTCATTGGTCACATGTGAAGAGAGCATCTTCTGTTGAGACTGATTGACTGTACCCTATCACATGCACTGGAGATAATCCATTGTCAAGTGGATGCTGTTTTTCAGGAGCATATTTGAATTCCTGATTCTCCCCCCTTATTTTTATTATTACTTTTCTCTTATTTTGATTAGAATATTTGATTTCCCCCCCTTTTTTTCAATTCTTGTACTATAGGTAAATACAATTACTATTATTTTTTCTGCAGTAATATAAGTTTAATATATATACTTGCTAGAATATCAATGCATACCCAAAAGCTTTAAACTATGGGAACCTGCCATTTATTGATAATATGTTATGCGACTGTGATTAATGTTTGTGTCTGATTCTAGGAAAAGGGATAAAAACAAGGAGCACAGACTTAACCTGAATAGTGCCAAAAAGAGCACAGAGGAAAAACTAATGTGAGACTTGAGGTTGCAATGCTTGACATATGTACGACTTCCTTCTTGATGGCCTTCAACAGACATATGCAGAAACAGCGGACAGACCCTGGGCTGTCCTAAGACAAGCTAAGCTATCATTGCTACAGATGAGACACAGGAAAGTGACATAATACCATCTATATAAGGCATATCACTTCCTCTCTTCACCCTTTTTCCCGGAGAGACGTCTCTGGCTGTTAGTGTGCTAAGCGTTCCAACATCTTGGCATGGTGGCAGCTATCTGTCTGGGTTTTGGCAGTGAGTTTGCCCTTGAGCTAATTCAGGTTCAGGCATCTTGGCTGAGCCCTCTTGGAGTTCAGGCTGATTCCATAATCTTTTCTCTCCAAAACCATACCTTCTAGAGTCTCTCATTTTCCTGCCTGTATACACCCTTTTCTTTCTCCCTTCTTAAACTTCTTTCCACTATGTTAATTAAATCACCATAAATTTCCAGACTGTCTTGGGTAATTTTTTTTTTGTTATCTGTTATATCCATGGCGGCCAATAATTAATATAGTTTAGGTCACAACGCTAAAATTATCCTTTACACATGGAATTCCTCCACATTATTATTCCTTGGAGCACAATGGAGAAGTCCATTCCCTTCGATTCTACCACAGTGTATCAGTCTCTGTGTACAATGTTTTCCTGGTTCTGCTCCTTTCGCTCTGCATCACTTCCTGGAGGTTGTTCCAGTCTCCATGGAATTCCTCCACTTTATTATTCCTTTTAGCACAATAGTATTCCATCATCAACATATACCACAGTTTGTTCAGCCATTCCCCAATTGAAGGCCATCCCCTTATTTTCCAATTTTTTACCACCACAAAGAGTGCAGCTATGAATATTTTTGTGCATGCCTTTTCCATATTATCTCTTTGGGGTACAAACCCAACAGTGCTATGGCCAGATCAAAGGGCAGACAGTCTTTTAGCGTCCAGAATGGTTGGATCAATTCACAACTCCACCAGCAATGCATTTATGTCCCAACTTTGTCACATCCCCTCCAGCATTCATTACTTTCCTTTTCTGTCATGTTAGCCAATCTGCTAGGTGTGAGGTGATACCTCAGGGTTGTTTTGATTTGCATTTCTATGATTATAAGAGATTTAGAACACTCTTTCATGTGCTTTTTAATAGTTTTGATTTCTTTAACTGAAAAGTGCCTATTTGTGTCCCTTGCCCATTTACCAATTGGAGAATGGCTTGATTTTTTTTTTTGTATAATTGGGTTAGCTCTTTATAAATTTGAGTAATTAGACCTTTGTCAGAGGTTTTTGTAATGAATATTGTTTCCCAATTTGTTGCTTCCCTTCTAATTTTGAATGCATTCATTTTGTTTGTACAAATATTTTTTAATTTGATGTAATCAGAATTATTGATTTTACATTTTGTGATTTTTTCTAGCTCTTGCTTGGTTTTAAAGTCTTTCCTTTCCCAAAGATCTGACAAGTATACTATTCTGTGTTCACCTAATTTGCTTATATTTTCCTTCTTTATATTCAAGTCATTCACCCATTCTGTGTTTATCTTAGTGTAGGGTGTGAGATGTTGATCCCAACCTAATCTTTCCCATACTGTCTTCCAATTTTCCCAGCAGTTTTTTATCAAATAGTGGGTTTTGGTCCCCAAAGCTGGGCTGTTTGGGCTTATCATAGACTGTCTTACTGAGGTCATTTACCCCAAGTCTATTCCACTAATATTCCTTTCTGTCTCTTAGCCAGTACCAAATAGTTTTGATGGCCACTGCTTTATAGCATAATTTGAAATCTGGGACTGCAAGTCCTCCTTCCTTTGCATTTTTTTTCATGATTTCCCAAGATATCCTTGATCTTTTGTTCTTTCAAATGAACTTTGTTATGGTTTTTTCTAATTCAGTAAAAAAAAGTTTTTTGGTAGTTCAGTGGGTATGGCACTAAATAAGCAAATTAATTTGGGTAGGATTGTCATTTTTATTATGTTAGCTTCTCCTACCCAAGAGCAAGCGATGTTTTTCCAATTGTTTAGATCTAGTTTTAATTGTGTGGAGAGTGTTTTGTAGTTGTGTTCATATAGTCCTGTGTTTGTCTTGGCAGATAGATTCCTAAGTATTGTCTAGGGTGATCTTAAATGGAATTTCTCTTTCAATTTCTTGCTGCTGCAATAGGTTGGAGATGTATTAAAATTCTGATTACTTATATGGGTTTATTTTGTATCCTGCAACTTTGCTAAAGTTGTTGAGTATTTTGAATAGCTTTTCAGTTGATACTCCAAGACTGTAAAAATTAAATTAGTTTCTTTACTAAAAGATTTATATTTTTTAGAGGTTTACTAAAGATTATTAGAAATCAAGGATAAAGAAAAACAAAATAGGAAGGCATGTGCCTAGAGCACTAGCCCATTTACAATTCACTTACTACATCTTGAGAGAAATGTCTGCTTAGAAGTGGAAGCAGAGAGGGCCAAAGTAGGTGGAGAGTCAGTTTAAATACAAATTGTGTTCTAGGCTCAGGTGAGGACTCAGGTGAGATTTTAGGGAATTCTGGGAACTACCAAGGAATTCTGGGGATTGAAGTCTGGGATTCAAATCTCCATTTTTACAGGACTCTTTAAGTAGACCATCATTTCATCCACAAAGTGTGATAGCTTGGTCTCCTCATTGCCTATTTTAATACCTTCAATTTCTTTTTCTTCTTTAATAGCTATAGCTAGTATTTTTAGTACAATGTTAAATAAAAGAGGTGATAATGGGCATCCTTGTTTCACTCCTGATCTCATTGGGCAGGCTTCTAGTTTATCCCCATTGCAGATGATGTTTGCTGATGGTTTTAGATATATACTGTTTATTATTTTTAGGAAAGGCCCTTCTATTCCTATACTTTCTAGTGTTTTCAATAGGAATGGGTGTTGTATTTTATCAAAGGCTTTTTCTGCATCTATTGAGATAATCTTGTGATTTTGTTGGTTTTCTTGTTAATATGGTCAATTTTGTGGATAGTTTTCCTAATATTGAACCATCTTTGTTTTCCTGGTATGAATCCTACCTGGTCATAGTGAATAACCCTTGTCATGACTTGCTGGAGTCTTTTTGCTAGTATCTTATTTAAAATTTTTGCATCTATATTCATTAAGGAGATTAGTCTATAGTTTTCTTTCTCTGTTTTTGACCTGCCTGGCTTTGGAATCAGTACCATATTTGTGTTGTAAAAGGAATTTGGTAGAACTTCTTTGCTTATTCTGTCTTCTTCCTTTGTAATGCTTACCTCCCTACCAGTTCATTTGTTACCCTTCTACTTCTCTATAGGGCACAAATCTATTCTCTGCCCCAGTGGATTAGATTGTTCTTCCCCCTTTGGGTCAATTTCCATGCATGTAAGAGTTGGTTATTTCATATCTCCAACCTCTTTACCCTTCCAGTGTATTGATGTTCTCCCCCCTCCCGCCATGAGCTTCTTTGTGACATATAAATTTACCCCCTTTTATTTCTTTTCCAATTTCTTTTAGTATTAACCTCTTTTTTAGCTCTAGTTGTATATATGTGTATATATACATATACACACATGTATATGTATTTATGCATACATATATCTATATACATATTTATATCTTGTCATTTCATCCTATATAGTTTGTCACTGTTCCCTGTACGTGTAATTATTCCAGCTGCCCAGATGATAATAACAATTTTTAAAAGTTACCAATGACCTTTTATTTTATAGGGATACATATCATTTTAATTTATTGGGTCTGCTTAAAAGAGGGTGGTTTATTTTTGTTTGTTTGTTTTGTTTTTCTTTTCCCCCCTTTTTTAAAAGTACCTTTTGATGATTCTCTTGAGTTCTGTGTTTGAGCATCAAATTTTCTGTTCAGGTCTGGTCTTTTCTTCATGAATGCTTGGAATTCTTCTATTTTGTTGAATGACCATACTTTCCCCTGTAAGAATATAGTCAGTTTTGCTGGGTAGTTGATTCTTGGTTGTAGACCTACTTCCCTTGCTTTCCAGAATATCATATTCCATGCCTTTCTGTCCTTCAGTGTCGATGCAGCCAGATCCTGTGTTATCCTCACTGTGGTTCCTTGGTATCTGAATGACTTCTTCTTGGCAGCTTGTAATATTTTTTTCTTGGTCTGGTAGTTCTTGAATTTGGCTATAACATTCCTGGGTGTTGTCAGTTAGGGATTAAGTACAGGGGGTGATCTGTGGATTCTTTCAATCTCCACTTTTCCCTCTTGTTCTAGAATATCAGGGCAGTTTTCTTGGATAATTTCCTATAGTATTATTTCCAGGCGTTTTCTTTTGTCATGGTCTTCTGGTAGACCAATGATTCTTAAATTGTCTCTCCTTGAGCAATTTTCTAAATCTTCTGTTTTGTGAATGAGATGCTTCATATTTTTCTCAATTTTTTCATTCTTTTGGTTTTGTTTTATAGTGTCCTGCTGCCTTGTGAGGTCACTTAATCCTAGTTGTTGTATTCTGATTCTTAAAGCCTGGATTTCATCCCTGGCTTTTTGATCATCCTTCTCCTTCTGGCATGATTTACTTTGGAGGTCATCTTTCATTCTCTTTGCCTCATCTTTCATCTCCTTTGCCTCTTCTTTCATCTTCTTTACCTCATTTTCAAGCTGGTTGATTTTGACTTTCAAGACACTCTTTTCTTGTTTTAGTTCAAGTGCCTCTGTTTCCAGATGACTTATCTTAGTTTTTAAGTTCTTTTCCCAGTTGTCTTCAGCCTGTCTTAATTGTGTTTTGAATTGTATTTTGAGTTCTTCTAGAGCCTGTGTTCAATTTGCTGGAGTTTCTGTGTTTTTGCTTGATGTTCCTTGATCCTCTTCTGTTTCATTTTCTCTTTGTTCATTGCCTGTATAGAAGCTGTGGATTGTACTTTCTTTTTTCTTTTTCTGTTGTTTGCTCATATTTACCCCTTTTTTACTCCCTGCAGTTGTCTGTGCTCTTGCTCTTCTCTTTTTTTGGTTTTGGGGTCTTTTGGAGCTTTGTCAGGAGATTTCTCAGTGCAGTCTGTAAAGGAGGGGTGTTGGAGCTTGAGCTTCCCTGATCTCTGAAGCCTTTTGATGAGATTAAGTTCAGGGCTGGATGTGCCCTGAGGCTAAAACCTCCTGGAAGGTTGGAGTGAATTGGAAGGTTTCCACCACTGTGACCAGGCCGCCCATTCTGTTCTCCCTCTCCAGCTCCTTCCCCACCTCCTGTGTTCTATGCTCTGAGCCTGACACAGCCCTGCCCACAAGATATTCCCTCCAGACCAGCACCTTTGCCCGCGCAGAGGTTCCTGCTACTGCTGGAGGATTAATGCTCGAGGTGGGAGAGGGGTCCTGGGACCTTCCTTCTTCCTTCCCCTTAAACTGGAATGTTCTCTAATTCCAGTTTTTGAAGGAGTACCTTTTGAATTGAGTCCAGCAGGGGGGTTCTGTGGCTCTGTCTTGTTGTTCAGTTTGATTTTCAGTCCCCTAGGAGCATTTAGTTTGTAATTGGTAAGGAAGGGTTTTCAGAGACCTGAACTTTTGCTACCTTTATGCCGCCATCTTGACTCCATTATTCATTTTTTTTTAATGAGAAGTAGTGGTATAGAGGATTGAAGTCCAACTGGGAAGACCCAGGTTCAAATCTTGCATCTATCACATATTAGCCATGGTATCATAGATAAATTATTTAGCTTCTTAGTGCTCCCAGGTAGGTCTCCAAAATTATATGTTTGGGGAATTGGTTATCTCTGTTGGCAAAGAAAATTTCCAGAGCTGGAGTCCTATCTCCTGTTTAAACCATTGCTGAACCCATATATAACAATAACAGCAACAAAAATACATATCTAATGCTGATGTAGAGCTCACTATGTGTCAGGCACTGTGTTAAACCCTTTACATATATTATCTCATTTGCTTCTTACAACAACCCTGAGAGGTAAGTGCTATTAATACCATTGTACAGATGAGGAAACTGAGGCAACTAGAGCTTAAATTACTTGTCCAGGTTAAGTCACATAGCTAATAAGGGTCTGAAGTGGGATATGAATTTAGATCTTCCTGACTCTAGGCCCAATCCTCTATCTATTGTGCCATATTTCTTTTTTGTTCTTTCCTTATTCCTTTCTTTCTTTCCTTCCTTCTTCCCTTCCTCTCTCCCTCCTTCCTTCTCTTCTTTCTCTCCCCATTGTAAAGGATAATTTTAGTGTTGTGACTTAAAATCTAAAATTTAATTGGTCACCAGGGAAAATCCCAAATAATAAAAGACCCAAGTCACCTGGAAATTTATGGCGATTTAATTGATATAATGGAGGAGATTAAGAAGAAGGAAGAAGGAAAAAGAGTAGGATTTTTCCCGCCTGGCTAGTACCGGGTGGGAAGATTAGGAGATCTAGAAAGTAAGGGGTTTTTTTGAAGGGTAAGGAGGAAAAGAATATGCCTGAAATCCAAAGGACTCAGCCAAGATGCCCGAACCCAAATTAGCTCAAGGGCAAACTCACTGCCAAACCCAGACAAGTAACTGCCACCACTCCAAGATGTTGGAACGCCTAGCACACTGCCATCCAGAGTCGCTCTCCAGGGAAAGAGAGAGAAGAGAGCCCGTGACGTGCCTTATATAGACGGTTTTACATCACTTTTCTGCATCTCATCTGTACCAATGATAGCTTAGCTAGACTTAGTACTGCCCAGTGGTCTTTCTGCTTTTTTTGCACATGTCTGTTGAAGGTCATTTTTCTCAGATACTTAATCCTTGAGTTTGATGTAGACCTTCCTAATCTTGTTAAACTAAGGAGGGTGGAGAAATGTAGACTTCCCAAGACCTGATTCTGTTAGTCCAAGTATCTCTATTGTTATCGATCAGGAAATAGTTAAATCAGATCTTCTAAAGTACAGTCTGATTAGGGTGGTGTTGTTTTAGAATTCACACCATCCCTCATCCAACTACAGATCTGTGAGGGAGACAGAGACAGAGATCTTTAAATATAACTTTTAAAAACACTATCCAATTTTTTTTTTTACTGAAAAAAGTTGGCCAGATTATGATATCATACATTTAGAATTGGCAAGGACCTGAAAGATCCTCTAGTTCAATTACCTCATGGATAGAGAAACTGAGGTACAGAGAGGTTAAATGACTTGTCCACAGTCAGCGATCTATTCACTACAGGGGCTGGTGCAAAGGCAGATAGCATATCAAAGTGGGGAAATGATAGTGAGATGATGATGATGAAAGCCATTCTCCCAAGTATAGTTTTATAAGAGAACTATTATATTTTTTAAAAGAACATTGGAGATATGTGACGTTATGAAAGCAAACCATGTGACTATCACTTTCATAAATCCTAATCAATAGATGCAGAAACATTTTTAACCTTAATTATCTTGATGATACTGCAACAATATTACATTATATATTCATTTCAATGTTACCAAATCTGGCTACAATTGTTTTAAAGCAAGTAAAGAGACTAGAAATTAAGTTGTTTCCAACAATATATACTATGTGTACATTATCATAGGATATATTGTCAATTGAACATCAAAGATAAATAATTTTTTAAATGTGTTCATCTACCAGACACAGAAGAACTGACTACTGAAAAGAGTATGTACAAGATGTCCCTTTGAGAAAGAACTGTCTTAGCTCTCTGCTCTCCTGCTATTCATGTGCTAAGATTAATTCTCACAGTAATAATACAATCCTAACTTTTTGAAGTTGCTTGTGTATATACAGGGTAGGTTCAAATGCATCTGTGTCATTATAGTTAGACTTTCTCATTCCCTTTCCCCTCTATCTTTTCCCTCTGAAAGTACAACCCCATTTATTAGATATTCTCCTGATAAGCTATAATGCTTATAAGATGTGCTTTCAGCCTGGGCAATACCAGGAACACAAGGGCATCATTCTGATTTTTCAGTTTGTTTGTTTGTTTTTAAACCTTCAGCTTCCACTTTAGAATCAATACTCTTGATTGGTTCTAGGGCAGAAGAACAGTAAGGGCTAGGCAATGGGGATTAAGTGACTTGCCCAGAGTAACACATTGTGGAAAGGAAACAAGACTGACAGTTTGTTGGGGAAGGGGCCAACTGGGAGTGGCAGTTGGGTCTTGTGACTAGAACTTCCTTCCTGCCATGTGGGACTTTCTTCCTGGTGTTGGAGGAGAGAGGAGCGTGGTCAGCCCAGTCTGGAGTGGCATGCTCTTCTTGGTTCAGCCGGAAGACACAGGCTTCTGAAGGTCAGATCTGTTCTTGTTTGCTTTCTGTCTACTGCTAAGATTCTAAAAAAGACAAAACTGGACTGATATAGAGTGGACAGGAGTGGGAGAACCCTCTGCCAGCCTCTGGGGCCTGGCCTCAGATCTGAAGCTGAAAAAAAAAACTCCAATCCCAACTAGTTGTTAAACTTTATATTATTTGAATCCACAGTCACACGTGGACTATCATTTCTGGTCCTAGAGGGAACTGAACCTCAATTCAGTCATTCCAGGACAAATAGTCCTTATCGGACCCCTGCTGTGTCCTCTCAGCAGGGGCATCTCCCTTCCTTGCCTCACCAAGCTATATACCCTCTCTCCCCTAAACTCCTCCATACCCCATACAAACCTCCCATTATCCCCCTGTTTCCCAATCATCCCATTTCTTTTCCCAATAAATATTCCAATAGGGAGGATGTGTTTGAGGCCAGATTTGAATGTAGGCTCCTTCTCTAGACCTGGTTCTCAACCACTTAGCCTCCCAGCTGCCCCTCATTATTCTGATTTTGAACAGATGGCTGACAGCCTATTGGTGAAAGGTTATTTAACTTTTCCAGAAAACTTTTGGCATTTTTTCCTATGGCTCTTTTATTTTTTTAATTTTTAAGTATGTATTTTTTCATCTAGTGTCTCATATGGACAATTGTTCATTTTCTGTTTCAAAAATTATGCTTAATTTCTTTTTTGGTATATTTTGTCATTTGTTGCTCACCACATCAACTGCCTTCCAACTTTCTTCTTTTTTTTTTTTTTTAAAATATATTTTATTTGATCATTTCCAAGCATTATTCGTTAAAGACATAGATCATTTTCTTTTCCTCCCCCCCACCCCCCATAGCCGACGCGTAAGTCCACTGGGCATTAGATGTTTTCTTGATTTGAAAACATTGCTTTGTTGATAGTATTTGCATTAGAGTGTTCATTTAAAGTCTATCCTCTGTCATGTCCCCTCAACCTCTGTATTCAGGCAGTTGCTTTTTCTCGGTGTTTCCACTCCCATAGTTTATCCTTTGCTTATGAATGGTGTTTTTTTTTTCTCCTGGATCCCTGCAAGTTGTTCAGGGACATTACACCGCCCCTAATGGAGAAGTCCATTACGTTCGATTATACCACAGTGTATTAGTCTCTGTGTACAATGTTCTCCTGGTTCTGCTCCTCTCGCTCTGCATCACTTCCTGGAGGTTGTTCCAGTCTCCATGGAACTTCTCCACTTTATTATTCCTTTGAGCACAATAGTATTCCATCACCAACATATACCACAGTTTGTTCAGCCATTCCCCAATTGATGGGCATCCCCTCATTTTCCAATTTTGGGCCACCACAAAGAGCGCAGCTATGAATATTTTTGTACAAGTCTTTGTGTCCATTATCTCTTTGGGGTACAGACCCAGCAGTGCTATGGCTGGGTCAAAGGGTAGATATTCTTTTGTCGCCCTTTGGGCATAGTCCAACTTTCTTCTTAAAGGATGCATTTATTATTTACATATATGTGACTTTGAATAGAAAGCTTGAATCAATACCAAAATAGGATAAAGATCAAAATCATTGCCTACATTACAGTAGCTGAAATACCAGTTTAAACATGCTTTTACTTAAAAAATGGAAATAGACAAAAATAAAGAAATATTCTATTACCTTTTCCTTATAAAATTAAGTGATGTAAATTTAAGTGATGTAAAATATTTGACAAAACCAGAAGATTGAAACTGTCATGTCAGCAAGGGCCCCGATCTTCTTTCTCAGTAAATAGAGATGGGTACCTATGGCAACAGTGTTTTTTTGTACAACTTATTTGCAAAATTTTATGGAGAAGGAAAATGGAGTATTGCTTCACAAATATTGAAAGGCATTTGATTTAAAAAAATGTAATGGAAGACTGGTCATCGAAAATGAGTAATAAATCTTTTGAGAATGAGAATGAGTAATATTCCTTGTCGTTTATATTAGAACACATGGAATTTCAGGGAGTCTACTTCTATGAGAAACAGAGGACTAAAGGGCTAGTACTGTGTGGTGATGAGTAGTTTTCTGGATGGCTTTAAAGCTTCTCAGAAGGACTAATGATAGAGCCAGGACTGCATTCACACACTAAAGGATTGACATTCCCTCCTCTAGGTCTTTTTAACTATCTCTCTTCCAAAGGGAAGCTTTCAAGTGAAGGGGATTGCAATGAATTGTCCATGAAGGAAGGACAGCCTATCTGCCATCCAACTGTCAGTATCTGTGAATGCAAGGCATCTCAATTTCTGTTGAGTCTCTTCTTTTCTATCCTTATCTGAATAAACATTGAGATGACTGGCGAGAACAGAAAATCCATCAAAGCCATTCTAGTTATCACCTGCAACCAAAGTCCTAGGCTAGTAGCAATGCAGCCAACACATCAAATCCTGCAAAGTTGGCCGAGCTGAACAAGGGTACAAGTCAACTATTGAACTCATTGCAACTCTTCAATTGCATTGAACACTTCTATATCAAATCTTTACCAGAAATGAACTTGATCAGGACTCTGAGAAGTTAAGAAAAAAAAGAGAGATTTCCAGGACTAGGAAGTACTCTTTGGCTACTGGTGTTCCATATGTGAGTGTTTTTATGCCTACTTTCCCCAGGGATCAAGTGTGTGCAGATGGGAGAGTGTAGCCCTGGCTTAGGAGAATGTTTTTCCAAATCTTCTTCTTGATATACCTTTTAAATAACCATTCTTTTGCATAAGTGGATTAATATCAATCATTAATTGATATGAGGTAGAGAACACTGGGCTCACAACTATAGAATTAGAAACACTCTGCTCTTTAGGGTTACTCTTAGAACCCTGCAGGAAGAGTCAATGCCCTCTGGTAACCTAACCTACCAGTGCCAGTAGTTGGGAAAATGAGCCAAGAGAGGGTGTTATACCTATATAAGCTTATAAAATAAAGAGGGCAACAAATAGATAAAACATGGAACAGATATTTTGGCATTCTTATTAGTGTTCAGTTATCAGTTATGATAGTGGAACCATTGCATTTGTAATCCGCCACTATATATCCTAACCTATTCTCAAACTAACCATAATTCTTATTCATTCTTGAATGCACACTCACTTCAAGCATTAGCTTTCTATCCATGAAATTACACTCACAATACTAAGGCAGTGAGTACAGCAGTAGTATAGTACATTAGAACAGTAATCTTCCTAATTCCTCTATTTTTTTCTCCTTTTCTGACAGCCAAATTATAATCCCATGCATCTTCTTGCAGCCTCCCTTCAAGAGGGGAAAATCTTCCTGAAAAAGTAGCCCATTAACTTCATCAGTCTTCTCTTCTCAGATCCAGAGCATTGCAAACTCATCATACTAAGGATTTTCCAAATGTCCCTATTGCATATGATCCTGGGCCTACAGCAATGAAGCCATTAACTTTATCAAGTCTCTTCAACAAGATCCAAATTAACCCAAAAGTTAATGGTTTAACTTTCTATACCAGAAAAACTAAGTGAATTTTAAAGCATGCACTATTTAGATTATAAGGTGACACTTGGATGAGAAATCCACTGAAATAGCCAATGAACACATAGAGCATGAAAAAGTTCTTTAGATGAACACTGAATTGGGTCCAGAATTGAGCAGGAAAATTGAGTTGTATTATATTTGGGAAATTATATACCTTTCAGTGATCCAAAGGGATAGCTGCCACAAGATATTTTGTCTTTTATCACCAATGTTGTCATAGTGGTGCTGTAGGTCCATGAATAATAGAACACTATAAATTCAAAAGAAACAAAATTATATGTAATTACACATGCTTTTTGTGTTTGGTAGTTTGTAGCATATTACTAGTGATGGTATATGGAAATTGATATAAAATATAGCATAAAGGTTATGAATGATTAAAAATAAGGTAAATTGTTATTTAGCAAGAATGAGGGGTCAAAAATGAACCTCTCAAGTGTCATACTGTTAATAAAGGAACCAGAAAAAGACATTTAACATATTGAGCAGAGCTACAGAGAATTTTCAGAAAGACCTGGGTAAGCTTTCCATATTGGGAAAAGCAGGGATTGTGATATAAACTAGCATCAGAAGTAACCTTACCAATGAGATCAATACTCCATTGAATTCCTCAAAGTATTTTCAGTATAATTACACAAAAATGATAAGCATCATGATATAATGGATAGAGAACTGTCCTCAAAGGCAGAAAATCTGAGGTTCAACCCCAACTTTTGAATGGCTCTATAACTCAGGACTCCATCATTGGGCTATTGGCTAAGTCTAAAAGTCCTGTGCAATGGTTCATAATATAGATTGATGTGATGAGACCACAATATTAAATGTGGTTTAGTTTAGTGAATATAATTTAAAATAATGTTTGCAGTTCACATTTTTGTGACTTCCTGTGCCAAATGATTCTTGGAAACTATAACTGATGGAGTTTTCTAATAATAACAATAATTGAAATTCATATAGCACTTTAAGGTTTACAAAGTGTATCACATTCATTATTTCATTTCATCTGCATAACTGTCAAATAGATATTATAGTTCCTATGATTCCTATTTTACAGAACAATCAATCAACAAACATTTATTAAGTGCCTGCTGTGTACCAGGAATTGTGCTAAATGGAAATTGAGACTCAGAAAAATTAAATGACAACCTTCTTCAAGCACCTTAGAAGGAGTAAAAGGAAGACTTGAACTGGATTTCTCATATATTCCAAATCCAGAGGTCTTTCCCCACTACTACAGGTTGATCTATATTAAGATACACCACAGGTTGGAATCTATATAATATCAATTATACCAACATAGAATGGTAAAACTGTAATATATGTCTCAACTCACCTGTAGGATAGCTAGCTTCATCAAATAACACCAAACATGAGAATATATTTCATTGTTACAAATTGCCTTTATTCTTATGAGTTACTTTTATCTCCTGGATTTGATCATCTTAGCCATTTCATACATACATATATACACTTATCAGATTGACTGGAGTGTAAGGTTGATGTTGAGTATTGTTGGGAAGTAAGATTACAAAGGGAATATTATTATGAAGATGACCTTATTACAAAAATTGTGTAGGGATCATATCAGGCTACAGAATTTGGACTTTTTCTCAAAGGCAGTTGGGAGTCATTGAAGATTTTAGAATAGTATAATAACAAAGCCATAGTGATACTTTATGGAAATCCCAGTTGATGGGATGAACTTAAGAAGGTCTAAATGGGAGATGAGGAGTCTAATTATAGTGTCACATTAGTCTACATGTAAGAAAATAAAACAGTGTGAATACCAAGTGATTGATATCAAAGATATATCAAAAGAGCCAGGTAAACTGAATTGGGGGACTTAGATTGGAGAAAGGGGGTACAGGAGTAAAACCACAGTGCCTAGAACATAGTAAGAAGCTAATAAATGTCCTCTTACTCATATAAAGATCATGTTCAAAGATGATTCTGTGGTTTTACACCTGGATAATGATGGCACCATTAATTGAAATAAAGAAATGAGGAATAGAAGTCATTTTTGAGAGAAGTTAAGTATTGTTATTTTAAATATGTTGAATTTAGGGTACTGATACTGATTCAGGTGGAAATATATGATAGGGCATTGAAATATGCCCTCTACTCTATTAAATCTATTTAAAATATAGCCTTAACTCCTCTGTAAAGGCTAACCTAGCAGGTAAAAGAGCATTTGCTCTGGAATCAGAAGAATTGGCTTCATATCTCAACTCTGATACTAGCTACCCTTGTGATCTTGGGCAAATCACCTAATCTTCTTGATTCTGTTTCCTTATCTGTAAAATGTAAGGGTTGGACTAGGTGGCCAATGGATTGTGACCCTTTGACCACTTCAAATGATTATGATATTTCTTTAAATTTTTACAGATTTTTTTGCTTATATAACTCCTTTAACACTTTTAATATTAAAACAAATTTTTAAAAAATCTTTAGCTTCTGTTCTAGTATCAATTCTAAGACAGAAGAGTGGCAAGGACAAGGCAATTGGGGTTAAGTGACTTGCAGTGGGTCACATAGCTAAGAAGTATATGAGGCCAAATTTGAACCTAGGACCTACTGACCTGACTACAGGCCAGCCATTCTATCTACTTTGCTACCTAGCTGCCCTCACATTTTTTTCATGTTATCTTGTGTCATTAACTAACATTGCTTCAGTCAAGAAAAAATTATTATACAATATGCCAGACACTGCTAAACTTTGGGGATACAAAGAAAAGGCAAAAAATAAAAACAAAAAAGTCCCCAGAAAAACAAAAACAAAAATTACTGCAAGAGCCTGGGAGAAATGCAATGGGGGCTTGAACTAGATGGTGACTATATAAATAGATAGAAGAGGATGACTAGAAATGTATATAATCATATATATGTATGTATAAAATGGCTAAGATGATCAAATTTAGCAGATAAAAGTTACTGATGGGCAATTTATAATAATGAAATATATATTTATCCATTTAGATAGTAAATATACATATATATGATTTACTGATATTCAGGGGGGCTACCATCAGTATATTTAGTTTTTTATCTATTTAAATTTTTTTATATTTTTCAATTTTTATTTTCAACTTCAAATTCTCTCCCATCTTCCAGTCAATACACATTGAGAAGGTAAACAATATAATACTCATTATATATGTGTGTGTGTGTGTGTGTGTGAAGTAATGCAAAATATATTTCTATATTAGCCATGTTGCAAAAAAAAAAGAAAATAAAAATATTCTTCAAGCTACACTAGTTCTCCCTTTGGAAGTGAATGGCATTTTTAATCATGAGTCTTTCAGAATTGTTACATATTATTGTATTATTCAGAGTAGCTAAGTTTTTCCATAGTTCATTATTGTTACAATACTGCTGTTACTATATAAAATGTTCTGATTCTGCTCACTTCACTTTGTACCAATTCATATGTCTTTCCAAGTTTTTCTGAAACCATTTCATTTTAGTGATGTGTAGAAATAAATGACAAGAATTGGCTAATAACTATATGTATAGGGTAAGGGAAAAGGTGGAATTGAGTATGACATTGATGTTTTAAAGTTAAATGATTTGAAGGATGGGAGTGCCATAGCCAATAATTGCAAAATACAGAAGTGTTTTTGGGGGGAGAAGGGAAGGGTATAGTGAGCTTTGTTTTGGACATGTTGAGTTTGAAATGCCTGTAGAACATTCAGTTTGAAAATGCTTAGTTTGAAATGCTCATTAAGTAGTTGTGACTGAAGCTCAGAAGAGAGATGTGTTGGATACAGAGATCTGGGATCATTTGCATATCTCTCCAACTTGACTACAAGCTTTAAGGAAAGGAACTATACATTACAGCTTTTTTAATGCATCACAACCATCATATTGCTTGATGTTATGTGGTAGAAGCTTAGATATTTAGTGATTGATTAACACTCATATAAAGCAATTTAATTTTTAAAAATTAGATAATATGTATTTTAGAATATATGAGACATATGCAGGTTATGCTTTTATTTTTTTTTAAACCCATTATTTTCTGTCTTAGAATTTATGTTAAGTCTATAATCCAAGGCAATGAGGGTTAAGTGATTTGCCCAGGGTCACACAGCTAGGAAGTGTCTGAAGTCAAATTTGAATCCAGGTCCATAAAATACCAGGCCTGGCAATCTAAATCTAACCAAGGTATCTAGCTGATGCCCAGGTTATACTTTAAGATAATTGTTTTAAACTCTGAATGTATAGGCTTATTGATTGATTGAAGGTGTGGTTAATTGTTGATGAAATTGTTTTCACATGAACTATGAAAGATTTTTATGTCACAAGTGTCTTCTGTAACTGAAAATACAAGAAATCTTCTCAGAATGAGAGTTCTTTTTTAACTGTCATTTTAACTTTCCAATGTAGTTCAGACATTTATACCAAATAAAATATTCAAAACATATTCATTTTACTCATTTCTATTAATGGCAAGGAAAAGAGATATAGATAATCTCCTATAAATTACTCATAATTCACTAATTGTTCCTTCTTTGTTTTAGAATTCATGTTTTTAATATGGGTGTATTTAATATGCTGGGAATCTACTTCAAAGAAAATAAAGCACACAATAAAGTCCTTACTCAGGAAGGGTTGGGAAGCTCTTTAGCTTCCTCTTTTGATGTCAGTTCAATTTTCACCCAGTGCTTAGTCTCTCTTAGTATCAAAGCATCAAAACAATGCAAACTTTTCTTAGAACTTTCCCAAAATGGAACCAATGGTTAAATATGTATATATTTATATGTGTATATATCACATATGTATTTAAATTAAAGTAAATAGAAGTTGTTGTCAACTAAAAAGTGATGTACTGATTACATGCTATCACTCATTGACTTGAAAGGAGATAACTACACATCAAATTTTTATTAGATCAGGAATTAAATATAAACTTGAATATAGATAGAAGTTCATTTATGGATGATTAAGAGTTAACTATAGTTTCAAGTGATTTTTTTTAAACCCTTCCCATCTTGGAATCAATCAAGGCAGAAGAGTAGCAAGGGCTAGGTGACTTGCCCAGGGTCACACAGCTGGGAAGTGTCTGAGGCCAGATTTGAACCTAGGATCTCCCATCTCTAGGCCTGGCTCTCAATCTACTGAGCTACCCAGCTGCCCCCTCAGATGATTTTTCAAATGACTTTTTTTCTACTTTAATGGATATTTTAAAATTTCTTGTATTAAAACTCCACAATTCATACTTTGCATAAATTTGGCATGATAATTATTAGTGGTTATTAAAATTAACATTAAAATTTTTAATATTTGTTAGGTATTGTATTGCATAAAACACAACATTTAGACTATACAGGAATACCCCTTTGCTTCCAAATTAAGATTAGCCAATTCTAGAGATTATAAAATGATCATTTCAGTGATCTCTATTAATGTCCTTAATTAAATTAAATAGTTTCAACTATTCTCACTGTATTGATGCAATTTTTTTTTAAGTTCCTTTTAATGTCTTAAACATAATTTACCAATGCAGAATTTCCTCAGTAGTATTTTTTACTACTATGGGGTCATGAACCTGATACCTACCTTCCCCCCACCCATTTAAAACACATTGGAAATAGCCAGGGAATTTACTTCTGACTAATGTGTAGCCCACATAGACATTAACTTTTTTTTTTTTAATTTTTGTGGTGTGTGTGTGTGTGTGTGTGTGTGTGTGTAGGATCTTGATAACATATAATCAAAGTGAGGATTTCAATATAATTATAAATAGTCTATCATAATTCTACTAAGATCACAGCAACCATCCCTTTCAATAGGGGGCTCATTTAAATGGCTCTGGGATTAAAATCGGGTACGAAAAACACCTGAATCTTGAAGACCTGACATTTTCATTTCATCCCTGTCTGAAAATTATAATGAAAAGACTAAGAGGAAAAGCAAAATTGTTTCAGTAATGTTAGATTATATATACAAAAAGACAATCTAGAGTTTTGGCTTTCATTATCTAAATATCTTAAGAAAATTAAGGGGAGAGTGGTGTCTAAAACCAGCAAGTGTTATCCTTTTCTGACCTGTATATGTACAAGAGGGTGAAATGAAGATTATCATTCAGTTTATATTTACTTGCTTTAAAATATATTATTTTCAAATTCTGATTAGAAATAGAGTATCTGAAAATAAAATTACCAGTCAATAAATTGAGACAAGATGCTGTGGAACTGTGTAAATTTGACAGGATTTCTAAAGACAATAGGTTTCAGTTCTCATCTTTTGTGATCTTAGATTTTATAGTTTCCCCCCTCTTTTCGTTTTCATTTTCATTTAATTTTCAACCATACTAGCATTTTATAATAGTATTTGGCGTTTCTCTTAAAATGGCAGGCATGTGAATATTTCTTTCAGAAGACTCTTTAAATATTTATATGAGTCAATATATCAATTTACCTAAATAAAATACTTCCTTAAAAAAGACAAGAGCAAACCTAGTAGAGTGGAACTGTGGTTTGGAAAACAGTACAAAGAGTTCTTCAGATTTGTAAAATATCTTGCAGCATAGTAGGTACTTAATAAATACTTTTGTTGAATTAGAATAACCATGGTATGTGATGCTTTTTAAAAAAATTTTTGGTCAAATGTGTTAATGTTCTTTGAGATATAATTTGACCATAATGGTAAATCTGAATCTGTTTGATAGAGTTTAATTTATGATGGCATTTTTGGGATGTTTTCAGTAGAGATAACATTAACTCTAATATGACATACAATGTTGATCCAATAGGTTCAAATGATCTAATAGGACCATATTGTATTAATTTGATTTAATAGGATCAAAAGAGACATTTGTAAAATGTTTACCACAGTGCCTGAAACATAGTAGGTGCTTAATAAATGCTTATTTCCTTCTCATTATCCATTGATTCAACTAAAAACAACATATACCTGCCACTTCACAAGTAACTTTACTAATATCTTTTAAAATATATTTATTGAAGAGGATTGACTCAAAGAGCAAAACTATTGTAAAAGAATAATCCCCCCCCCCCCACTATTACTTCATTTTGATTGGAAAATCTGCTGTCACACTTGGTCAGTTTTAATTACAGATTTGCATCAAAAATTATATTTCAAAGCTTATTGTTAAAATAGATGACTTTTGATTTTGCCTATCATGTTTACTTTTTTTCTTCTTCAGAAGCATAACTTTATCCCAACCCTAGGGCTAGAGTAAAGATCAATTATATTTTCATGTCTTTTCAAAGTCTCTGTACTATGCACGTAATCGGCAGTGCACAAGAGAGAAGTTAAGGAAATATTTTAAAGCAAAGCTTTATTCCCATCAAAATACTCTGGGGTATTATGTGGCTACATTCTCACCGGTTGGAGGACAACCGCAAGAACTATTTGTTTTCAGAATTCTATACAGTGGATTAGCGTGTGACAAGTTCTATTTTAAGTTGCTCGCGTGTGTGCAGGTGTCAGCCTCCTTTATAGCAATAGAAAAGACCTATTAGACTCCATCTATATTATTCCTCCTGACAATGCAGGACTGTTCCCTACGGTATGTCTGTTTCTGCTTTGCCCAGCCAGTTTTTCCTCTTGGGAAGTTGCAGTGCGGGTGGGCAAGGAAGGGATGGTGAAGAGGAGCAGAAAGAGGGCGCCTGCCACTCCCTAGTCTTCTTAGGCACCCAGAAACGACAGAAGCAGCAGGAGATGCAACTCTGATGCTGGTGCATCCTCGTCTTCCTAGCTAGAGATGTTAAAAGAATGAAGCTACAGAGAAGACAAGCTACACGCTGTCTTTCCCTAGAGGGAAAATTTACCCTCAAGAGAATACTAAATAGAAGCCAATACCTGCTCCTCCCCTTCCAGCTAGTCCTAGTCACTGGCAGCAGTCCCCGTGCACCTGCTCACCTGCCTATCGGTTTTGTGTGGTTAGGGGAGGGATGAAGGGTGCCGGGATGGTGTTGGGGTGGTGGTGGTAAGGAGAGGAGGGCAGGACCGGGGAGGGGGCTGCACCTAGGGCTCCGCCCCCTGGTGGCTCTGCGCAGGCGTAGCGGCCGCTACCGCAGGCAGGGGGCGGCAACATGGCGGAGTGAGCGGCGGCGTCGGGGCTTCACAACAACAGCAGTGGCAGCAGCTGCAGCGGCGGTATTGCCGGCGGTAGCGTTCGGAGCGGTGGCCACAGCTTCATCACTGGCTGGCGTTCGGTGCCTACGACTCCTTCCCCGCTTCTCCATCACCTTTTCTGGCGCCGGCTCCTTTGGAGTCACAGCAGCATCCCCGCGGGGGGCGGGCCGGGTCGAGCTGGACCGAGAGAGAGGCGGGCACCGTTGCTAGCGGGGCAACCGCGGCTGCAGCGGCGGCGGAGAATCACCCCGGGATTAGCTTTCCGCCGCCGCCCGCGCACGCTCCGAGGCTCGGGCTCCTCAGCCGCCCGGGCTGCCGTGGCCGGCACCGCGGCGCGGCGCTGGTGGATGCTGGGGCTCGGCGGCCGGGGGTGGGGGGGGCGGGGGCTGAGCCAGGTATAACGGTACCAGCGGTGGTGGTGGCAGCGCCTCCTCCCTTCTCTTCGTTCTCCTCCTCTTCTTCGTCCTCCTTCTCCGCGGAAGCGGGGTAAATGGCGAGCGAGAAGCCCGGGCCCGGGCCGGGGCCCGAGCCTCAGCCTGCTGGGCTCATCGCCGTCGGGGCCGGAGCCGGAGCTGGAGGTGGCCCCGGAGGCAGCGGCTGTGGTGGCGGGGTTAGTGGTTTAGGGGAGCTGAGAGGGGCGTCCGGCTCCGGCTCCATGGTGCTCCCCGCGGGAATGATTAACCCATCGGTTCCGATCCGCAACATCCGGATGAAATTTGCAGTGTTGATTGGACTCATACAGGTCGGGGAGGTCAGCAACCGGGACATCGTGGAGACGGTGCTCAACCTGGTAAGAGAAATGGGCATGTGTCTCTGGGAATGTCTCTCCCCTAACTCCCTCCACACCCACCACATCTTCCAGTCCTCCGCCCCCTTCCCCCCCCACCCCCCAAGTATAACACACGCATCACGTCTCCTGGAGCTCAGATCGTCCTGCTTGTATCACCCAGTGGGTGATCCGTATGTACTCTGAGCTTCACCCTTTCGTCCCTCCTTGTCCCCTCCTGCGATTCCAGTACAGTGTCCAACTTAACTGCTTGGTATCACTCATCTTGGTTATGAGTGGCTATGAGAGAAATATTGATCATTGTAGGGTTCTTTTGGGCCCAAGAGTTTGGTTATTGGGTGAAAGGGTGCGTCGTCTTTGGGATTCTTTCCCTAGCTTTCTTTAAATTGTATATAGTATTGCTCCCTGAAGATGAAGGTTTATCTCCAGAAACTGGAATTCCCTGGTGTTGGAGGAATGTGAGAAGCATTAAGCTTTAGTTGGGTGTGATGTTTTCCAGTGAAGGGGGGAAAAGATACGGGTTTGCATCTATCTTTAATGTCTCATCATTATATTAATATATAATGGAGCCTGCTTTAGGATGTTTCCCCCTCTTTTCTCACACTTCCCCCCAACTCCCTGAGTTTATTTCCTGCCTAATAATTTGTATATATGATGGTTTTGAAATTGAAGTATCAGAGATATTGAAATATTACAGGTTTGTTTAAATGGCCATTGTGTTTAGAGACCTTGGCATGTTTGTAAAGACTAAGGTAAAGATATTAAATATAGTCGTTCTGGGTTTTTTTTCATGGTAAGAAGGAGTTACTGCAGGACTGTGTATGACTTAATGTTTTGCGCTAACCATGAGAGGCTGAGAAACGTACAAGATGTCATAGGAAATAAGAAAAATGGATTCATAAATGAATATCTACAATTTTTGTTTCTTGTGAATGCGATTTTTACTGCAGCTTACCTTTGAAGCAATTCAATCTGCAACATTCAGTCTTTTGCATGTAATATTGGATGAGAAAGCATGGCTTAAAACTCACTGGTAATCAGTTGTCTATTGTATTTGGTGTGGAGTCATGGGAATTTTACAGTTTTGTTTTTAAGAATACTTTAAAACTTCATTATTATATGCACATTATATTTTATTTTTTAAAGAAACGAAAGTAAGTAGATTGAGTTAGGGTTCTCTTTGATATTTGAATGTAATATGCTTTTCTAATATTAATTAGCTATTTACATTTGACCTACTAGAAAGCTAAAAGAAAGAATTACAGCTACAGCAATGTGATATTGAGAGAGCATGTATTATATTTTCCTGCTTATTTCTCAAATGCACAGAAATGCTAAAACTGATTATTAGTTTGATGAATGTGTTAAGTCCACAGATAAGAGAACTCTGCTCAGGAGTTTCCCTTTTCATTATTATATTCTGTTACTGTTTCTAAGTTATATATTTTCATAAAGCTATGTACACAAAATAAGCCTTCAATTAAATTACTTCACAAAGTCATTCTAAGTTGGAGGGAAGCTTACCGTTTTGTGATATATGTCCCTATTCTGTCCAAAAAGTAACAGATATACTGTTTAATCCTTATTTTAACCAACCACCAGTAGGGGTTTAGTGGTTATTTTCCTGTTTTCTTCTAAATTGAAAAAAAAAATTAAATCTTAAAATGTTTTACTGTATTAGCAATTTTCTATCTACAAATTGGAATCAATATGGCATATCTTTCCTTATTTTTTAAACCAGCAACCTTTTTTTTTAACCTTTTATACTTTTAGAGTATGTTCTTAAGTGATTTTCAGTTTTGTGAATTTATGCTCTTATATTAGGTGGCTGGTATCAGGTAAAGGCAATACAGCTTTTCACAAAATGGGAAATGTTCTAAATGTGGAAACCAGTTTGGGAAGCTGCTGCAGTAGAAATGCATGCTAGATCATTGCCTAACAGATGGGCTTCATAGATATACAATGGCTTAAGAAAGAAAATGAAATAATTATTTGATTTAAAAAGATAATTTAACCCTTAGTGCAGCAAAAATATTATGGAAAGTCTCAGCATTCAAACATATTTAAAAGTTTGCATTATCCAAACCACTTTATGCTTAAAAATTAAGTTAGAAACAAGGAGATAAAAACCAAAATGATCCATTTTTAAATCAACTGAAGTCTTTGTTTTTGCATTATTGATTTTTGGAATAAAAACTTAAGTGGGTTTTTTTCAACTGGAGGAATGATGATTTTTTGAGTGTAACACTGAAGAAAATAATAATTGTTATCATTTGTGATTTTAGTTAATGGCATATGAATTGATCATTGGAAGCATTGCACTATTTTAATTTTAGAGTGAACCCTTTAATGTAAATTAAGTATTTAGAACTGCCATATGAGGCAGTGAGTGTTTGTGATAATTATATAATCTTTAATTCTAGTAATTCTGTGAATTATGATGAAGCACATTTAAAGATCCTATTTCTATGGCTCAGATTTTTCAGCTAAGTAAAATATTTTAAAGTATTCCTTCAATTTACAGTTTTTCTTAAGACCACTTATACTATAAGAAAGGAGACTAAAAGATCTTAGAAATATTTGAATAACAGTCTGAAAAAGATTGTATGGTAACGAATGTCAAAAGTTACTATGTTTGAGATAGTAAGGGAAACAGACTTTTTTCTTTTTTTAAATTTGAGACATTTTAAAAGTAACTTTTCTAATACTCATCTTTGATAGTCATAGTCTATCTTATTTTCCTGTCTGTAAAATGGCTAGTCATAGAATGTCAGGGTTGGAAAGGCCCTGAGGGATCCAATGACCTTATTTTTATAGATCTTGGAGAGGTTAAGTGACTTTCCTCACCTGACTCTGGCAGAGCTTGGACTTGAACTCAGCCCTCTTTATTTGTAGTGCTCTTTCTGTAGGCCTAATATACATTGCTTTTAAAGGTTACTTCTTTTGTGCTTTTTCTAAAGAAATATAAAACTTTATA
Organism: Monodelphis domestica; assembly: GCF_027887165.1. Classification (NCBI taxonomy): domain Eukaryota; kingdom Metazoa; phylum Chordata; class Mammalia; order Didelphimorphia; family Didelphidae; genus Monodelphis; species Monodelphis domestica. The sequence goes on from NC_077230.1 coordinate 308,505,183, forward strand.
AACAAAAGAAAATAAAAGAATGTCTTTTGTCATGCTTATGGATGAAGTTGGCAATTGTTAGGGATGGCAGGGATAAGACACATTCTTTTGCAGAGATGGGAAGAGGAATTGATGAGAACCATCACCAAGATGATAGACCATACCAAGTTATATCAGCACAATAAGAAAAAATGAATTATGTTAATTAAACATACTTCAAGGATCTTTAATATCACTGATATGTGGGAACTCCTTTCACCATCTCAGGTTGCATCACTTACATAACCTTTTTTTTTTTTAACCCTTACCTTCTATCTTAGAATTGGTTCCAAGGCAGAAGAGTGGTAATGGTTAGGCAACAGAGGTTAAGTGACTTTCCCAGGATCACATAGCTCTGTGGCCAATTTTGAATCCAGAACCTTTTGTCTCTGTGCCTGGTTCTCAATTTACTGAGCCACCTACTTGATCCCTACTTCCATGACTTAATGTATAATAGTTGTTTAGTATTACTAAGACTAAAGAATTCATCTCCTGGCCATCCTATTGATTAGTCTCTCCATATTTAGAATGGTCCTTAGCAGGCCTTTATTCAAAGCCTTTCTTGGATAGAACCTTCATATTTAGCTTATAGTTTGCTGGCATAGCCTTGAAATGCCCAAAGGTAAGCTCCATGCCATAAGTAGTAATATTTTAGTGGAGTCTTGCACATGTATATACATTTTTGTTTATATTATTTGTCTAAATTATCTAATTTTAATTTTAATGTTAGAAGATTAATTGATAATAAAAATCACAGTGGAAAATAGTGTCTTGCTTAGAATTTGTGATATAGATTGGATACAGATAGTAACCCATTAATCATGATTGTTTGACTCTTCCCTTTCTTCCCTCCTCTTCATAAATTTGCCACAGGGTTTCTACCTTATGGTCAGGAGACTCCTTGCTTTCTCCTAACATTTGAAGTATACCAGGAGTATACTCCATTGCTCTTTGGTTTGTAAGGGTGAGATTTTTAGATTGAATTGTAAAAATTCCTTCTGAAAAAAAGAATTTTATCTTAGTATTTGGGATTAGAGAAGAACAGAGGCCACTGTCTTGAAAAAAGTTTTGTAGAATGTTCATATATTCACATTGTAATGCTGTGCTTCAGTTGTTCTTAATTCTATTAAATTCCAGAGGCATTTCTTAAGCACTTAATATGTTATGTGCCAGGCATTGTGCTAGGTGATTAATATACAAAGATGACAATGAAACTTCCCCTTACCTCAGTGAGTTCATACTCTACTGGTAGGAATCATATATAAAGATAAGTAAATACTGACTTCATATATTTTCATTGGCCCCCTTTACCTTTACCTATATACCTGGAATGTGTTCCTTCCTTATCTCTGCCTTTTGGCTTCCCTGAAGGAAAGGGAAACTTAGCTTAAATTTCAGTTACTCTGGGAGGACTTCCAGACCTCCTTACTGTATCTTTCTTCTGCAGTTACCTCCTATCTTCTCTGAATATTTCTAGTATGTACATAATTGTAAGTTGTCTCTATCAGAATGTGGGCTCTTTAAAGGCAGGAATTGTGTGTTTTTGCTTTTCTTTTTGTTCCTAGCACATAGCACAGTAAGTGTTTTATAAATTCTTGTTGATTTAATAGTAATTTCTGGGCAATAGGGAGATCATTAATAGCCTGGAGGAACTGGACTTTTGGGAGAACTAGAGTTGAGGAAAGGAGAACATTCATGTTTCTGATGTTATTTGGACATACTGCCAAGGGCCCTGGACCCTCTTCTCTCTCTATTCTCTTTTGGTGATCTTATCAGCTCCCAAAGGTGTAATTATCTTTAAATAGATGACTCTAAGTTTATCCAGTCACCTTCTTGTGCTACAATTCCATATTATTAAATTAAGTTACATATGAAAAACTTTTAATTGGATGCCCTGTAGACACATTTAATTCAGCATGTCCAAAACTGAATTAATTCTCTTTTACCCACTTCTCTACCTTCAGTCCACTCTTCTTCTGAACTTCCCTATGTGTTTGTCAAGGGCTTGATCCTTCTTAGACTTGTAGTTTTGTCATTCTTCATCCCTTACTTACTTTTCCATCATTTGCTAAATTTCAGCCTTTGTGTTGTTCAAACATTTTTCAGTTGCATCTTTGTGACTTTATTTGGTGTTTTCTATTTATACAATCTGGAATGGTTTGTCATTTCCATCTCCAGCTCATTTTAAAAATGAGGAAACTGAGGCAAAAGAGTGAAATGACTTCCCCATTGTCACATAACTAGTAAGTATCTGAAGCCAGGTTTGAATTCAGGAAGAGAAGTTCTGACTCCCAGTAGTTTGTCCAATTTATTATCTTCCTGCCCCAATATTCATCTATATGGTCTCTGCCTTCTGTGTCATCTCTCATATACATTCCTTTTTTTCCTCTCATTATAATTGCCTCCTGAATTTTACTTCCTGAATAAAAGGGCTCATTACCCCTCACCTGGGCTATTGTGAGATGTTTGGGTTTGGTCTTTCTGTCTCATGTATCTTTTTTACTCCAGTCCTTTCTCCACATAGCTGCCAAGTGATTTTCCCAAAGCTCAGCTCTGACCATATTACTTAGTAAACTCTGCTACTCCTTATTACATTGGAATCAAATATTTACTGTTCTGATTTACATATAAAGACCTTCACAACCGGATTTCCATCTACTTTTCTATCCTTCTTACATATTACTTCCTTTCCTTCACTTTTACAGTCCTGCCAAACTGGAATATTCCTTACACATAAAACTCCATCTCTTTTATCTGTGTCTTTTACTTGTTAATTCCTATGCCTGCAATGTACTTTGTTCTTACCTCTGTCTCTTTAAAATTTCTACTGTCCTTCAAGGCTCAGCTTTTTACATAAAGGCTTTCTTCATCTTCAGGAGCATGCTGTGCATGTGTGCTCGCCACACTTCCTTCCCTTGCATCTATTTTACATATACAGCTATACTTAAGAGTGAACATATACCTCATCCCAAAATTATATAGAAGACCCAAACTTATCACTTGAATCCATCAGTTAAAGGATGAAAGGTCTAAACAAGTCTCTAATCAGTTTGGGAATAGTGAAATATTTTGATCATCAGATGAAATAAAAAGAATACACATAAGAAATATATTGGGATTTATAAAAAAAAAAACCTCAGAAACATCTTTGGGCCTTTGTATATTATAGCAAACCATTTAAAGATGAAAATTCTAGGAGCAGTGAGTCAAAGGAAGTGTCCTGGGGAGGGAAGGTGCAGTAAGGATTAAATATTTTTCCCCATCTCCTTTCCCCATCATAGACTGAATGATAAACTTGTGAACTTTGGTTGGAGATCTGGAATTCTCATTGGCCAGTATAGTAGTGACCAGTGGCAGTGTCTTATCTTGAGTTGAGAAACACTATAAGGACAAATTTGCATATCCAGAAAGCTTCTAAACTCTATAAGAACACAGCCTAGCAGGGAGCTATCCCTTAAGGAAAGTTTCTTCACAAAGGGAGAAAACTTCAAACTGTAAATTTACTCTTCAGACACAAAGCGCTCTAAGTGTGAGACCACCACCTTTAGGGAATCTTGTGTGTCTGCATGTTTACTTTTTCAAAAAGCAAATTGGAAGGCATTTTTAAAAGTATGTTTATATTTGGAAGAAAACTTCTTAAAATTTTTTCTCTTGTTTTTGAATAAAGCAATTTTATTGGATATTTAGAATTTTGTGGAATAAATATGAAATTTGAATTTGAATTAGGACAGCTTTTAATAAGAGTAGATGCTGTTGTATTTTCTGGATGAAAGTACAGAAGCATTTGTCTTAAAACTATTTAAATTGAAGCATAAATGGCTTCATGGTTAACACTTAAGCATTTTTGTGGTATAGTTTGCTAGTGGTGGATTTGACAGTATTACCAAAGGATGCTTATGAGAGGGCCTAGTTGTTTTCTGTTATTTCAACCTTGGAAAAAGTCTTCAAAAGACCAAAAACTAGATTTAGGCTAATAATGCTAGAAGAAATTTAACATGGACAAGTGTTAGGAATGAAGGATGTGGAAAGTTGGGGGAGTCAAATTAATTCCTATGCTTCAAATCCCAACTTTTCCCTTAATAAAACATTATGAACCCTGTGGTTATACTTCATGACTTTTAAAATATTTTGATCATTGCTTCCTCCAATCCCACCAGCTTTTATCAAAAGATACTAAAGTGTTCGTTTTTTTAGTCCTTCTAGGGAAACCACTCTATAGCTATTCTTCACTTCTGTTATGCGTTTTTTGAGTTGCAGCTATGAGGCACTTGAGATTTTTATTATATTTGCCATGATTTTGTGTAAGAGTACCATCATAGTTTAGAGCTTGAAGGGACTTCATAGGTAATTTTATTCACTTCTCACTTTTTACAGACAAAGAAGCTGAGTCCCAGAGAAGTTAAATGACTTTCCCCAAAATTTGATGATAATTAGCTTTTGTGATGATGATTTGGATGTTTTTGTAGTGTCACACTGTCTTCAGGGGAGAAGCCTTTTAAGCACTTTTGGGTCTCCTTCTTGGATTATAATTCATAACTCAAAGTAATCTAATTTTTAAAGAATAATTTAGAATGATTCTTCCCCCATATTCATTACCAATACTTGCCCATTGGATGACATTTTTCTGGTTTTTAGATTAATTCATGTTTTTTAGCTTTATGATGTCTTCATATTATTTACTTCACTACCTAGAATAATTTGCCATTAGAAAAAATAAAATTTCAGTTAGATTTCTTTCTTCTTTATCATTCATGAGAATACTGAGTGATTTCTAGTAATGATATTTTTTGAGACTTTAGTGTTAATGCTTTCTCATTCAGAGAAGTTCCTATTTATATTTACCTTTTGTTTGAAAATGTTAAGGCAGACTGTGGAAATGATTAGAAGAAAATATAAAAACAGAACTATTGCAATATAGTCTGAAGTTCTTGCATTCTTAATTATTCAGCATTTCTTAAGGGCCTACTATGTACTAAGAATTGTGGGTGGGTCTGATGTACCAAAATAAAAAATGAAACTATTTCAGCATGAGAATAATTTATATTATAGGAGGAGTAGACAATACATATATAAATAAGTTATGTATCAAGAGACAAAATAAAGGAATTTTTTTTTAAGGGAAGGTGCTAGCAATTGGAAGTATCTGAAGAGGCTTCAAGTAGGACATGAAAACAAAGCTTTGAAGGAAATCTATATATATATATATATTTTTTTTTTTAAACCTTTACCTTCCATCTTGGAGTTGATACTGTGTATTGGCTCCAAGGCAGAAGAATGGTAAAGGCTAGGCAATGGGGGTCAAGTGACTTGCCCAGGGTCACACAGGTGGGGAGTGTCTGAGGCCAGATTTGAACCTAAGATCTCCTGTCTCTAGGCCTGGCTCTCAATCTACTGAGCTACCCAGCTGCCCCCTGAAGGAAATATATTTTGAGAGTTGAAAATGAAGTGAAAATACATTTGAGGTAGGGGTCAGGGCACAGCCAATGAAAAAGTAAAGAGATAGTAGATAGTATTGTGTTTGAAAAACATGTCTGTCTATACATATTGATCAATAGAGTGTAAACTCAAAGACAAGGAATGTTTAATTTTTTTTTTCTCTATATCCCTAGCACCTAGAATGGTAATTGGCACAAAGTTGGGTCTTAAATAAAGTTTATTGATTATCTCTTTCTTTTTTTTCTTAAACCCTTACATTCATACTAAGTATCAGTTCCATGGCAGAAGAGGTGATAATGGTTAGGCAATTGGGGTTAAGTGACTTGCCCAGGGCTACACAACTAAAAAGTGTTTGAAGTCAGATTTGAACCATTGATCTAGATTTGGTTCTCTATCCATTGAACCACTCAGCTTGTCTTTGATTATCATTTTCAAATCAGCATTGCTCAGTGAATTCTCTTTGCTTTCACATTAATCTCTTTAGACAACTTCAATTTTTTTTCTTCAGAAATGGTTTCCTTTTTTATTTTCAGAACTTCATTGCTAAGTTTCCCATCCTTCCTTTGCTTACTTCCATGTAGAATTTAAGTCATGACATCCTACTTATCCTTCCCTTTAACTATCTGAAATTTGTTCTCCCAAAATGTAGGGTGCATGTTGGTGTACTTTATTTAAAGGAAATTGGATAACTCAAAAGTGAAGGGAGAAGAGATAGAATTATATATTAAAGAAGGTACATTCATTTAAGGAAATACAGAAACATGACAGAGGATGGGTGAAGATCAACAGAACATGAAACATTAGTGCTGCCATAACTGGAATATACTACATATCATATTCTTCACCAAATCATAGGAAAAAGTGTCCAAGATTTCCATAATTTTCACCTCGTTTACCACTTCCTGGTCAGCTTTAGAATACATTTTTTCCTTATGTAGTAACTTCACCTTTTAAAGGATGAAGTTATCATTAAGACAACTCAAAATTTTATTAATTGCTGAATTTGGCAGAAAAAACCAATCTAGCAATGTTTGTGTACTTGAAGTCTCCTCATTGAGATTATTACTTAACTAACCTTTTGAGTTTTCTGAATAGATGGCTTTTCTCTTTCAATAGTACATAGTGTACTAGGTATATAGAATATAGTAGTGATGGTGAACCTTTTAGAGATGAAGTGCTGGGCCCTGCCCACACCCCAGACTGAGTGACATGAGATGCCCTCCCTCCCTCTCTTCTCTTCCCCCTCCCTCCCCCCCCCCACCAAGTGTGGGCCATGTTCTTCTCCCCTACTTATTTATCCCATACAGGAGGGAGACAGTGCTCCCATTGGGCTGTTGGGTGGGTAAAGTGAGGAATGTCCTCAGTGAGTGTAGAGAGGGGGAGGGGAGTGGCCTGAGTGCTTTGCTCCCCTCTAGCCCTGCTGTCTGTGAGCTTACCCTATGTGTGCTCCCATTGGGCTGCTGGACAGAGGGGTGGGAGATGTGAAAAAAGTGTCATTAGGCAGGGTGGAGAGGGGGAGGGGAGGAGCTCTGTCCAAGTCCCCCTGCCTTTCTAGTAACTAACTCTGGGGGGTGAAGGGGCAGCCACATACCCACAGAGAGCACTCTGTCTACCATCTTTGGCACCTGTATCAAAGGTTCACCATTATTGGTATAGAGCAGACATCATGCCTAACAAGTGTAGCAGCACTAATGCTTTATCTTTTGTTAATCTTCACTCCTATGCCTTTCTATCATGCTTCCTTCCTCCAGTTCTAGATTTCTTCATATTAATGTCTTCTTAATATTCAGTGCTATTTCTTCAACTCCACTCTTGTTTTAATTTACCCACATTCTTTTAAATAGGATATATCCATTCAAAACCATTTTTCAGACTTGTGTCCCAGTAATTTTATTTTTCTTGTTACCTAAACTTTGTAATTAGACATTTGAGGTCTTGAGCTTTTTATAAGCTTTGGTCTTAGATTTTCTTATGAACTGCTGTGATCCCAGATGTCATCAACATATATATTGAAGTGGCTAGGTGACACATTGGATAGAATATTGGACCTGGAGTTAATAAGTCTTGAGTTTGAATTGAGCATGAGACACTTCCTAGCTTTGTGACCCTAGACAAGTCACAGAACCTTTGCCTGCCTTAGTTTCTCTTCTATAAAATGAGGTTAATAATGAGAAGTCACATAACCTTTGTTTACCCATGTAAAGCACTTTGTAAACCATAAAGCATTATAAAAATGCTAGCTTCTCCATCCTTTTAAACTTTAAGGCCTTTTGTTTATTATTTTAGGAAAATATGTCCTCACTTAGGTACTATACACTCCTGGCCAGGAGGCTGTCATTTGTGCTTTAAGCCATTGACTCAGAAATCCAAATCTCAGACTCAGGTATTATCTTAGTTAATTACATTTTAATAGGCACAAACCAAGTGAGAAGAATTTTAAGATTTGCAATAAAGCATTTATATATAATTAAATATGAAAACATTCATTATAATATTTGACTTAAATTTAACTTGGGATGAAATTTTTAATTAAAAATTATTAAAATATTTCTGTCTATTCTGAATTGTATTTATCAGCATATTTCTACCATGTAAATAAACTTAGATCAGAAATTTTACTCTATAACTTAATTTCCTTTTTTCTGCTTCTTTTTTTTTTAACTCTTACCTTCCATCTTAGAAGTATAAGCCCTTGGGCTGTCCTAAGTCAAGCTTAAGCTACTATTGGTACAGGTGAGACGCAGGAAAGTGATGTAAAATCCTCTATATATTTCGTGTCACTTCCTCTCTCTGGCATCTGGTGCGGCAGAGAGGTGGCTGGCGGCAGCTTGCTGAGCATGGTAAGCGTTCCAGCATCTTAGCATGGCAGCAGCTATTGTCCGGTTTGGCGGTGAGTTTTCCTTGATGCTATACTGGGAGAAGCTGAGTAGCCTAGTTCAGGTGAGGCATTTGACTGAGCTCTATCAGAGTTTAGACTGATTCTTTCTCCTTTACCTTCCAAACACTACCCTCTTAGAAAGCCACTAATCTTCAGCAACCTCCTGGCGGAGGACTTTGAACTTCCCCTGGCACAGGTCAGGCGGGAGAAATCCCATACCCTTTCCCTCTCCCTTCTCCTTAATTCCTTCCCTGTATATTAATGAAACCACCATAAATTTACTAAATGACTTGGGTATTTTATTTGGGACATTCCCTGGTGACCAAAATTAATTTAAATTAGGTCACAACCCTAAAATTATTCTTACAGTCGCAATATTTTTTATTGGTTCTAAGGCAGAAGAGTGGTAAGGGCTAGGCAATGGGGATTAAATGACTTGCCCTAGCCACACAGCTAGGAAGTATCTGAAGCCAGATTTAAATATAGGATCTCCCATCTCTGGGCCTGGCTCTCAATCCACTGAGCTACCCAGCTTCCCCCTTTTTCTAATTTAAATAGCAAATATTGGTAAGTAGACTGTTCCTTGTCAGCTCAAAGGACAAAATAAAAGTTACAATCATATAAAATGTAGCAATAAATAAGAAAAAATGAAATTAAGGGAATAGATGTGATGAAGGGTAGATAAAATCATCTCTGTTTTCAGATTATAATAATTTACTTAGAAAACCGTAGAGAATCCAGGAATAAATTAATCAAACCCACTTAAAGGAACAGCTAGATATAAAATCCATAAAACTATCATCATTCCCCTATAGAATTGAGAACAAGGAAGAACGAATAGGAAAATTCAATTTTAAATAGTAATACAATATGCAGATCATCTGGGAATTTACCTATCAACCCACACAGGACTTAAGTAAATAAAATTAGCAAATGCTAGTTAATAGAAATAAAGAACTAAAGAAGAGCAAACTGAAAGTTTAAGTATCTCAGAGCCAACTGGTTTGAGGCTAGGCCAATCCAATATAACAATAATGTCATTATTACTTTAATTAAGTAATAGATTATACTATGCCAACAATATTATCATAGAGATACTAAAGTACATATATGATCTCATTGATATTCCTTCTAATAATGCAGAATCAGAGCCCAGCTGTGTGACTCTTGGTCTAAGTTCACCACAAGGTGTCACCCAAACTACTAAGTGGTCCTCCCCACCTTTTTTGGGGGAGTTTCCAAAAGGATACCAGTGGCTTACAATAGCTGCCCATTTATTATTTTTCACTCTTGCCATATGACTTGGCCCACTTTTTTTGAATCATATATTTCGTTGGTGATAGTCTTTACTCTGATTCTTTATAATTACTTGTTTTAATGTTATATAGCCTATTCATATTTATCATGTACTTATCCATTTTCCTAATACTTGTTTTTAGTTCTTTAAAGATTGTGGTAGAAGGTAGTCTATGGCTTGAAGTGATAGAAAAAAGCTTTTAAACTTTCTAGAAAAAAAAAAGAAATAAACTTAGAGGAGAAAAAGGTCAAGAATAGCAAGGGAAGTAAAGGGGGGAAAGTGGGAATAAAGAAATCCTAGCAGCAAATAGAGTTCTAATAGTTCAAAACCAAAAATTATCAAAAACATTGCTTTTTATTAAGCAGAAAAGTAGATCCCTGGAATTGATTAGATAGACAAGACCTAGAAGCAGATATGTACAGCAGCCTAGTTAGTTTAGTAAGCTCAAAACCACAAACTTTTTGTGGAGACTACTTAACAAAACTTCCTAGAAAATGAGAAAGAATTTGTGAGAAATTAGATTTCAGCTATTGTCTTCTACCATAGGAGATTTTTATGTGAGAAAAAAATTCCAAATTGATAAGACAGACAAATATAATAAACATTTTACCATTTAAAAAAACCCTACAGGAGAACAACTTTTGGAGTCACGAATAAGGAAAGAACTTATATAACTAGACATCAGATGAAGAAGATTATAAAAGAAAAACAAGTACAGTTTTATAGCATCAGTTTTAGAGGTGAAAAGGATTGTTGAAGTAACCAAATCCAACTCTCATTTTTCTGATGAGACTTGAAGCTAGAGAGATTAAGTGACTTTCATAATATAATACAGGAAGAAAGTGGAGAAATTGAATTTTGAAACCAGATCCCTTGACTCCAAATCCAAAACACTTTTACATAAATAAGAGCAATATTATCAGAATAAAAAAAGATATGAAAAGGAGGAAAAGAGAGCACATTGAAAATCTTTGATAAAATCTGACTAAAACCTGTAAAAAATTGATGCAAATCTATTAAGACTAAAAGCTACTTCTAACAGACAGGTGTTTGGTGGAGATTAGTAGTTTTCTAAAGTAGAAATGTGAGCTATAACTAACATAAGGAAAAATTCTCAAAATCACCAATAAGAGAGATAATAATAAGTGAAAACAACTTTGAACTATCTTGTTATTTGTCATACTGTCAAAAGAAGGTGAAAAATGGAATGAAATTTAGTTCATTTCTTAGTGCCACACCTTAGGAAAGATATTGACAATATGGAGAATATCCAGAGCACTATGCCATTCAAGGTTTGGTTGTAGGAGCTGGGTATTGTTAGCCTGGAGAAGAGGAGACTGGAGGGCAAAATGAGGACTGAGACCCTAGCTGTCTACAAATACGTGAAAGTGTGACATGTAGAAGTTGGAGGGATATACTTGTTATGTTTGGACCCAGGGTAGAATGAGAAGCAATTTGCAAGAGTTGAAAAGAGGCAAATTTAAATGTGTCATGAGGGAAAAAATCTAACAGAAATATCCAAATGTGAAAAGGAAGCTTTGGAAAAAGTTGGATTTCCTTTCTGAAAGTCTTTAAGTAGAGACTGGATGACATTTGTCAATTATATTATAGAAGGAAGTCTTTTTTGGGAATATGTTAAACTAAATGACTGCTGAAGTACCTTCCAATTCTGGATTCACTTATATTCTTGGCAGTATAGCAACCATGAGATTTGATTTTGAAGAGCTTTTGGAAGTCCTTGTGATTAATTTTTAAAAAATATGTAATTTTTCAAAAATCCGGTGAGACATCATGATGTGAGTCAGTTGTGGATATTTCTTCCATTGGAACAAGTTGTTATTTATCAAATAATACTTATTAAACTTTACAAATAATCATGATTTCCTGTCTTTTTGGGAGTTTGTTCTAAAACAGAACTTAAATATAATAATAGTATGTGGGGACATAAACAATGTTATTTCAGTTAGTTTCCTGGCTGGTGAATGGTGAAATAGAATGTCCTGGTTAAATGAGGATTTTGAAGTAAAACTGCTTAGAGGCAAAAAAAAAATCCCTGCATTGTTCTCCTGGATGAAACTAGATTGGTTGGGTTCTTATTTGTATATTTTTTAGAAATGGCTCACTTTATTAACCATTAATCTTTTGTCTAGTAACCAGACTTAGCTTCAGTGTTAATGCTTAGTTGTAAGGAACATCATAAATCTTAGAAGGTAAAGTTGCTTTTGAGGTCAACTAAGCAAAATAAAACAACAGAGAAAGCAAACAGTTTTCCTCAAACTTAACATAATCAGGATGTTTAAAGTGGTGAGAAATTAAAAAAAAAATTTCCTTAGAAAAATAAAGAACTTTCAGTAGCTCTGAAAAATAATTCTAAGAAAAATACTTGTTTTTTACTTTAAAGAGAAAGTGATTTAAAAAATGTGAATCCATTATACTTGGAATTTAGGTAGCAAAGTAAATTTAGATAAAAGGATGAATCAAGTTTATTCCAGATAAGAATTGTAATTTTTGTTTCTTGAAAGTTCAGGAGTAAACAACTATAGAAACTGGTGGGAAATGAGAGGTAAATGAGTTATTTATAATTCTTATTCAGCCTTACTTGTAGGTCTGCGATAATGTTCTTTGCTGCTTTAAGTACAACTCTAGCCCTAACACTATTACTTGACCATTGATGAAAACTTGGAATTTTTAATTCTTTGAGGGTGTCTCATAAAGCTTATTTTCTTTCTGTTTTTGTTTTTCTTGAAGAAGCCAGGCTGATAGCTATTTAATATTTTTTAATTACTATATATTTTTTAACACTATTGTCTTTTACAATTTGGACCTCTTCTAATTAAACTGGTGTGTAGGTATATGTTTCAAATATTTTTAAAAATTATTTTGTCTTACATATATTGTATTAGGTAGAAACAAGATCACTGAAATTCAAATTAGGAAGGCACCTCAGAAATTATCTAATTCTAACCTTTTATGCTATAGAAGATTTAGACTCAAAGGTGAAATAAATTGTTCACGGGCACACAGGCACTTGGAGAATGGATATAGTACTGGCTTCTATGAGAGATTGAAGAATGAAGTAGGTTTTCAGGAGATCATTCATAGTATTAGTCTATCGGTAACCGAGGATGACAATTGTCTTTGTGCGTTTTTGTGCACAAAGACACTTGTGTGTGGAGATTTAAGTGGAAAAGTCAGTGCACAGAGACAGTCCCACTCTCTCAGTGTTGGAAGCCTGGGTCCAGTGGCACGAAAAGTCGTTACACCTGGAGACTTCCTCAGCTGCATTGGATGGCCATGTTGCCTTTTGTGATCCAACTTGCCCTAAGCACTCCACAGTGCTTTGCTGTGTCGCCATCTCAGCTGTTGAACCTTCTTGTTGGTTTCTTCTGCCTGTTCCGTCGAAACAGTCTTCACATACCAGGGGTCGATGACCCAATGGCTACTCTCACAAGGTTTAGCTGGCCTGTCAAAGCTGTTACCTGGGCTGTGGCCGCTGCTGCATGCTAGCAGCTACTAGGAGCCACAAGTGAGAGCTGGGTGTCAGGTGAGGGTCCGAGGCTGGAGAGCTGCCCTAGGAAGGCCCAACAAGCCCTCCATACCAAAGATATTGCTCCTCCCTGAACACCTTGGTCCATCTAGCCTAGTTGGACCATGCTGTTGACAACAGAGGCCTCTATAAATTACACTTCTAAATGTCAGCTGTAAATATTAGGTAGTTATGTCACTTTAAATAAGTGAGGGTAGCATGCTTTTTTCCTAGGTAGAAAAATAATATATTTCCAATTTGTTTTAGATGATTCTACTCTTAATTTTGACTTGTGCATTTTAACTATTATGATGAAATTGACCAGGCCACAATTTTTTGTGTCCTTTAAGGCCCTTCCTTACATTTGGGAATGTTCCATTTTCAATCTCCCCATTTTTCAGTACAGTGACCCAGGCAGGTCTTAGAAGCAAGAGTACTTTACTCATACTATTAGTATGTAATCTTGGGAAAGTCATTTAACCTTTGCACCTGGCACATATGGTAGACACATACAAATACTTATTCCTTTTCCTTTCTTTCCCTCTTACTCCCCAACTTAGGTAGGTACAAGAATTATTATCTATTATCATTCATTGTTATTTTTAGGAAAATACTATGTAAATACGAGCTGTTGTTAATGCTTACATGATGCACAATTAAATCAGTATATGTTTTCTTCCATGGAAACTGATCTTAACTTCTTCATGTTATAGATAGATGGCTCCCAAATTCTTTTATATTTACATCATTTCTTATATTTATTGGGGGAAAAACCTTCTTCATAAAACAATCAAGATATACAGTTTTATTAGATAATTCTGTTAAAGTTAGATAAAATATTATTATTTAGGAACACATTTATTATGCATAAATATTCAATAAAATAAGGTACGCAGGTATTTATTTGCAACATAAAATACTAACTAAAATAAGGTGAGGGTTAGACATTTTTTAGCAGTTTCTCAAACTATTGTTGTTATTGATATTTTTTCTCATAATTTTTAGCCACTAATTGGGATGAATATTTTGTCTTCATAACATATTTTTAAAAATAACTTTGTTACACTAGCAGTAGCAATTAGAGAAGAAAAAGAAATTTAAGTTATTAAAATTGGCAATGAGGAGACCAAGCTATCACTCTTTGCAGACGATATGATGGTTTACTTAAGGAATCCTAGAGAATCAACCAAAAAGTTACTCGAAATAATCAACAACTCTAGCAAAATTGCAGGATACAAAATAAACCCGCACAAGTCATCAGCATTTCTATATATCTCTAACCCACTTCAGCAGCAAGAATTAGAAAGCGAAATACCATTTAAAATCACCCTAGACAATATAAAATACTTAGGAATCTATCTGCCGAGACAAACACAGGAACTATATGAACACAACTACAAAACACTTTCCACACAGCTAAAACTAGATCTAAACAATTGGAAAAACATTGATTGCTCATGGGTGGGACGAGCTAATATACTAAAAATGACAATCCTACCCAAATTAATTTACTTATTTAGTGGCATACCCATTGAACTACCAAAAAATTTCTTTACTGAATTAGAAAAAAACATAACTAAGTTCATTTGGAAGAACAAAGGATCAAGGATATCCAGGGAAATCATGAAAAAAAAATGCAAAGGAAGGAGGACTTGCAGTCCCAGATCTCAAACTATACTATAAAGCAGTGGTTATCAAAACAATTTGGTACTGGCTAAGAGACAGAAAGGAGGATCAGTGGAATAGACTTGGCGTAAATGATCTCAGCAAGACAGTTTATGACAAACCCAAAGACCCCAGCTTTTGGGACAAAAATCCATTATTTGATAAAAACTGCTGGGAAAATTGGAAGACAGTGTGGGAGAGATTAGTTTTGGATCAACACCTCACACCCTACACCAAGATAAATTCAGAATGGGTGAATGACTTGAACATAAAGAAGGAAACTATAAGTAAATTAGGTGAACACAGAATAGTATACATGTCAGACCTTTGGAAAGGGAAAGATTTTAAAACCAAGCAAGACTTAGAAAGAGTCACAAAATATAAAATAAGTTATTTTGACTACATCAAATTAAAAAGTTTTTATACAAACAAAACTAATGTAACTAAAATCAGAAGGGTAGCAACAAATTGGGAACCAATCTTCATAAAAACCTCTGACAAAGGTTTAATTACTCAAATTTACAAAGAGCTAAATCAGTTGTACAAAAAATCAAGTATTCTCCAATTGATAAATGGGCAAGGGACATGAACAGGCAGTTCTCAGCCAAAGAAATCAAAACTATTAATAAGCACATGAAAAAGTGTTCTACATCTCTTATAATCAGAGAGATGTAAATCAAAACAACTCTGAGGTATCATCTCACACCTAGCAGATTGGCTAACATGTCAGCAAAGGAAAGTAATGAATGCTGGAGGGGATGTGGCAAAGTAGGGACACTAATTCATTGCTGGTGGAGTTGTGAATTGATCCAACCATTCTGGAGGACAATTTGGAACTATGCTCAAAGGGCGATAAAAGACTGTCTGTCCTTTGATCCAGCCATAGCCCTGCTGGGCTTGTACCCCAAAGAGATAATAAGGAAAAAGACTTGTACAAGAATATTCATAGCTGCACTCTTTGTGGTGGGCCAAAAATTGGAAAATGAGGGGATGCCCTTCAATTGGGGAATGGCTGAACAAATTGTGGTATCTGTTGGTGATGGAATACTATTGTGCTAAAAGGAATAATAAAGTGGAGGAATTCCATGGAGACTGGAATGACCTCCAGGAAGTGATGCAGAGCGAAAGGAGCAGAACCAGGAAAACATTGTACACAGAGACTGATACATTGTGGTACAATCGAAGGTGATGGACTTCTCCATTAGTGGCAATGCAATGTCCCTGAACAATCAGTAGGGATCTAAAAAACACTATCCACAAGCAGAGGATAAACTGTGGGAGTAAAAACATTGATGAAAAGCAACTGCTTGACTACAGGGGTGGAGGGGATATGACTGAGGAGAGACTCTGAATGAATACTCTAATGGAAATACCAACAACATGGAAATGGGTTTGAATCAAGAACACATGTGATACCCAGTGGAATTGCACGTGGGCTATGGAGAGGTGGTGGGAGGGTGGGGAGGGATGAAAAGAAAATGATCTTTGTTTCCAATGAATAGTGTTTGGAAATGACCAAATAAAAAAAAATAACTTTGTTATATACTTATAAGATATTATGAATGGTAGTAAAATTTATATTACTTTGATGAACCAGAATGATCACCCATGCCCAAACTCTAATACTTTCAACCATTCTTATTCATATGTAGTAATACAAAATATAAGCAAGTTAATATCTAGAAATATCAGGGTCTTTAAATTGAGAATTCCTTCTATAGTCCATTCAAGTGATTAATAGTTAGATCTTTATTCTGTTTCATTTTCAGGACAGGTATTATTAAACCTAAGAAATATATAAACTATTTTATTAATTTAGTCTGCTTTTTTTCATAAGCACAATATCATCATATGTTTCTAGCTAACGATATGAATTTGAGTATCTTGCTTTGGTTCATTTAGTGCAAATGTCCACCAAATATGCAGATTTCAAGAGAAAAAATTTTATTTAATTTGTTTCATCCTTTGTTGCTAACAAAAATGAGTTTTTATCTTTTAGCTCAAAAATTGTTAGGAGTTGTTTTGACATGAAAAAAACAAGTGTTTTCCAAACTATAGACATGTCCTATATGCTGTCCTAGTTTTGTCATATAGTTTCCCAAAAAACAGACATTGGTTAGGATTTCTTTTTTCCAGGGAATCTTTTTATACTTGGCAATCCTATAAATAGCTTTTATGATGGAAGAGATCATTTTGAAGTTATTTTTATGTTCTTTAAAAATGTTTGTTTTTATCTACTTAAAACCATCTAATTTTCTCTTGAATAATTCCTTTGCCCTAATAATTTACTTTACAAAAAAATTGGGGAGGGGCAGCTAAGTGGCTCATGTAGACCTGGAGTGGAAGTCCTGGTTTCAAATAGGTCTGACCCTGAGCAAGTCACTTAACTCTTATTGCCTAGCTCTTATTTCTCTTCTGCCTTGGAACTGATACTTTGTATTGATTCTTAAAAAATATTACTTTATGTATATTCTTTAAAGATATTGCTTAGTTTATTAGGTTTTATGGCAAAATCATTTATATGAAGCAAACTCTGTGACTTTCTTTACTACTAATAATTAATGCTTTTGAATCCCAGTGATATAGTTGATAGTTTTTTTAATAGATGAAGGCCTTTTACCTTATTTTACGTTTCTGTTGCTTAAATTGTGTGATTTTTGCTTTTGTTAGTTTCAACTACTCCACTAGACTTTCTCTTCAAACTTGTTATGTATTTACCTTTTATAAAGTAATGTTATTTTACTTTAAGAAAATTTTGAGGCATAAAAAGTAAGACAAATTAATTTAAATTTGGTTGTTGAAAATTTCAAATGTCATCAATTATTTCAGTTTTTATTGTATTATATTGTATTATATTGTATATGTATTATATTGATTATATTGTACTTGTCAAAATGATATTGAAAAATATAATAGGTATTGTAGACTTGAAAATTTTGAGTTTACCTGTTTTATATTGAAATCAAGCAAGTAGTATGACAACACAATTCATCAGTGTCACAACTGTAGAACTAGTTGATGGTGGCAGATTTTGCTCATGTTGATATTGGGCTTGGGCCAATTGGAATTTGATTTCATTTATACACATGATATTTAATAATTGATGTGCTTCATTGTGTGTCACTTGGATTGATTTAATGTTAGTCTTTTCCTTTTTTTTAACTTAGATTTGAACTTTTTTATTTATTTATTCATTCATTCATTCATCCATTCATCCATTTATTTATTTAGTTGGTTATTTATTTATTTGTTTGTTTGTTTATTTATTTATTTGTTTATTTAATAACCCTTACCTTCCATCTTGGAGTCAATACTGTGTATTGGCTCCAAGGCAGAAGAGTGGTAAGGGCTAGGCAATGGGGGTCAAGTGACTTGCCCAGGGTCACACAGCTAGGAAGTGTCTGAGGCCAGATTTGAACCTAGGACCTGAACTTTTTTATTTTTTAAAGTGAATTTACTTATGTAGAAGTTGTAGCAGAAAATACCCCAAATTTTGGCCATCATAATTGTGTGCCTCATCACAATTGGATGTCACAACTGTGTGCCTCATAATTTGAGAAACTGTCAGTTAAGTAATGAAGGAATTAGTCAATTCCCTGGTGATTAACCTTATCATTATTTGCTAGGTTGGGCCTTGGTTGAAAGGTTGTTGTCACTTACTTGCTTAAAATCAATTTAGCCTTTCCAGAGTTAGTAATTTGTTTTCCAAGGCCTTCAAGAACTTAGGATCACTTCTGGGCCAATAGGAGGAATCAGAGTAGAACATTAGAGATCAAGTCAGTTTAAAATATTGAACTAAAATTAATCTTTTGATTCTGTATTGTGACTTGGCAAATTATATTCTCTGGAGAATGGTGTCTTGTAAAAAACCAATTTCTGATAAAGGCATAAAGGATATGAACCTTAAAAATTCCCAGACCCTACTTCATAAGATTGGATTAAGACCATTCCCCATTTGGGCAGTGAACTATACTTTGATCAGAAATGTGAGACCTCTACTCCACTCATACTTAAGCCTGCTTTAGGGGAGAAAACTCCTTGCTGAACAATGAAAAGTACTTAAACCCGTACTTAAGCCAAGCATGTTTTTAGAACTAATACAAAGGGGTGCTAAGTACCTATAAAGGTCAAGCAACTTGTGAATTTACAAGGAACAAAGCTGAGAAACTTACTCAGAGCTTTCCTGGTATGAATTACTCAAAAGTTCACACCTTCTTAGTTGTGAACTAAGAATGGTCTGTCCTTTGAAAAACGTCTACTGTGATTGGTAGATGTAAGAATTTAGGGGAGGTGACAAAGGAGAAAATGCCCTTTAAAAGGAGACGAAAAGCTCTCTCTTAAAAGAGTCAGCTGGGAAAAGCTGCCTTGAAGGGTCTCTCTTGGGACTCTCTCAGGGACATTCGGATTCAGATTCAGAGAGGCATTGAGCTGATGGAGTCAGCTGAGATGAAGCTGGCCTGGTGTCACTAGAATCCTTGCTTGGACAGATCTTGTGGTGAGTGATTAAGGACTGACTGATCTCTCTCTTAAGACTCAGGTCTAGGCCATGTTGGCTAAGGCCCTTCATACTTATTCCTCTTTTATTATCTCTCTCCTTCTTTAATTCCTCATTGTAATTAATTAAAATCTTTATAAAACCCAGTTGACTTGGGTATATTTGAATAATTGGGAATATTTCCCTGGCAACCACCTTATATTTGATTTAAAAACAAAACACTGTAGTGAAAACATATTTCCTGCGGTCACAACTTACTCATCCACTCTTATATCTACTACAATTTATGCCTTCAACCATTTTAATTACTTCAGTTTATGACAACCAACCATTTTAATTATTACAGTTTATGGCTCCCACTTTTTAAAATATTACAAGGATGGAGTGAGATAATGAGATAAGGGATAAAGGATATGACTGACATAATGAAATCATTAAATTGTAATTGTAAATTTTGAGATAAGATTCATATTTGTACATTATGTATCATTGATTTTAAAGCAGCAGACCTTAGAATTTTTTTTTTATTGTGCCTTTCAAATTTGGTTTTGTTTTGTTTACCAGTTGTAATTGAAAGAGTATTTGCTATGCTATGTGAGAATGACTATAATTATTGTTAAAAACAGTAGATATTATTTTAAACAGGGCAACAAGATTCTGTGTTCTGGATATACTTGAAAAAATAGTACTTTGATGGATTGATAAAAATTATGACATAATAAAATCAACATGAGAACTTTAATGAAATTACAACAAAAAACTCCACAAAACTTATATGTGGGTAAAGAAAAATCAAGTTTCCTATTTTTTTCAAATCCATTCTGATTTCTTAATTTTATTTATTTAAAAAAATGTTTTTTTAAAACCCTTACCTTCTGTCTTGGAGTCAATACTGTGTACTAGCTCCAAGGCAGAAGAGTGGTAAGGGCTAGGCAATGGTGGTTAAGTGACTTGTCCAAGGTCACACAGCAGGGAAGTGTCTGAGGCCAGATTTGAACCTAGGACCTCCTGTCCCTAGGCCTGGCTCTCAATCCACTGAGTCACCCAGCTGCCTCCTGATTTCTTAATTTTAAATAATAATAAGAATGAAAATAATTCTATAGCTGGCCTTGGAGCTACTTTTTTTTTTTAAGTGCTATCACTTTAATAGGAGAACAATAGGTGGCCTAGTGGATGGACTTGGAGGTCAAGAAGAACTGAGTCCCAGTTGTGCCTTAGCCACTTACTAGTTGTGTGACCTTGGGCAAGTCACTTAATCTCTTTTTGCCTTAATCCATTAGAGAAGGAAATGGCCAAATACTCCAGCACTTTTGCCAAAAAAGCCCTATGAACAGTATGGTCCTGGGGTCATGAAAAGAGAGATATGACTGAACAATATCATGTCACTTTTAATAGAAAATACATAATTATGTAGTATAAATTTTCTGTTAAGTAGGTGCCAGGAACTTGCCTTGTTTTATCATGGGTTATTTAACTTCTTTATTGATGCCTTTTTTCATCAAGTTCATTTTTTTAAAAAAATATTTTATTTTCCCTAATTCATTTAATAATTTTCAGTACATTTTCTGAAATTGTAAGATCCAAATTGTCTCTCCCTTCCTTAATTTCCCCTCTCATGTATTATCATGTGAAACATACTTCCATATTGGTCATTGTTGTAAGACAGTATTAATATGAAACCAAAACCCCCAAATGAAAACACAAATAAACTAAAGTGAAAAATAATATGCTTTGATCTGCATTTAGACTCCAAAAGTTCTTTCTCTAGAGGTGAATAGCATTCTTTGTCAAAAGTCCTTCAGAATTGTCCTGGATCATTGTATTGCTGAAAGTAACTAATTGTTTCACAGCTGATCATTGTATAATATTGCTGTTACTGAGTACAGTGTTTTCCTAGTTCTGCTGATTTCATATAGGTCTTTCTTGCTTTTTCCAAAATCATCCTGCATTATTAAGTTCATTTCTTAGTAGGTCCTAACCCTGATTGTATACCCAGCAAGAGAGGTAAATAAAGCATTCAGCAAAACAAAAATAAATCATCTGGCTGCATATGTAGTTTTCCACAATCCTATAAATGAAGTAGGGGAGATAAGTTTTCTTTTTTTCTCTTTTAAGGTCACACCTGTGATTTTTTTTTAAACCCTTACCTTCCATCTTAGAGTCAATACTGTTGACTCCAAATTAGAAGAGTGGTAAGGACTAGGCAATGGGGGGTCAAGTGACTTGTCCAGGGTCACACAGCTAGGAAGTGGCTGAGGTCAGATTTGAACCTAGGACCTCCTGTCTCTAGGCTTGTCTCTCAATCCACTGGGCTACCCAGCAGCCCCCAACACACCTGTAATTTTATCAGGGTTTAAGAAGTTCCTTTTGAGAAACTGCCCTTCTTAATACAGACTGGCCCTTATTCTGTAATTTAAAGTTTTAGAGAGTTGCTGAGGGCTTCAAGAGATTATTTAATTAGCTAGAGTCTTATAACAAATATGTCAGAGACGATTTTTTAACCTTAGTCTTACTGTCCAAGGTCAGCTCTGTATTTGTTAGTCCAGGCTGACTCTGTGGCACATTTTCCCAGCCCTTTTTTGATGCTGAAGCCTGGTCAGTATGCTATATTGTTTCATTGCTTTCATTTACAATTTTGTTATTTGCTTATTCTGTTTAGTTCACTTTGAATCAGTTTAAACCTTCCCAGGGTTTTCAGAATTCTTCAGTTGTTTCTTATGGCACAGTCATGTCTCATTACAGTACCTTCATGGATCACATTTTTTCTCCCATAGAGTGTGCCCCGTTTTTAATAGCATTTGTCTTTAGTGTGTTGAAATAACTGACTGTTTCAGATTAAATCAAATTTAGCTTCTCAATACTACTTTCTCAATTTTGGTTATATGTAATACAAAATGTAGCAGAAGTTACATATCTAAAGTTACCAACTCATTTAATAAACATTTATTAATTATTTACAGTGCTACAGGCCCTATTGTTGTCCCCAAGGAGCTTATTATATTGAGTGTTGGGGAGAAACAATATGTTTATGGATAAGTTAAATATAAAGCACATATAAAATATCAAATAATTTTTTTTTCTAAAAACCCTTACCTTCCGTCTTGGAGTCAATACTGTGTATTGGCTCCAAGGTAGAAGAGTGGTAAGGGCTAGGCAATGGGGGTCAAGTGACTTGCCCAGGGTCACAGCTAGGAAGTGGCTGAGGCCAGATTTGAACCTAGGACCTCCCGTCTCTAGGACTGGCTCTTAATCCACTGAGCTACCCAGCTGTCCCCCAAATAATTTTTTAAGGGAAGTTTAGCAGACTTATAAAACTACAGAGTTCTTGACAGGTCTTGTGACATAAAGAAACCCCTGGATTTGAACTCAGAAAGCTCTGTGGATTCTATGAGGTAGAAATGAGGGGGGGAGGAAATTCCAGACATGTTGAATAGTAAAGACATGGAGATAGGAAATGGTGTTACTCTCTTCCCTGGGATGCTCCTAGGGTGAGGTCTGAAAAAGATTAAAATTTAATTGAGAAATATTTAGCAAGTTAAATAAAAATGCAGTGAAACATAGGCAATGTTATTTTATAGGCTCTTTAAAATCTATATGTGGCCAACAGTGATCCATCTCTATTTGAGATTGATAGTACTGCTATAAAGAATAGTAAATAGCTTGCTTACCTGAATTGTATGTATGAAGGGGAATACAAATATCTTTTAGACATTGCTTGGGTTAGGGGCATGGTGCCCCTACCCTCAAATCTGGAAAAATGGAGTAAAAATTGTTGGTCCTCCCTTGTACCAGAGAGGTTTGATTTTTTTCCTTTTCCTTTTATGGGGTGTTTACAATACCGTATTGAAAAATTTGGTTTAAGTATTTTGTCATAAGATATACTTAGGTCAGTGTTAACATTTCTAGGCTTTGTGTGTTGTCTGAAGCTTCTTCAAAACTCCTCCTAAATTTTCCTTTAAATTTTCATACTGACTTATGATCTATCAAAACCACATTGGGGAAAGTCTCATTGTGGAGGGGATACCTGTACTGTGCTTTAATCACTTAGTCAACAGACTTTAAATGCCTGCTGTACCTCAGGCATGGGGCTGTGTGCTGAGAAAAGGAAAAAAAAAAACTGATTCTGAGAGGTGGGAATAAGGAGGGAGTGCATTTCTTACATGGTGGATAGCAGTGCAAAGGGACAGAGACAAGGAAATGGAATGGTTTTATAAGGGACATCCAGAAAGTAGATTGGTTAGATAGTAGATTGGGGGAAGAATAATGAATAATTAGGTTCAACCCAACTAATGAAAAAAAAAGCCTCTTAAAGAGAGAAATGCATATTTATTTGATCCTAGAAGAAATAGCCACTGGAATTTGTTGAACAAAAGTGATGTATTCAAACCTGTATGTTAGGAAAATTACTGTGTTATCTGTTTGGTGGATGGAGTGAAAGAGAAGAGACACTACTAACATATGCAAATTTTAATAGTGCCAGGAAAGTGGTGAGGAGGGTCTAATGTTTTTGTGCCTAGAAAGAAGGGGATGAATGCAAGAGATATTGTGGAGGTAGGACCAAGAGTAGAGGGGAAAAAATAGAGTTGAGGATGACTCCAAAATTTAAAACATTACTTAGTGATTGGAAGGAGAGTGATGCCTAGAACAGTACTATGGAAGTTAATAAGAGAAAAGACTTTTCTTCTTAAAAGTAAATTTTATTTTTTAAATTAACAAGCATTCACCTTCTCCCAGCACCTCCCAAATGGCAAGTAAGTAAAGACAAACAAATGCATTGTAAGAAGTACATATATATATGTGTATATATATATATATGTGTATATATATATATATATATATATATATATGTATATATATATATATGAATGATAAAACAAACTCTATGTTAAAAAATGTATGTCTCATTTTGTATCTTGAGCCTATTACTTCTCTATCAGGATGTGGGTAGCGTGATTCATAACTAGTCCTTGGGAATTATAGTTGATCTTTCAGAAATGTTCATTTATACAATGTTATTGTTACTGTATAAATTATTCACTGGATTCTTGGTCACTTCAGTTTCCATCAGTAAGTAAATAAATATCTTCTCAGGTTTATCTCTGATATTATCCTTTTGGTCACTTTTTACAGCATAATAGTATAGCATTACATTCATATACTATACATAATTTGTTCAGTCATTCCAGAATTTGGGAGCACTCCTTATTTTCTAGTACTTTGCCACTACAAATAAAGATGCTATAAATGTTTTTTTTTGTATGTATATCCTATTTCTTTTATATTTTTGGAATATAGGCTTAGTTATCAAACATGATACTAATAGTTATATATCATTCAAGATGTATATTTAACATTTTACAGCTTGAACTTTGTATTTTTAACCAGTTTCAAAAATTATTTTGATGATTACTGTGCAATATGGATATATGTTTTTACATTGATTTCAGGGGTGTGGGATAGAAGGAATACATTTGTAAAGAAGTTATAAGGAATGATCTTTGAAGTGTTTTTCTAGCAATGTTGATGGTTCTTTTTTCTGATTATTCTCTAAAAGATTTGCCTAATCTCCTTTACTAACTCATATGTGAGAGATTTCTGTTTGGTCTTTCTTTACCCCCTATTTATACATTACATTTTCCCCACATATTAGTATACATAGGTTGATATAAATGTAGTCCTTATAGAAGAGAGTTTGAGTAAAAGAAGAAGATAACATTTTCCCCTTTCCTTAATATTTACCTTTTCAGGTATTCCTTGCTCTTTGATTTTCGGTATCAAACTTTCCACAGAGCTCTGGTCTTTTCTTTGCAAAAAGTTGGAAGTCTTCTATTTTGTTGAATGCCCATACTTTCCCTTGGAAGTATATAGTCAGTTTTGCTGGGTAGCTGATTCTTGGTTGGAGACCCAGCTCTCTTGCCTTTCTGAAGATCATGTTCCATGCCTTATGATCATTCAGAGTAGAACTTGCAAGGTCTTGGGTGACCCTGATTGGCATTCCTTTATATCTAAATTGTCTTTTTCTGGCTTCCTGTAGGATTTTTTCTTTTGTTTGATAGCTTTGGAATTTGGCAATTACATTCCTGGGAGTTGTCTTTTGGGGGTTTAGTGTAGAAGGTGTTCTGTGAGCTCTGTCAGTGGCTGTATTGCCCCCTTGTTCTAGAATCTCTGGGAAATTTTCTTTGATTATATCTTGTATCACCATGTCCAGTTTGGTGTTTATTTCTGGCTTTTCTGGGAGTCCAATTATTCTTAAATTGTCCCTTCTCCCCCTATTTTCCAGATCTATCACCTTGTCGGTGAGATATTTTATGTTCTCTTCTAATTTCTTGGTATTTTGGCTTTGCTTTATTGATTCTTGCTCTTTTACACGATCGTTGTCTTCCAGCTGCCTGATTCTGGCCTTTAAAGCCTGGTTTTCTTTTACAGTTTGGTCAAACTGGTTTTGTAGATGCGTGAATTTCTTTTGCATTATTTCCAACTTTTCCTCCCAGAAGGCTTCCATCTTTTAGGTCATTTCTGATTCAAATTCTTCATAGGTTTGTGGAGAGTTTCCATTTCCTTTGGAAGGTTTTGGAGCATTTTCTTTTATATTATCTTCTATCTGCTCTGTATTTTGTATTTTGGCTCCATAGAATGTGTCCAAAGTCGCCCCTTTCTTCTTATTTTTCTTGGTATTTTGGGGCTTCTGTGGTTCTGTGGAGTTTGCCATTTCTGAATGTGGAGGATTAGTTTTTCTTGTCTCTGTCTGGTGTTCAGAGGCTTTAGTCCTGGGCAGATGGTTCTATGAGCTTTCCCTGGGTTAAACTGAATATGCCTCACTGGAACTGGAATGGAAGGGTCGGACCACGTTGCTTTCCGGAAGTTGCCTTCAGAATCGCTGGCCGTGAGGCTGTTTCGTCGGCCTGCGGGGGGATGGGCTGCAGCTAGCCCAAGCTCCGAGGGCAAGGACTTTCACTGAGACTTGGATAGCAGGATCCAGCCTGTGAGGCTGTCTTGCCCGCCCTGAGGGTTGCTGTTGTTTCACCAGCTCTCTGCAGCGGAAGCCCCAGGCAGTAACTTTCACCGGTACTCGAAGGCCCTGAGGGTTGTTGTTCCGAGGGAGGACCCTGCTCTCTGAGCCCGGCCGGGCTGCGGCTTCCAGGAGCCTTGGACTCTGCGCTCCTACCCCTGAGGTCCGAGGGATCTCGGGTTCTGGCTTTTAAGGGGAGCCGTACCTTTTGATCCAGGTCCAGGTCCAGGAGGAGGGTTCCCAGGGTCTGTGCTGTTGATCGTTTTGAATTTCGGCGCCTTAGGAGCTTATAGTTTGAGATTGGTCGGGAAGGGTTTTCAGGAGATCTGAGCTTTATTTAGCTTTCTCTAAGCCGCCATCTTAACCGGAAGTCTATGTGAGAGATTTCTGACCAGATTTCTGTGGGCATTAATAGAACTGGGATACTAGAATCTATTATGCTAGTCCTCAGTAGCACCTAACTGTGACCAGTTAACATAATTAACCATAGACAAATACATCCTCACAATAGAAATTGTTAGGGATTTTTGTTGAACAGTATACAACACAGTACATAGGGTCAACCAAATACATTTTTAGAATGATTATATGAAATTAAGTGTACTGTTTGTGACTGCGACAAAGAATTTTTCTCTGGACAAAGCTTATTTAAGTTTATATGAAGTATAATGAATAAATGAAGTTTGATTAAAATACTGAATGTTTTCATTAATTATACTAAATTGTTTTTGAATTCTAGAAATCATGTTTATTTAGTGATAATTCATTCTGAAATGAAAATAATATAATTCATAATGATAGGCAAACCCAATTACCTTGAAAAATTATGTAAATAAAAAATTTTTGCTAAATATTTGAATAACCTGAAAGATGACTGACTTCGAAAATGCATTAATTAAGAAGACATTGATGGAGTTTACAATTACATTGAAAAGTTCTGTTGAGGTTTTTGTATAATTACATGATATATTCTATACTATGAAGTCTTAATTAGTTATCTTTGTATGCAAAAAATTTAAGGTGTATTGATATGTATTTTGGGAAATTAAATTTGAATAATGAAATCTCTTTCCTTATAGGTAGATAAAACATTTTTAA
This sequence comes from Monodelphis domestica, assembly GCF_027887165.1. Classification (NCBI taxonomy): domain Eukaryota; kingdom Metazoa; phylum Chordata; class Mammalia; order Didelphimorphia; family Didelphidae; genus Monodelphis; species Monodelphis domestica. Next base: position 308,532,605 of record NC_077230.1, read on the forward strand.
GTGCTTACTATATAACAGGCATTGTGCTAGGCGCCCACAGATGTAGATACAAACCAATAGGATTGTTCTTGCCCTGTTCTATCCCCAGAAGATTAGTATAGAAAGGGTAGCTGGAAAGAAGGCAGTAGTATTCCTGACAGCATAAGTATACTTACTTTGGAGGTGATCTGCAAATTCTTTCTATTGGAATTTCATTTTCTATGTTTTGAAGTTCTGGGAGTTTACTTCTTCTTTTTTTTTTTTAAACCCTTACCTTCCGTCTTGGAGTCAATACTGTGTATTGGTTCCAAGGCAGAAGAGTGGTAAGGGCTAGGCAATGGGGGTCAAGTGACTTGCCCAGGGTTACACAGCTGGGAAGTGTCTGAGGCCAGATTTGAACCTAGGACCTCCTATCTCTAGGCCTGGTTCTCAATCTACTGAGCTACCCAGCTGCCCCCTAAGGTAAGGGTTTTTAAAAAAGTAATCTATCAATAGTAATTTAATTATTTTTATCACATTCCTTTTAACTCTTTTAAACTAAAAGATTTCTGAGTTTTAACTGAAGCAGGTTATATATAGTTCCTCAGGTGTTACAATGACCAAAGAATTAGAAAGGAAGAACTTTTTTTTCACCTTATGCCTAGTTATATTTTTTGACTGTTGGGAAATGGGGACATCTTCATCTTCTAGAAAATTCAGGCCACCAGATTTAGACTTTGGAATAACTAGATTCTGATCTTTAGGACTCCTTTAGAATTAAAATCCATGTTGCTGCCTACCTCACATGAGAAACTGTGGAAGAAATTTCTTTTGGAAAGTTCTTGATGATATCTAGAGGCAAAAGTTTGAATCGAATAATTTGAATATCAGAATGATCTTATTCTGAATGGTTTATAAACTACCAAAAACTTCTGACAAATAAGAGATATTTCTGTGAGCCTTGAAGGAGATCCTCCCTTCTCTTCAACTCTCTTTCCCTCTTCAGCTTTCCTCACCCAACGTTTCTGAAAAAAATTTTTTTAAATTAGTGTTTCTCAATAAGATCATACAATCTAGTTGTAAATATATTGAAAGATAGTTGAATGATATGGTAAGTGCCATCTAAATGCCATAAAAACCAAGGTTATATTTGAAATTGGCTTTTATGGTATGTACGATTTTTAAAAAAATTTAAAACCCTTACCTTCCGTCTTGGAGTCAATACTGTGTATTGGTTCCAAGGCAGAAGAGTGGGAAGGGCTAGGCAATGGGGGTCAAGTGACTTGCCCAGGGTCACACAGCTGGGAAGTGTCTGAGGCCAGATTTGAACCTAGGACCTCCCATCCCTAAGCCTGGCTCTCAATCCACTGAGCTACCCAGCTGCCCTGTAAGATTTTTTTTTTTTTAAACCCCATACCTTCCATCTTAAAATCAATACATAGTGTTTTGGTTCCAAGGCAGAACAGTAAGAGGTAGGCAGTTGGGGTTAAGTGATTTGCCCAGGATCACACAGGTAGAAGGTATTTGAAGTCAAATTTGAACCCAGGATCTCCCATCTCTGGGTCTGGCTCTCAATTCACTGAGCCACCTACCTGCCCTTTGATATTCCTTTTAATATTGTTGACTTCAAAGTTTCTGTTCTTCCTCCTCACTTGCATACCACCAAACCCTACCAGGAACTTCCCTAAACTTTAGGAGATATATTATCATTCATGCACATGATAGACCAGCTAATGATTGGGCTAGTCATCAATTTCATCACTGTCAGTGCCTCTCATAGGAAGGTGAGGAGGGAGAAATTTTCTTTCTATTCACCTTGTGCTTCTCAAACAGCAGAAAGTTGGGTTCAGCCCTTTGCCCAGGAGGATGAATTTAAAGAATTCCAGGATCTCCTTATTCTTGACTTTCTCCTCATGGCTGAACTGGTTGCAGGGAAAACAAATACCACAAGTCTGTGGCCCAGGGATGCTGCTTTAACCTACTTATATTCTTGAGAAATCCCAGTGAGCTTACACTACCCAGCAGAGAGGCCCGCCTCAGAAACTACCTGCTGTGCATTCTAATCTGCAGGCATGGAGAACAAGAGAAAGGTGAACCCCAGGAAGCAGTTAACCTGGATTTTCTTTTTAACTTTGGTGTTATAATTCTTCCAGCCAAAGAATAGTTATTGTAAACAACATTTGTACATTTTCTATGTACTTATGTACTCTGAATCGCATATTACCACAATTTCTAGTTAGCGGTCAGTTTCCTTTGCACAAGACATTATTTTGCAGGTGAGTCAATTAAGTACTTGTTAGCATTTGGGATTGCTGAAAGCACTAACAGTTTACCAAATGCAATACAACTCGGTCTTTTCCTCTAGTTTTGTTCCTGACATTAGCTTATTATCTATTTGAAATGTGTATCTATGACTTGTGTACTTAATGGACTCTCAGTAAAATAAATTGTCAATCTGAATAGGCATGTTTTATCCAGATGGTTTTTCTTATAGAAATGTAGAGGCTTATCATCTTTAAGTTTTTATTAAATCTTTGATTATGACAACCCATAAAGCAGTGAAAAGCAAAAATGGTTCCTGCTCCTCATAGTGATGGTAGTTTAGTAGTGGAAAAGGATATTATGAAATATACTTTTTTTTAGATAGTCAATAAATGTTCTTTGTATTGTGACTAACAAGTGGATGTTTTATTAGAAAAACCAAACTATGTCAATATTGATATTTTGTGATAAAATCAGAAGTAAAAAATCATGACTAAATGGAAAGAGGTATAAGCTTAAAAATTAACATACAATAACTCCAAGTATCATGGTGGAGAGAGGAGAGGAATTCTGGGAAATACTAAAGGAATTCTGGGGAACATAGTTCAAAGGTACACAATTTCCACTTATACAGAGGATGGCTGATGCGACCTCTTCAAGGCACATAGTTTAGCTGAGTTAGTTTCATAAGGAATTTAAAGCAACAAAAAATAGTTATCTCATCTCGAAATGTTCATGATGAATATAGGAATAGAATATTAGGCTCGGAGTCAGGAAGATCTAGGTTCAACTCCTGCTTTAGCCATTTGCTTAATCTTTTTGATACTAATGTCATCTTTAAAATGGTGATAGTAATTGTACCTACCTCACAAGGTTATTGTAAGGGTCAAATGTGATAATATATGTAAGAGAAAACATTTTGCAAAACTTAATGTCCCATATGCATATTAGCAATTGTTATTAGTTGTAACTATAAGATAAATTTTCCTCCATGTATTGGGACCAGCGGTTCTTGTTTGTTGCCCCCAAATTTGTGTATACAAATTTGAGGCCATTTGTTTGCTACTGACTCCATTCTTTGTTTTTTCTTCTGGTAACTTCATCAACTATGTTTTTATTTTTTTGTAGCTACTCTAAGGCAGATTAAGGCTCTTTATCTCTTTTTGAGTGGCATAGTCCTTGTTGTCAGTCTAGGGTAACCTTTGGATCCCTTCTCACAATATTTTTAAATGAATAAAATAAAATTTATAGGATTTCAGAGGAAACTATATTGAAAAGAAGTTCTAAAAATTTAAAGTTAAAAAATCACAGACTAATAATCTCTGCTTTTAGGTATCTAACTTGGAATAACATAATTGACCATGGGGCATTTCAGCCTATACTAGACATGGTTGCCTAGGGATATGGATTTTTAGCAAAGGATTCTAAAATGGTTAACACAGATAATGTGAGCATTGATGAAAAGTATTTTTTGACTTTAACTATCACCCAGTGATCATTGTGAGGATCATTGCAGTTCATGTGCCAGTTTTTATTGGAAAAGATGGAGTAGAGGAAGTAGATGGTGAACATGAGAAGGTCCTTCATATTAAATTACCAAATGCTTTGATCACTCAACAAGTATTTATTAAGCACCTTCTATATGTCAGATGTAGACATTAGCATAAGTGAGTTAAGTGTGTAGGGAGTCATTGGAAGAGAGTGAAAAAATGAGTTGGGTTTCAAGGGATGAAAGGTACCAAAGATTTATAGATAACTCAGAGAATTTAGAATTATTAAATAATTACCTTTCGGAGTAAGTTTATACTGTTCTCTACCCTCAAATTCCTCATTCCCTTTATCTACTGCTGATCACAACTTGCCAAACACTTACCTAAATTCTTACCATTAACTACTAGTCACAGACTTCTGGTAATATTGAAACTTCACCATTAACTTTTAGAGCTGGATATAGTTTTAGGAAGCTTCTCATTGTATCTTCTTCCTCATGTTTTCAGCGATAAATCTACATGATCAAAAATGCCTGCGGCCAACATTTTCTGAGAGCAGCTTCATTTCCCTTTCTTCTCATTTCAGATACTCCTAATGTCATCCTCTAATCACTACTCATTTTCTCTATTCCCTGATAAAGAGATGGCTTTTCTCTTTATCAGGGCCAGTCCTTCTATATAAGCTCTTGATCCCATCTCCTCCTGACTTCTCCATAATATTGTCCATACTATCACACCTTTTTCTTTAATCTTAATCTTTCCCTTTGTATGTATTCCTTCCCTGATAACTATAAACATATCTTCCCTGTTCTTAAAAACTGGAACCTGTGATGATTTAAATTACCTGGAGGCTCTATATTTAGTTTAAAATATAAATTTATCAAAATAGACTGTTCATTATAATCTAACTAGCCATGAACTCCCTCCAGTCTGAATAGATGACATTTAAATAATTTTCATCTGGGCTAGAAGCAGGCCAAGTTCTAGCCAATGGATCTGTGCTTCCAAAATAGGAAGCCAGAGCTGAGGCACAAGCATAAGCAGAATCAGCAGTTAGGCAGGAGGGCTGGGAAGGAGAGCTGGGCTGACCAAAAAAAATAAAAACAAACAAACAAAAAAAACAACTTCTTGTTGTGCTAGCAATATATTTCCCTTCTGATGTCATCACCTAGTCCCTTCCCAGGGCAAACTAAGAAGTTTCTATTGGACAGCAGCACACAGGAAATAAACTTGAGACTTCCTCTCAGCAAGTGATGGGCCTTCTGAATGCCAAGTCATTCTGATAGGTGCCCCTCTTCCTCCCTGTACTTACTGTATTACTCACACTTCCCCCCAACTTGGGCTGCCCAGTCCACTTCATTACTTAATCAAGTTTATTTTTACAAATAGGACCCAGCATACCTTCAGGGAGAGAAAGCTTGAGCTTCAGTCATAAAATCAAATTGTTTGATTTTATTACACTGTTTGATAAAATCAAACTGTTTAAAATAAAAAGATTTTGGGGGGGGCAGAAGGGTACAAATGAATATTAACTTTCCACAGACCTGCCATCTCTGCCACCTCTATCTGCTTTCTCAGTTAAACTCCCTAAAAAGTAATCTAATATATGATCTAAACATAAAGGTTGATACCATGAGAAAATTAAGGGAACCTGGAATAGTTTATTTGTTAGATCTGTGGATGAGGGTAGAATTTAGGACCAAAGTAGAGATAGCATTATAAAAAGTGAAATGGATAGTTATATGTTTAAATTAAAAGGGTTTTCTATAAACAAAGCAAATGCTATAAATCACTATTGATTAGAGAAATGCAAATTAAAACATCTTTTCAGTACTACTGTATACCTTTCAGATAGGCTAATATGACAGAAAAGGGAAATTATAAATGTTGGGGGGGATGAAGGAAAATTGGGACATTAATATATCTGTTAGTAGAATTGTGATCTGATCCAACCATTTTGGAGGACAATTTGCAACTATATATGCTCAAGGGACTCTAAAACTGCATATACCCTTTGATCAAGCAATGCTACTACTAGGTTTGTATCTTAAAGAAATCAAAGAAAGAGAGAAAGGACCTAATTGCACAAAAATATTTATTGCAGCTTTTTTTTTGTGGTAACAAAGAATTGGAAATTGAGAGAATGCCCATCAATTGGGGAATAGTGATAAAATACTATTGTCCTATAAGAAATGAAAAGCAGGATGATTTCAGAAAAATCTGAAAAGACTTACATTAACTGATGCAAAGTGAAGTGAGCAGAACCAGGGGAGCCTTGTACATAGTGACAGCAATATTTTTTTTTGACAAACAACTGTTAGTGACCTAGTTATTTTCATCAATGCATGATCCAAGACAGTATCAGATATTTATGATGAAAAATACCATCTGCCTTCCAAAAAAGATCAGATGGAGTCTTAATGCAGACTAAAACCTGTTGGACTTTCTACTTTTTTCTGTTTGAAATATTTTCCACAAAATTACTAATATGGGGAAATGTTTTACATGATTGCACATGATTTAAATGATTTACATCAGATTAAGGGGGGGTGAAGGAGAGAAAGAATTTGGAACTTAAAATTTTTAAAAAAGAATATTAAAAATTGTTTTTACATGCAATTTGGGGAAAATAATATATATTTTGAAAACCTATTTATTTAGTGCCTCTACTTCCTTGCCTCTTATTCTCTTCTAAACTCATATTCAACAATAGAACTTATGAACTCACTGTTCAATTAAAATAGCTCTGTATAGTTACCAATGATCACTTATTTACTATTTTTTGATATTAAGATTAATTTTTAGTCTTCATCCTTATTGACATCTTTTAGAATTTCATTATTAATCACCTTCTTTTGGATACTGTCTCTACTCTATTTTTTTATGAAACTTTTTTCTCTTGATACTTCTTTTTCCTGTCTGACAATTCTTTCTCAAATCATCTTTGGTGGATTCATCTATGTCATGCCTGCCAACCGAGGGAGTCCTTCCAGGTTCTCTCTTGGTCCACCCCTTCTTTTTTCTCTGTACACTATCTCAATTGATGAACTCCTCACCTTCTAAGATTTCATCTCCATGCTGATGATTTTCAGATCAATATATCCAGTTAGAGTCTCTTTTCTGAACCATAGTCACTCACCACCAACTGCCTTTTGAGCATTTTAAACTTGATGCCACTTTAGGAATCTGAGACTCAAAATGTCCAGAACAGATAGATTTATATTTCCACCCCACCCCACCCTTGTTCAGAAATTCACTATTATTGTTTAAAGCAGCACTGTCATTCTTATTACAGGTTCACAATGTCAGGATTGTCCTCAACTCCTCACTCATTCCACATATTAAGATATTTGTTAAATCTTGTCATTTCTAGTTCTACCACATCTTTTATTTATATCTTCTGGAGTGGGGAGAGATTTGAGGCAGGGAAACCAATCAGCATGGTATTAGTTGCCTAGGCATAAGAGGATGAAGGCTTTCACAAGGTGGTGAAAGTAGAAATGACAGGATTTAGCAACTGATTGGGGATGGGGCAGTATATGAGATGGAGGTAAATTTGGTAATATTAAAAAATAACAAAATGGCATCAATACAAATTTATTTTTGAAATCATAACTATTTACTAATTTGTTTTTAAAATATGCTCCTTCAAGGGGCTATTGAGCCATTATTTGTATTTATTATAAGTAATTTGCATACAAAGTATTCATGTGCTAAAATATTTATGCTATTAAACATCTTAGTAACTCAATTTTATAGATAATACCATAATTTCACTTTACAAACAGTATAATTCATCATAAATACAAATTAACAAAACAAAACAAAAATTAACAAAAAAACTGAGTGAGGTATTATAATTACTTTTATTGTTCCAGCAGCAGCAGCCTAAAGATATTAACTAAAAACCCCTTCTTATTCACTAATGAACAATTCAGTCAAACACATTTTAAATATTTACTTTGTATGAACAAGATTTGTTCATTTGATTTTCTGCCCTCTTTAATTAGATTGGCTAAGGATTAATCAGTTATTTCAATCTTTTCAAAGAATTGTTTTTATTTATTATTTCTCTACTATCTAATTTTTTCTGTTTCTTTAATTTTTTTTTCTCCTTTTGTATTCTCAGTTTGTGTATTTGTTGGCATTTAATTTTTTGAAAATGTATATACTCAGTTCATTAATTCTTTCCTTTTATATTTTGTTAATGTATCTTTATAGGGATAACATGTTTTTCTCCTGAGCATTACTTTAGTTGAAACTCAGAAGTTCTCTTACATTGTTTGATCAGTATTACTTTCTTTCACTTTACATTTGTTGTTTTTATGATTTGTCCTTTGACTGACTAGGATTTTGTTATAGGTTTGATGAAATTTGTTCTTCTTAATAAGTTGATTATCATTTTGTTTAGTTGTGGTCTGTGGAGGATATGTTTACCATTTCTTCATCTTCAGATTTATTTGCAGTATCCCTGTGCCCTAGGATAGAGTGTCAGGACAGAAGCCAGCAAGATTTCTTTTCATGGGTTCAAAGTTGGTCTAAATAAACACTAGCTGTGTGATCCTGGGCAAGTCACTTATCCTGTTTGCCTCAGGTTTTTCATCTGTAAAATGAGCTGGAGAAAGAAATGGTGAATTATTCCAGTATCTTTGCCAAGAAATCCCCAAATGGAATCATGAAAAATCAGACATGACTGAAAAAGACTGAACAATTTGTGCTCAAACACATGGCCAATTTTTGTAAATGGTACAGAGAAATATAGTCTATAACAATTTTGCTTAGAAGGTGCCATAATTCTTTAAGATCTAGTATCTTTAGAAATTATTTTCCTTTTTGTTTGTCTTTTTAATAGTTGTATGACTGATTGAAATCTGTTGCTCTATTAGAAAGCTATATCTTCTTGTAATTCAGTTAATTTCTCCATTGTGAATTTTGATGCTAAGGCTTTTGGAGCATATAACATTAATATTGATATTGATTTGCTGTCTTTCATCATAATATAGTTTACTTGTCTGACTTAAGAATTTTGTTTTTGCCTTTTTTGATAGCATGATTGCAACTCTTTGGGCTTTTTTTTTTGGATTCACTTCATGAATCATAAATTTTGTTACAGGCTCTCATTTTTATTCTATAGATAGCTTCATTTTTAGGTGTTTTTTAAAAAAAAATTAGCAGAATGTGACATTTTGTTTTATGCAATGTCACCTTTTTATTTTATTGTCTTGTTTAATCCATATACATTGGAGTTATAAGAGATTTATCTTTTCTTTCATTTGTCTCTCATATTTTTTCAAAATAGTATTCCACTGTTCCTCTGTGAAGATAGTACTTCTTTTCAGTTATTTTAATTTAAATTAAATTAAAGTGGCACTATTCCTGTTGCCTCTTTTCTCTTCATCCTTAATCTCACATACAACTTTTCCCCTTTTGTCTTCTTTTCCAAGTTTTGGAGGATTTGCTTAAATTATAAATTCCTTTTGCTGGTTATTTAATCATCTCCTTTTTGTCTTATACTTAATAAGTGGTCAAGTAAAATCCCTCAATTTCTCCTTATTCAACTTGTCAGATTTAATTTCATTTTTTGTACCTTTTTTCTAAAAAGACTTTCTTTCCCCTGTTCTTTTCCCTTTCTCTTTATTTTAGATCTAGATTTTTTGATTCATGACCACTATACTTATTTAATAATTCTTTAGTTTTTGTATTCCTCATGGTTTTTAAGCTTTTAAGATAATGGTTTCTGTTATTACCTTGTAAATCTAGTGGAGGCAGTTGATGGCACAGCAGATGAAGTACTGGAACTGGAGTCATGAAGTTATTGTTAATTTGTTTAGTTGTGTCCTAGTCTACAGGACCCAATTTGGGATTTTCTTGGCAATGATATGGGAATATTTTCTATTTCCTTCTCCAGCTCATTTTATAAATGAACTGAGACAAACTGTAGTGATTTACTCCATGCTACTGAGCTAAAATTTGAAGCTGAATTTGAACTCATGTTTAACTTCTTGATTCATGGGTATTCACCTTCTTGATATAGGCATATTCATGACCTCATACTTCATCTATAATTTATTTTTAATTTATTTATTTTTATTTTTATTTTTATTTGGTCATTTCCAAACATTATTCATTGGAAACAAAGATCATTTTCTTTTCTTCCCTCCCCACCCTCCCACCACCTCTCCCATAGCCCACGTGCAATTCCACTGGGTATCACATGTGTTCTTGATTCAAACCCATTTCCATGTTGTTGGTATTTGCATTAGAGTGTTCATTTAGAGTCTCTCCTCAGTCATATCCCCTCCACCCCTGTAGTCAAGCAGTTGCTTTTCATCAGTATTTTTACTCCTACGATTTATCTTCTGCTTGTGGATAGTGTTTTTTAGATCCCTGCAGATTGTTCAGGGATATTGCATTCTCACTTAATGGAGAAGTCCATTACCTTTGATTGTACCACAATGTATCAGTCTCTGTGTACAATGTTTTCCTGGTTCTGCTCTTTTCGCTCTGCATCACTTCCTGGAGGTTGTTCCAGTCTCCATGGAATTCCTCCTCTTTATTATTCCTTTTAGCACAATAGTATTCCATCACCAACAGATACCACAATTTGTTCAGCCATTCCCCAATTGAAGGGCATCCCCTCATTTTCCAATTTTTGGCCACCACAAAGAGTGCAGCTATGAATATTCTTATACAAGTCTTTTTCCTTATTATCTCTTTGGGGTACAAGCCCAGCAGTGCTATGGCTGGATCAAAGGGTAGATATTCTTTTGTCGCCCTTTGGGCATAGTTCCAAATTGCCCTCCAGAATGGTTGGATTAATTCACAACTCCACCAGCAATGAATTAGTGTCCCTACTTTGCCACATCCCCTCCAGCATTCATTACTTTCCATAGCTGTTATGTTAGCCAATCTGCTAGGTGTGAGATGATACCTCAGAGTTGTTTTGATTTACATCTCTCTGATTATAAGAGATGCAGAACACTTTTTCACGTGCTTATTAATAGTTTTGATTTCTTTGGCTGAGAACTGCCTGTTCATGTCCCTTGCCCATTTATCAATTGGAGAATGGCTTGATTTTTTGTACAATTGATTTAACTCTTTGTAAATTTGAGTAATTAAACCTTTGTCAGAGGTTTTTATGAAGATTGGTTCCCAATTTGTTGCTACCCTTCTGATTTTAGTTACATTGGTTTTGTTTGTACAAAAACTTTTTAATTTGATGTAGTCAAAATTATTTATTTTACATTTTGTGACTCTTTCTAAGTCTTGCTTGGTTTTAAAATCTTTCCCTTCCCAAAGGTCTGACATGTATACTATTCTGTGTTCACCTAATTTACTTATAGTTTCCTTCTTTATGTTCAAGTCATTCACCCATTCTGAATTTATCTTGGTGTAGGGTGTGAGGTGTTGATCCAAAACTAATCTCTCCCACACTGTCTTCCAATTTTCCCAGCAGTTTTTATCAAATAATGGATTTTTGTCCCAAAAGCTGGGGTCTTTGGGTTTGTCATAAACTGTCTTGCTGAGATCATTTACGCCAAGTCTATTCCACTGATCCTCCTTTCTGTCTCTTAGCCAGTACCAAATTGTTTTGATAACCACTGCTTTATAGTATAGTTTGAGATCTGGGACTGCAAGTCCTCCTTCCTTTGCATTTTTTCCTTCTTTTTGTCAGTTGATGCCCAATAGATTTGGCTCCACCCTCTTACTTTCACCCTATGTGTGTCTATCTTTCTCATATGTGTTTCTTGTAGACAGCATATGGTAGGGTTTTGGACTCTAATCCACTCTGCTATTCACTTGCGTTTTATGGGTGAGTTCATTCCATTCACATTCAGAGTTATGATTACTAGCTGTGTATTTCCTAGCATTTTGATTTCTGCTCCTTTACCTGCCTTTTCTTCTTTCACTATTTCCTTCTACACCAATGTTTGCTTTTGAACAGTCCTCCTTGTTTCCATCCTTATTTTACTTCCCTTTCTACCCCCCTCCCTATTTATCCCCCCTTATTTTACCTGTAGTCTTTCTAAAATTATCCCCCCCTCCCTCTCTTGTACTGCTTCCCTCCCCACCAGACCGTTTGTTACCCTTCTACTCCTCTATAGGGTGCAAATATATTCTCTGCCCCCAATGGATTTGATTGTTTTTGCCTCTTTGAGTCACTTTCAAAGCACGTAAAAAGCTGAGTTTTTCCTGTCTCTGACCTCTTTACCCTTCCAGTGTACTGATGTTCTCCCCCCTCCCACCATGAGCTTCTTTATGACATATAAATTTACCCCCATTTGTTTCTTTTTCCATTTCTTTTAATATTAACCTATTTTAAGTTCTAGTTATATATATATATATATATATGCATACTCATGCGTATGTATTTTTGCATGCATATATCTATATACCTATTTATGTCTTGTCCTTTCATCCTATACAGTTTGTTGCTGTTCCCTCTAAGTATACTACTTTTTGCTTCCCAGCTAATAACAACAGTTTTTAAGAGTTACCAATGACCTCTTTTCTTATAGGGATACATATCATTTTAACTTATTGAGTCTCTTAAAAAATTTTTTTTTTGTTCTTCATCTATAATTTAAAGAGCTCAATGTAAATAAGGTAATGTGCAGCTGTAAAGTAAACCACATTGAAAATGAGGGAAGGTAATAAGAATTTATTTGGTACCCACTATGTGTCAGGCACTGTGCTAAGTAAAGAGCTTTATGAATAATATTTCATTTGATCCTCATAACAACATTGCATAGTAGGTACTGTTATTATCCCCATTTTAAATTGAAGGCAAACAGACTAAGTGACTTGTCCAAGGTCACATAGCTAGGAAGTTTTCAAGGCCAGATTTTAACTTAGTTTTTCCTGACTCCAGGCCTACTGCTCTTTTCATTGCTCCACCTGCCTGCCTTTAAAGAGGAAAGTTATAAGGGCTTTGATGCTCCAGTAAAAGACTATGTAGCTAATAATATCATCATTCATTCATCAAATTCTGTTTATTTTTTGAGGGTTAGTGGGCCTGAACTTGTGATTTTTCTGTAGAGTGCTTTACTCCACCTGATGAAGACCAGTAAGTCATCTATAACAGAATCTTATAGAGCTACCTAGTCACTGAAAGTTTAAATGGCATCCATGGTCACAGAGTTAATAGAATTTTACTTCAAAAAATTTTTTTCTTGGGTATTCCTGACTGAAGATTTGATAATCTGCCCTGTGTGCTATTTAGCTGCTCTTGTATTGAACAACCCTACTGTCTTAAGGCACCATATTGTTGGTCAGTTGTTTTCAACGTTTTGTGATCCTATTTTGGGTTTTCTTGGCAAAGATCCTGAAATGCCTTGCCATTTCCTTCTCCAGTTCATTTTATAGATGAGGAAACTGAGGCAAATAGGGTTAAGTGACTTGCCCAGGGTCATACGGCTAATAAGTATGTATGATCACATTTGAACTCAGAAAATAAGTCTTTCTTACTCTAGACCTGGTACTCTATCTGCTTGGCTACCTCATTGCCCTTGGAGGCAGGAAAAACCTAAATTCAGATCCAACTTCAGATACTAGCTTTGTGACTCTGAATCACTTAACTTGCTACAGTTTTCCTAACTGTAAAATGGGGATAATAATAGTATCTACATAGGATTTTTGTGAGGATAAAATGAGATATGCGGTTTTTAAAAGCATTTAGCACACTTCTGGCACATAATAGACACTATATAATTGTTTTTTGTCCCTCCCATTTTTTTCTGTTATGCCTCACTCAGAGATAGTAATTCCAGCAGGTAATCCTTGGTTAGAATTTTCCTATGTTCTTGATCGTGTAATTCATTACCACCCTTTGCTCTCCCAATGTTAAATTTTCTTTTTCTTCATTTGTCATGAAACCTCTTCTATAGGCTGATACCCTCCCACTTTTCTGGGTGTCATTTGCTTCTAGGAGCTGATTTCCCTTTACCTGAGGTAAGCTAAGTGGTCTCTTTAAGCATCAAATCCCTTAAGATTATATGTGAAGTCTCTGTCGTTTTTTAATAGATTATTTTTTACTTCATTGTAGTCTTCTGTGAGTGGGACTCCCTTCCCGCCATAGCCATGAGATTTCATGTTTTAATCACTACCATTGCCTTCTCACCCTTCATTGTTAACTGTTGACTTGATTAGCAATTGTATTTCTTTACCTCTATCTTTTTTCTTTATTCTCCTCTTTTTTTGAGTCCTCCATTCCTTAGTTTAGTTATACAGAAAAACACTGATTCACCTGTAGACAGGTGTTGGGAATTTTAGTCCCATTAAGTCTCATGTCCATTCCTCTACCATCCTTATTCTATTTGATTTCTGTTTTTCATTCCCATTTCCTTATCTTCTGGTCTTTCTGTTGTTATTTTGTTATTATTAGTAGCCCTTTCTCTTTCTTTTTTCCCTTGGAGTAATTTATTTATCATTCCTTTCTTTTTTATTTTATTTTTTCCTATATATCTGAAGGCCTTTCTATGGGCCACTTGTATTTGTTGTTATTTTAATTGTTAGATTCATGTCTTTGGAGTTTGCACCATGGTTTTTTTTTTTTTAATCTTGATACAATTGGGGGATTCTTTCTATTGGTATAGTTTGTATATGTATGTAGACTGCTAAAATTATCATATAATATATATAATTGTCATGTATTATATAATATGTACCAATATTAATAGTTAATCTGCATATTTTATGAGTGCATACATCTTTGGTGAAGGTAGATTGGTGAAAATAAAGAACAGAAAGTTTCAAAACATTTTTAAAATTAAAAATCCTATGGACTTTACTTTTGAAAAAATGCCTATTTCTCTCTTTGCTCAAATTTCTGCTTTTGGAATGATTAATAATAGTAAAAATATATAACTGTAATTACATACATTCACTCATATTTAACATATATCAAATTATTTTATTTAAATGTAAATAATGAGGCAGTCAGAGAGTTGACCTTAAAGCCACTAATAGCTGATTTCAAATGAAGTGTCATGGCTGAGTGACCTTGGGGAGGTAAGTCACTTAACTTTTCATCCCTCTAAAAAGACAACTTTTTAAGACTATAAATTTCCGCCTGCCTTCCTGGAGATTTCCATACCAGGAATTTCCCATTTCAATGAAATAACTAGTCAAGTTCTTAGTCTTAACTGTAAATAATTACAAAACTCTTTAGTTGCATTGATAGGTAATATTGTTTATAATAAATACTTAACCATTAAAAAAAAAACAGAATTAAAGACCTTTGAAAGTAAGAAGTTTAGAAAGCTATTAATTATACTACTTTTCATGTATAAGTTTGGTAATATGCTGTAGTCTATTTATGAGTATCATTGTGTTCTGCAATTTAGATTTTCTTTGATGAATATGTTATTTTCACAACCCTGGGAGATTAGACATATTGTAGGGATGAGGATAGGATTTGTTTGTTTTCAGCTAAGGGGAGGAAAAGAGAATTTACTAGAAGTGGTGGAGGAGTACCTGTGAGGCACTTGTTCTAACAGGCTTGGTGTTTTTTTTTGGCTCTGGACAGATGGAGAAGGATCCTTCTATAACAAAAGGATTAAAAACAAAAGAAGAAAAAAAGTTAAGCTAAATTAGCAAAAGGTCCTTATGATCCCAGGAATGGTGGATTTGGAATCAGAGGCCCTGTGATCCTATTATTTATGTGACCGTAGGCATATCAATTAATCTCTTTGGGTCTCATATCTTTTATTTGTAAAATGAGGGGATCTGACTATGTGACCTCTAAGGTCCTTTGGTTCTAAACCTGTTATTCTGTGATCTATGAACCTTGTGCTAAAGAAATTGACACTGTTTAACACATTGTTCCATATCCATAGTGCTGCTTATGTAGAGGAATAATATGGGTCCAGGACACACTCTTCTTAGCTAAGCTAATGCATTATAATTTTAGGAAATACTTTATTTTTCCAAAATATATGTTAAAAAATTCATTTTTTGGAGTTTTGAGTTCCAAAGTCATTTGAGTTCCAAAGTCATTCCTTCCCTCCCTACCTCCCCAACCCTGAGACAACCCTGAGACAGCAAGCAATTTGATATAGGTTATACATATCGTCATGGAAAATACATTTTCATACTATTTATGATGTGAAATAAAGCACAGACTCTCCCATCTTAAGAAAGTTTTATAAAGTGTACTTTGATCTGCATTCAGACTCCATTAGTTCTTTCTTTGGAGGTGGATAGAATTTTTCACAAGTCCTTCAGAATTGTCTTGGATTGTTGTATTCATGAGAATAGCTCAGTCATTAATAGATGTATGATATTTCTGTTACTGTGTAAAATGTGCTTCTTATTCTTTTCATTGCACTCTGCATCAATTCATGTAAGACTTTCCAGGTTTTTATGAGAATATTTTCCCCATTATTTCTTATGGCACAATAGCATCACAATAGCATTCCATCACAATAATGCACCATATTTTGTACAGCCATTTACCAATTGCTGGATATGCCCTCAATCTCCAATTCTTTGTCATCGCCAAAAGAACTGCTATAAATAATTTTTGTACACGTGGGGTTTAGTTCTTAATTGTTCTCCAGAATGGTTGGACTAGTTTACAACTGCATTAGTATTTCAATTTTCCCACTTCCCCTTCAACATTTGGCATTTCCCCTTTCAGTTATATTAATCTGATAGGTGTGGGGTGATGACTCAGAGTTTTTTAATTTGCAGTTCTCTAGTTGGTGGTTATTTAGAATATTCTTTCACATGAGTAGAAACTTTGATTACTTTGTCTGAGAACTTCCTGTTTGTATTTTTTGATTACTGGGTATTCCCCTCCTTATTTTCCCCATGTTTATCCTACTCTCTTTGTCCTTTTGACCTGTCCATCCAAGTGTTTTGTTTCTTAACACTGCCTCCCCTAATTCACCCTTAGTTTTATAAGCTCCATTTCTCTTATTCCCTCCTCTTCCTTCTCCTCTTCAGTAGAGTAAGATAGATTTCTAAACTCAAGTGACTATGTGTTACTCTCTTTTTGAGCAAATACTGATGAGAGTAAGGTTTAAGACCACCCTTCCCACTATCTTCCCCTCTACTGTAAAAGCTCTTTTGTACTTGTTTTATGCAATAACTTACCTCATTCTACCTCTTCTTTTCCATATTCTCCCAGTGCATTCTTCTCTTACCCCATAATTTTATTTTATTTTATTTTATTTTTTGGATACCATCCTATTATATTTATACTTATTATGGCTTCTGGCTATGTATATTCCTTCTAAATGCCCTAGTAAAGATAAAATTATTAAGAGTATAATTATCACTTTCCCATGTAAACAGGTTAACCTTATTAAGACCTTTAGGGTTTCTCTTTGTTTACCATTTTATCCTTCTCATGAATCATGTGTCTTTTCATCAGGAATGCTTCAAAATCCTTATTTCAGTGATTGTCCAATTTTTCCCATGAAGGATTGATTATACTTACGTTTGCTGAGTAGGAGACTTTTGGTTGTAGTCCTAGCTTCTTTGTCCTCTGGAATAGCATATCAATACCCTCTGATCCATTAATGGAAGATGCTAAATCTTATGTCATCTTGACTTTCTCTACTGTTTGAATTGTAACTTTTGGACTGTTGGCAATATTTTCCCCATAATTTGGAAACTCTATAATTTACCTTTAATATTCCTGGAAGTTTTCATTTTCGGATCTCTTCCAGGAAGAGATTAGTAGATTCTTTCATTTTTTATTTTACCCTCATGGTTCTAAAAGATCAAGACAATTTCCCTTGATAATTTCTTAAAAGGTGATGTGTAGGCTTTTTTTTATCATTGTTTTCAGGTAATCCAATGATTATTAAATCATTTCTTTTTCCAGGTCAGTTGTTTTCCCAGTGAGATAGTTCACATTTTTTTCATTCTTTTGATTTCATTTGATTGTTCTAATTTTTAAGAAATTATTTTCTTCAGTGAGCTTTTGTATATCCATTTCCATTTGACCAATCCTACTTTTTTAGAAGTTCTTTTCTTCAGTGACTTTTTGTACATCTTTTCCCATGTAGTCAATTCTGCTTTTAAAAATGTTATTCTCTTCAGCGTCTTTTTTTTTTTGGCACTTCATTTACCATTTGGTCTATTCTGTTTTTTTAAGATCTTATTTTCTTTAGTAAATTTTTTTGTTTCTTTTGCACCAAGCTTTTGATTCATTTTTCATGATTTTCTTGCATTATTCTCATTTCTTTTCCCAATTTTTCTTTTATCTCTTATTTTGTTTTAAACATTTTTTGAGCTCTTATAGGACTTGTTTTGGATCTAAAACCATTTTACATTCTTCTTTGAGACTTTGGATGTAGCAGTTTTACTCTTGTGTGTTTTGATCTTTCCTGCCCCATTGTAACTTTTTATGGTCATTTTTTCCAAACTGTTTCTTGATTTTTAACTTTTAAAAAAGGTGTTAAAATTAGACAAAATGGGGAGAGTGCTGTCTCTAGCTTCAAATTTTTTTA
The DNA here is from genome assembly GCF_027887165.1 of Monodelphis domestica. Lineage (NCBI taxonomy): Eukaryota > Metazoa > Chordata > Mammalia > Didelphimorphia > Didelphidae > Monodelphis > Monodelphis domestica. The sequence continues at coordinate 308,550,777 of NC_077230.1, forward strand.
TGCAGCTGCTTTCAGAGATCATTTCAGGAATATATAAATTTTCATTTCTTCCAAGACAGTATGATCTAAGGAGAGTTGTATTTACTCCTCTCTTGACCTCTGTTGTGGTTTGTGAGCAACCTCAAGCACTCTTTTCTCCTCTGGCATTGTGACAATGGTTCTGTTTTTACTGGCAGCAAGCTCTGGTATGCTAATAACCTCTCCTTAACCTAGGACTTAACCAGATCTGCATATGGGCAATGCAACATTGTTCTATACCCAATGCCAATTCTCCTTTTGGCCAATTGTCTGCCCAACTTATTGTCTGTGGGTTGAGAGCCCAAGAAGCCACTGCAGCAGAATCAGTTACTTTCAAGGCCCGTTGTTAACTTGCAGAGGCATATCTCACCCAGATTGGGACTGGGCTGAACTATGTTCCATTCTCATCCCGGTGAGACAGACTTTTCCTGCTGACCTTCTAAGTTGTCTTGGTTTGCAAAATTGTTCACCTTGTCCTTTTGTAGGTTCTGCTCCAGAATCAGTTTTGAGGTTTTATGCAAGTGTTCTTGGGAGGAGAATTAGAGAGAGCTCTGCTCAGCCTCTTGCCTTTTCTCCACCATCTCTGTCCCCAGGTACATTTTAATACCAAAGTTTTGAATAGTTTTGATGTTTTTTCCTTTTACTTATATGTGTGTATTATTTTTGTAGTTATTCTTAACTTCATTTTGAATTAGTTTATGTAATTCTCTTGTGCTTTTCTGAATTAATCATATTTGTCATTTCTTATAGTACAGTGTTTGTTTAGCCATTCCATAGCTGATGGATATCTACTTTGTAGTTTCTTTTCATCTAACACAAAAAAGTGTTGCTATGAATAAATTGGTATAAATGGGATCTTTTTGTCAACCTTTAATCTCCTTGGTGTATATAATAAGTAGAGGGATCTAATTGTGGAAGATATCTGAGGCATTTGTTGAGATTTTATTTATTAATTGCAGATGGACCTGTAAGTAAAGAGGGAGCATGTTGGGAGGTTTATATTGTGTGTAATGACCCTGAATTGCTGCACATTGCAGGTCCATGCTACTGCTCAGGTGACATTTTTTGGTTCCAGTTTTTATGTGGTAATCCTGCCTCTCACATTAGTGTGAATCATTGACAGAATGGTATGTTTGTCCCCAAACTGCTGTTATTTCCATATGTTGCAAATTCTTGGGACTAAATTGTTGCTGTACAATGTTTTTAGAATATCAACTGTCAGTATACCCTCTAGGACCTCTGAATTTTTGGAAATATCTTGACCTATTACATATACATTAGAGGAGATTAGAAACATTGGGAATTGCACTTCCATACTAAATACTATATTATATAAAGCAACAGTCATCCACACCATCTAATATTGGTTTAGAAATAGAAACAGAGAAATGGAACAGAAATGAGGAAAATGAGACCAAATTATACCTTATCATACGGGAAAGTAGAGAATAATGAATATTAGGATGATGATGATGATGAAGAAGAATAAGTTTAGGAGGAGAGATAAGAGGTGGAAGGAAGAACAAGAGTTTAAGGTTCAAGAGAAAAATCTCAGAGTTCTGGATCATGTTGGATACAGTTATATTTGGTAGTGAAATATATATATAAAAATGACAATACAGCAGAGCTGGAGTAAAGTTGCAAAAGAAAGAGTGTTTTATATTAGAATGTATTGAAATCCAAAGACTATGGAGGAAGCATTGGGGTAGGAAGGGAGACTGACTGAACCAGGCACTAAACTCTTTAAGAAAGAGGAAGGATTATAAGGGCCATTAGATAACAACCAGGATTCTTACAGGATTCTCATAGGACATATATGGATGAATGGAATCATGAACTTAAAGGAAAGGTTGCTGAGTAATTTCAGAAATGAGAAAGTTTGGAAGTAGAAGTGAAGATCAAGGAGTAGGCCTCTCTTTTGCTTCGGACTTAGTATATGACGGGCATGAAAAGTGTATTCAGTACTAAAGAGGCCAGTGTTAATGTGTTTTTCTGGGGCAGGGAGCTGTTTTCTTGGGTATCTGAGGAATTCTTGTTGTCTTACACTTATTTGCAGAGTGAATATATGATTCATCCTAAATTCACTGAATGATCAACTAGTTTCTTACATTCCCACCCTCATTCACAGATTCTCTTTCCTCTTGTTTGCTTAGATTTTCATTTGTGATTTATCATTCAGATAATGAAGTGGTCAAAATACCAATACTTTTGAAAATTCCCACATTGGACTTTTCAGTACTGATATATTGATATTTTAACCATTAGAAATTTAGAATACAATTCCCAATAAAAGTAAGGCACTTGCTATTGCTGTTTAGGTTTAGTACTAATTATAATATCCATTAATCCATCAATCAGATTAAGATTGCCCTATTTTTCACAACTCAGTATTTGTATATTGCTAATATTTAAAAATTCTCCCATTCTTAATTCTTAAGGGGATTGGATTGTAGGAAAGTCTTCTTGAGTATAGGAATGACCTTCCCAAAAAAGGATTATTCACTAACTGAATCTTGGACTCCAATCTAGCAACTACAAATGCTAAAGTGATTTTCTAAAAGTACTGATCTGTGAACTCCTGCTAACTACTTCACCCAATGCTCCTATGGCTCCCTATTATTGCTAGTATCAAATATAAATCTCGCTGGTTAGCATAAAAATTTTTTTTCTAATTACATGTAGTAATAATTTTCAACATACATTTTGCAAAACTATAAGGTCCAAATTGTTTCCCTCTTTTACCTCCCCCACTCCCGAAGGTGGTAAAAAATTTGATCTAGGTTATACATGTATAATCATGTAAAATATATTTAAATATTGGTCATTATTATGAAAGAATAATCTTATAAAACCAAAACTCAAAAATTAAAAAAAAATGTAAAATAAATATGCTTTGATCTTCATTCACACTCATGTGGTGGGTAGATACGATTCTTTGCTATAAGCTCTTCAGAATCATCCTAGATCACTGTGTTGCCAATAATAAAGTTTTTCATAGTGGTTTATCATAAATATTGCTCTTATTGTGTGCAATGTTCTCCTAGTTCTGCTTACTTTACTCTGCTTTTGTATATATTGGTCTTTCCAGCTTTTTCTGAAATCATCCTAGTTATTATTTCTTATAGTATGATAGTATTCCATCACAATCACATACAACAATTTGTTTATTCCTAATCCCAATTGCTAAACATCCCCTCAGTTTCCAGTTCTTTGTCATTTGATTAGCATTTTTAAAAGTACATTTTAAAGCATTGCTCTCTTCCAAGAGAAAAGTGGTCAAAGGATATTAAGAAACAATTATCATGGGAGGAATTACAAACTATCAATAACATTATGAAGGAATTCTCTAAATCACTAAGAAGAAAAATGCAAATCAAAAAAACTCTTAAGATTTCACCCTTTACTCAGTAAATTGTCAAAGATGACAAAAAATGAGAATAATTATTGTTGGAGGGGTTGTGGGAAAATAGGCACACTAGTGCATTGTTGGTAGTTCTGTGAGTGAATAATTTATAACCATTTTGGAAAGCAGTTTGAAATTATGCAAATAAAGTGATAAAAATGTTCATGTCCTTTGACCCAGAGATTTACTGAGTAGGTCAGTGAGAAGAAAAACGTCTTCATTTATAAAAATATTTATAGCAGTACCTTTGTAGTAGCAATGAGCTGGAAACAAGGTAGATATCTATAGATGGAGAACAACCAAACAAATCATGGTACATGAATATAAAGGAATATTACAGTGAAACAATATAATAAACATTCAGGGAATTATGGAAAAACTTAAAATCAAATTGATAGCACAGTGAAGTAAGCAGAGCCAAGAAAACAATATTGACAGTGTATGATTTACAACATTGTAAATGTTTAGAACTATGACAAAAAATAAATCAGTAATGAGTATTGGAAAACTGCAAAGAACATGTTCCCAAAGAAGAAATATGAGATTTCCTTACTTCTTTACCTCATTTCTTTGGTTGGAGTCCCACACAGATTTGAAACATTGCATGTCTTTTCAAATTTTTTCCCTGTAGTGATCAGTTTTGTGGTCTCCCCCCCCCCTTTTTCTTTAAAAATACTGCTACATGGAATGGCTGTTGGGGAGGAGGAATGAAGAATTTTATGATATATAGGAATACCTTAGAGATATTATGGATTTGGTTCCAGACTACTGCAATAAAGCAAGTATCTCAGTTAAAGCAAGTCACATGAATTTTTTTGCTTCCTAGTGAATATAAAAATGATGTTTACAATATTGTCATCTATTGCTTATACAATAGTATTATGTCTAAAAAAATATATATATATGCTTAAACCGATGAATACTTTATTACTAAAAAATTATAGCATTTGCACCTTCAACAAGTTATACTCTTTGCTGGTGGAGAGTTGTTTTGGTCTTGTTGGCTGCTAACTGATCAGGATAGTGGTTGCTTAAGGTTAGAATGACTGACAGTTTCTTAAAATAAGATAACAGTGAAGTTTGCTGCACTGATAGACTTTTCCTTTCACTTCAACACTTAGAGTTCATTATAGGGTTATTAACTGGCCTCATTTCAAAATTTTTGTTCAGAGAATAGGGAGATCTGAGAAGAGGGAGAGAGACAGAACTTCTGGTTGGTGGAACATTCAGAACACACATAACATTTATGGATTATGTTCAATGTCTTATATAGGTATAGTTCATGGAGCCACACGCCAATTACTGTGGTAACATCAAAGATCACTAATCACAGATCACCATAACAGATATAATAATGAAAAAAATTTTAAATACTGTGAGAATTACCAAAATGTGGAGTTGGCTTTCATTTCCTAAGATGGTGGAGTAAGAAACTCTGAGTCCATCAGCTACACTCCAAATAACCACAGAGAATCAAAATGCCTGAAAACAAATATTGGAATGGCAGAGCCAACAGAAGAAAGGTGAAGTTAATGCTCCTGCCCAGAACAATGTGAAGAGACAGCAAGGAGGACTCATTTCATTGGGATATGAGGAAAGAGTGCTGAATAAACCTCAGTGGAACTCAGCTGCAGAATACAGCTTCAGGGGAAAGAGCACAGTGACCTCAATGCAGCCTCAATAGGATAAGAGTGGAATCCAGTCCTACAGAACAAGCAGCTGTGGGAGGAAAGTGGCCCCACATAGTCCAACTGGAATAAAGACTAGGGACACCTCAGCACAGGCAGCTTGCTCCACCCAACAAGGCCCAGATTCACAAGTTTGGATAGAATTCAAATTGAACCAGCTGGATTGAACAACTGTAAAACTCTGTACAACCATCTATGCAGAGTGCTCAATCTGAGACCAAGACACCTGAGCTGAGCTGAGGCAACAAATGGGTACTCCTCTCCACCCCAGGAATAGAGGTAAGCTAAAGCATGTCGACAAAATCAAGAGAAAAAATAACATCAAAGTGAGCTAGAGAAATAGAAAAATACCTTATGCTACAAAAATATTTCAACAAGAGAGATGATCAAAATGCAAGCTCAGAAGAGGACAGCAGTACAAAAATGAAAGCATTACTTTCCATAATGATTGTATTATTATAGAGCTCCACCAACAATGTGGCATTATGGCCATCTTCCCATATTCCCACCATCACTGATTATTGCTTTTTTTTGAAACCAATTTGCAGGGTGTGAATTGAAACGTGGTTTTTTTTTTTTTAATTTCCATTTCCCTGATTATTGGTCATTTGGAGCTTTTTTCACATAGTTATGAATACTTTGCAGTTCTTTTAGAATTATTTGTTCATATTCTTTGAACATCTATCTTTGGGGAATGTCTTTTAGGTGTGTGTGTGTGTGTGTGTACATACATATATATGTTTTCTATATTATACCTAACCCATCTAAAAGAAATGTGATACAAAGGGTTTTTCCCCCCATTCATCCACTTTTCTTCTTAACCCAGATACATTAATATTGTCTATGGAGAAGCTTTTCAGTTTCAGGTAGTCAATATTATTTATTGTTTTATATAATTGCCTCTCTCTTGTTTGGTTTAGAATACATCTCTTACTCATGGGTATGAGAAGTATATGATCTGTTTTTGTTTTAAGTTTCTTTAGTATGATCTTCTATATTAAGATCACATGACTAGATTGTGGTATGAGATAGTCATGTAGGCTTAATTTGTTCTGATTTGTAGTGGTTTTTTTCTTATGAAACAGTGTCTATTAGAGAATTTTTTCCCTAGGTAACATGTTTTCTACTTTATCAAATAGTGAATTATTGAGTTCTATCATTTTTGAATCTTCCCTTATTTCACTCATCTATTCTTTAACCAATATTAGAAGTTTTCATGAGTGCTATTCTCCTATTCTCCTTGCTTCTTTTCATCATTTCCCTTGATATTCTAGATCTTTTGTTTTTCCAAATGAATTTTATGATTTTAACAACTCTGTAAAATATCCCTTTGGTAATTTGATTAATATAGCATTAAAACTATTAATTTTGTTATTTTTATTTAACATGGCCTAGCCACGAGTCCTGAATATTCCTCCAGTTATTTGGATTGTTCTTAAATTCTTTAAGGAGTACTTTGTAATTGATTATAAATAAATCTTTTCTGCATTTTGAAAGGTTGTTCCTCCAGATATTTTATGCCCACTCTTCTCACTGTTATTTGATATGGTTCTGGAAATATTAGCAAAAGTAGTGGAAGGTAAGAGAAATGAATTAAATAAAGATAGGTAAGGAGGAGAACAAAAATCCATATTTGTTGATACGTAGAAAACTCCAGAAAATTATTGAAGATATTGATATAATTAGTGGTACCAGCAAAATTTCAAGCTACAAAATAAATTCTCAAAAAGTAATAGTATTCTCATATAATGATAGCAAAAAAAAAGGTAAAGTAGAAAGGGAATCCCATTTCAAATAACTACAAAATGCATAAAATATTTGGGGATCAATCTAATTAAATATTGTAAATGATTCTAAACATGAATTTTAAAAAGTTGTTCTCATTAAGATATAGTGTGACAAGGAAATCACTTTAAAAGACTGATATATATTAATTTAAGGTCGCCAAGGAATTCAGCTATGTAATTCCTAAATGAAAACTCAAGTCAGCAGTCAACCTTTTATGGAGTTTTTAATTACAAACAGGAGGAAGAAAGGTATTAGAGAGAGAGAGAGAAAAAAAAGGGGAGAGAAGGGAATAGGGCTTAAATACCCCCTCTGTTTTGGCTGGGCCAAAAGGTCCAAGCCCTTAGATAGCTGAGGCAAAGAAAAGAGATCAGTCCCTATCACTCACGTGACCAAAATGGAGAAACAGTCTCAGGGGCCTCCACCTCCAGCCTCCTTCAGAGCAAAACTTCTCAGAGCACCACCTCTCAGAGCAAAACCTCTCGAACTCCCTGGTTCTCAGACCCCTCTATCTTTAAGGAAACCATCCAAGTTCTCTCCCTTCAGTTCTCACATCTACCAATCACTGTCCATGTCTTCCCTGTGCCAATGGTGGCTCTAGCTTAACCCAGGACTGCCCAGAGGTCTGCCCCTTTGCACATGTCTGTTGAAGGTCATATTCTCAAATAATTAAATCTTGATCCTTGCTGCAGCCCTTCCTAAATCCTTTTACTCTGATTAGGGTGGAGATTGTATTTTCCAAGACCTGGTTCTGTCATGCCAAGTATCTCTATTATATCAATTCTAAAATCAATCATGACTCAAAGAACTTCCTGTTCTATTCTTAAGGATAGGTCAAAGCCCTTTCCATTGTTTAGCAAAAAGGTTTTTGTCCTAAAGCAGTCCCAAGTAGGGAGGAGAAGGATCTTCCCATGCCAAGGGAGTTCACATTCCAATAGAGTTCTTACTATCAGTAGGAAATTTTTTCCAAGTATGAAATTTCCCAATGGGGAAATTTCCAACATTCATAAGTCTAAGAAATTTTAAAGTTTATAAATAGGTAGCTTTTAAAATGTATTAACAATCTTAGTACTATTTCCAATATTATTGAAAATGTTTTATTGTAGTACTCTCAAAAACAAATTAAAGCAAATTTAAGTTATGTTATATGAATGATATATGTATGAGTACATTTATTTATTAACTGCAGAATGTCATATAAAATTTTAAATACTTTAAATATTTACTTTATTCTGTGATTATATGTAGACTGCTAGGAAGCATTTCATAATTAATGATGCATATAGAGATGCTAAATGTATGTTTGCTGGGAGCCATCAAAGACCACACTGTTTGACATAATCATACATGGAAACCGGGGACTGCAAAGCAGCCCCCAGGAAGGATGGAAACATCCATTGAACCCCCCCCCCCAAGTGACTTTTCTTATTAACATCCCCTTATTATTGGAATTGCTATGATTATTATTCTTCCTTAGCCCCAGAAAAAATAGATGAGAGCAATATGCTTGCAGGGTTAATACAGACATCCCACTCTGTCCCCCTAGGATATTACCAGGAGATCCCACTTACAAAATTAAACTTAAGGATTCTTATATACCCAATTAGATAGGACCCTCTTTTCTAGGCATAAAACCTTTTGGCAAATTTGTGCTCTGAATTCCCTAACCTATATCTGGGTCATGTTGATTGTACCCTCTAATCCTGCACTTAGCAAAGTTTCATTGACTATCTCCTTAGGCTTCCTGTCTGATGTTAGGTTCCATGGAAACATGTATGTTGAGAATGAAACTGTGTGCCAAGTAGACGTGTGATCACGAGGGTATAAAATAAAGCCAGGCCTCAGGCAAGGTGGAGCAGTTTATCCTGTGAAACCTGTGCTGCAGGTTGAATGCGAAAGCTGTGTCCCATCCATCAATTTTCCGACACTGTCCCACCTCTAAGACCCCATCCCCTGTGAGAGTTTGGCTCACCTCACAGAATATGTCAAATTATTTTCTAACTAGTTATGTGTCCCCAAGCTAGCTCTCACATTAATGCAGAAATTGATGGTAGTAACATTTTTGAAAAATTCCTCTATTTTATTAGATAATGAATATAATTTTAAAAATGAGTATCATTTTATGACCTCTTCATTGATGCATGCTGTAACTGAATATGTTATGCAAATTTAGTGTTCTGTGGAGCTTCCACAAAAATATCTAAAAGCTTTTATTCTTTACCAGCCTCCACTAAGGATCCATATAGTATAGTCAGATCTTTTTGGCAGTGGTACAAAGGCTAATCTTTCACATAATTCTGTTTTTCAATAATTTTGGCTGTGTATTCAGCCAAAGTAATGTCAAAATTAACTGAGAACTAAAAAACTTGCTTTAAAAAGACAATATTTCTTCCTTGAGCCCAATAGTGGCAGCAAGCTTCTAGTTAAGTAAACATTGTTTAGTTCATTGAATAATGATAAAAATATGAAAAATTATCATTATTGTTAAATAATTGAGAAATAAATTTAATATGGACCTACGAATATTTATCTTTATTTTGTTGCTGTTGTCTTATGTTAATCACATGGTGTGATATGGCAAAATATTTCTGAATAATGACATTTATTTTCCCCCTCTTCCAACCTTCATACTATAGTGTTTTGTGCTGGACAGTTAATTAGTCATAATTTATTAAACTCCTGCTGTGTGCTTAGCTTTGAGTAATACAAAGAAAGGCAAAAAAAAATCCCTGCTCTAAAGTCTCTCACAATGTAATTGGTGGAAACAACAGGCAAACAATTATTTTACAGACAAGTTATAAAATTTAGGAGAGGGAATACACTAGAATAGACTTAGATAAATATGACCTCAGTGAAACCAACTTCCTCTTTTTTAAAAAATGAAATTAATTTTGGCTTCTTTTGATGAACTGATAAAAATATATATGAAATTTGATGGAGGAATTTTGTTGTTCTGCTATTCCTCAGCTGTACTTTGAAAGTAAAGGGCTTATGGAATAATTTTAATATCTTGAGTAAATTCAACATAGATTACTCTTGCTTATCCCTTATAAACTTTCATCTCTGTAACAAGGAAATATATCATGCAGTCCGCTTTATAACATAAGGAATTTCTACCTATTAGCAATGATTCCTTAGAAAGTAACATTTTAGAGATTTAAGGAGCATGGATATGATGACTACCCTCCAACTTGTCTGTGATTGCCCAGCTTTTACTTGTGAAAATTTCTGGGGAGAGGGAACTCACCATCATCTTTCAAAGTAGCCCAGTTCCATGTTGGTGTAGTTTGAATTGTTATATCTTGATACCAAGACTAAACTGGCTTCTTTGCAAATTATACACATTTCTCCTAGTTCTGTCTTCTGAGACCAAACAGAACAAGCCCAATCCTTGCTCCACATGACTCTCCACAAAATATTTGAAGTCTGATGGCATATTTTCCCTGAATCTTCATTTCTCTAGGACAAACATCCCCAATTCCTTCAATTAATATTCCATATATGTTATGGGGTCAAAACTCTAGCAGTGTTGGCAAATGTTTTTGAATTCACATGGCAAAACTGCAACTGCAAGTTGCCTGTGAGCCCCACGCATTACAAGCTGAGGGAGGACTTGCTTGCTTTGGGCGGCTGGATAGAGGGGTGAGTCATCCAAAAATGACCTCAGAAGCTGGGAAGAGGGGGAATGGAATAGCTCCCCCCAACACTGCTCTAGCACATTGGTTGGTCTTCCTTGGACACACTTCATCTTATCCCTATCCTTTTTAAACCTGTGGTTCTTAAAATCAGTGAGATATAGTACTCTAATAAGACCCAACTATCCTTCATGAAATCTGATGAGGGCAAAGTATAGTCTTCATATTCCTGGAAGATTACCTCTCTTAATGTACCTCAAGATTACATTTTTTTTTTTTACTATCCTATCATGCTGATGAGTCATTGAGCTTCTAACTGACTGAAACCCAGGTCATATTAAAAAAAATTTTTTTTTTAATCCCTACCTTCTGTCTATTGGTTCCAAAACAGAACAGTGGTAAGGGCTAGGCAATGGGGATTAAGTGACTTGCCCAGGATCACACAGCTGGGAAGTGTCGGAGATCAGATTTGAACCCAGAACCTTCCATCTCTGAGCCTGGCTCTCAATCCAATGAGCTACCTAGCTGCCTCCTAAAACCCAGATCTTTTAAAGAACAATGTCTAATCATACTTTACCCATCTCATATTTGTGAAGTTGAATGTTTTTTTCTCTAGATGTAAGAACTTCCATTTGTCTTTCTTGAATTTCCTTTTATTGCATTCATGCTAATATTCTGACCTGCCAAAATTGTTTGGGGGTTCTATCATTCAATGTGTTTACTATCCTCTTAGATTTAGTCTTATTTGTAAATTTGATGAGCCTGCCATATCTATCTTTATCCAGGTCATTGACCACAATGCCAAAAAATGTAGGGCCAAACATACTTCTATGGAATATTCCACTGGAGAACTTATAAGGTGTTGCCATTGAATCATTAACAGCTACTCTTTGAGTCTAGTCATCCAAGTAGTTCTGAATCTATCCAGTTGTAATATATAGTTCACATGTTTGTCATGAAAATATTATGAAGTACTTTATCACAAGTTTTGCTTAGATCCAAGTGAACCATACCCATAGCATTCCTCTTGTTTATTTAATAAAATCTTTTCAAAAAAATGAATGAAGTGAGTCTAGAATACCTCTTTCTTTTTCCCTTTTCTTCTTATCTTTCTTCCTACCTGTTATTGTTATTTTTATCATTATATTATTTCATATTCCAAATATTCTTCCCCAGAAAACTGTATTTATAGCAAAGAATTTTTTAAAATTTAAAACTTTAGGAAAACTAATCAACTCACTCACCAAATCTGATATATACAGTATTCTCAATCATAGTTCTCCAACTCTGCTAAAAACAGAGCAAAGTAAAGACTTTATTCTCTCCTTCAGGGACATCTGGTCATTATAATTTCATATTGCTTTTCATTTTTTTAATTATTATTCTTTCTGTTTGCATTGTTGTTACATATATTAACTGGTTCAGTTTACTTCATTTTACATCTGTTTATATTTTTCTCATTTGTCTATTCTTTATATTCAGAGCACAATTTTGTTACATTACTATGCCACAACTTGTTATCCATTCTTCAGTCAGTGGACGTCTAATTTGCTAGTGTAAAATTTTCGCTATAACTATTTTGGTATACATGAGATTTTTATTTTTTGTCATTGATCTGTTTGGCTGACAGTTAAGGATGTTTGCATTCTTAGAATAATTGAAAAATCGCTTTTCAAAATGGTTATAATAATTCAAGGCACCACAAGCAGTTATTTTGCTTACCTCTTTCCACAAGCTCTCCAAGATTAAATATTCCTATATTTTGTCATCTTTTTAATTTGCTAGGTATGATGTAAAGTTTCAGTGTTATTTTGATTTTGATTTTCCTTAATATTAGTGATCTTTCATATGGCTTCAAAATTTTGCAACTCTTTTGAGTACTTTTTGTTCACATAATTTATGCACTTATAATGGTTATGGTTTTTACATATTTTTGTTAGTTCCCTATATGTTTTGTATATTAGACTCTTTTCAGAGATATTTGATAACAGATTTTTCTAAACCAACGACTTACCTCTAATATTGTTTTCTTATAGTAACTTTTCAAATTGTAAATGATGCCAAATTAGAAAAAAGTTTCTAACCCATCAGATAAAGATCCCAAACGATCTTGACAAGTTGGAACACTGGGATCAGTCTGATAAGATAAAATGCAGCAGTGATAAATATGAAGTCTGGCAATTGAATATGAAAATCATCTTAAGCATAAGATGTGGAGGCTATAATTAGATAGCAGTCCTGAAAAAGAGATCTCCAGTTCCTTTAAGAGAACTTCATCACTTCTTCGACTAGGAAGGTAGTTCCATTGAGCTTTGCCTTCTCCAGATGACAGCTGAAATACATGGTGAGTTCTGGGCACCACAGATTTAGAAAGACTTTATACCTTGGTCATACATCCATTTTGATCTTATCTTGGGAAGTAGTGTAAGGTACTGGTCTATATCTAGTTTCTGCCAGACTGCTTCCAGTTTTCCCAGCAGTTTTTAACAAAGAGTAAATTCTTGTCCCCAAAACTTTTATTTTTTGTCAAACTCAAGGTTATGATAATCTTTTTTTAACTGTTTGTTGTGTGTCCTGTTCTACTAATCTCCTTGTCTGTTTTTTAGTTCCAGATAATTTTTATAACTACTATTTTATAATACAGTTAAAAATTTGGTACTGCCAACCCTCCTTTTACATTTTTCACTAATTTTTTATATTGTTAATCTTTTGCTTTTCTAAATGAATTTTGTTATTACTTTTTCTCTTTCAATAAAATAAATTTGTGGCAGCTTAATTGGTATGACATTGAATAAGTAAATAAATTTAAGTATGATTTTCATTTTAATTATATTCTTTGCCCACTCATGAACAATTAATAGTTCACCAGTTATTTAAATCTTAACTTTATTTGTATAAATTATTTTATAATTGTGTTCATGTAGTTTCTGGGTTTGTTTTGGAGGCTATACTCATAGGTATTTTATTATATCTTTGTATATTAATAAAGTATTGTGAGATGCAAAATAGATAATTTTTGAACAAATAAAATTAATATAGCCAAGATCAAAAGGAAAGCAGTATATTGGGGGGAAAGTTTTTATATACAGTTCCTCAGATAGCAGTCTCATATCTAAAATATATAGAGAACTTTGTCAGATATAGTCAAACTTTTGGTATTTTATGGTTTCAGAATTTTTTGAATTTGGTATTTCATACATTTTTACAATAAAATATTATGTTGGTATTTGACATTTGCTTTGCACTTGAAGCACTTGCTAGAACTTGTTGGCATTGTGTTCTTGGGATGTCTTCTCCAGCCAAAACAAGAGATCACATGTTAATTCAGGAGCATAAAGAAGACCTCAACATTTGAGGAGCGCCAGGAACTTTAAAGGGAACAGCAACAGCTGGTGATGGGAGTTTTCTTCATGTGAGGAGGAGGCAAAAGAGGATATCCCCAATTCATTAATCAAGGAAATGTGTTGAAAATGAATGGAAATCCAAAACTTTGTTAAAAAAATATAACTCTGATACAGCTTTAAGTGGTAAGGGCTAGGCAATAGAGGTTAAGTGACTTGCCCAAGGCCACACAACTAGAAAGTGTCTGAAATCAAATTTGAACCCAGGACCTCCCATCTCTAGGTCTGACTCAATCTACTGAGCCACCTAGCTGTATCCCCCACCCCCATATGTTCTTAAATATTTCTAGCAACTCTGTGGTGACAAAGAACTGGAAACCAAAGGTATGCCTGTCAGTTGGGGAATGTCATAACAAGTTGTGGAATTTTATTGTTGAATACTCTTGTGCCATAAAAAATGATAAACAGGTTAATTTTGGAAAGACAAGGGAAGACCTAAATAAAATAATGAAGAGCAAAATGAAGAGAATATTATATATAGTGAGAGAAATATTCTTTGAAGAATGATATGTATATGTCCACCTCCAGAGAAAGAACTGATAAATAGATATCTTGTCTTAATTTTGTACATATTTAAATCTGTACATCCTGTCTCCATTAGTAAGCTCCTTGAGATCAGGAACTTTTAAATTTTGTCTTTCTGGTCTCAGTACTTAAGACAGTGTGTCTCATTTAGTAGGAATTTAATAATTATTTGTTGATTGAATGGTGCTATGTTAGATGACAAATTGTCCCAAGAAATATTTCTTGTATTTTGGACACATTTTTTTAAAGCCAGCTCCTCTAGCTTCATATGTACAGAGGCGATTTGCAAAGGATCCTTTTGATCTATATCTTTTGTCTTCTAGTTTTGTTAATAGTGAAAGTGTCACGACTAATGTAATTTAATTCCATGGTTATTGAATAAAGATCAGGACTTTAGGGTTTAAATAGCTAATCTTAAATTTATAAATAGCCTAAGTCCTGCATGGTTTCTGACAGCCTGCGGCTTCCACAGCAAAATAATTCTTTACTAAGTAGCAAACCTATACAAGTGATGATCCTTTCCATTTCTAACTAGGCTGGTTCTCAGAAAACTGTTTATTTGGGGACCATATGGGGAAAATTATGATAGAGCTTGCCAAAACTTGCACTTAATTGGCAAAATCTTCACAATTGGTTATTGTTTACTTCCTCAGCATATGAATATATTAATAGATATGTCACATGAGTATTTGTACAATTTTTGAATTTAAAAGAGATCCTCACACAAAAAAGTTTGGGAACCATTGTTCCAGAGTACATGGAAAGTCAATGTGAAAAAAAAATGGAACTTGATCTTAACAGAGAGGGTCTTCTTGTAGACTTTTTTCCTCCTTACTTGTAAGACTTTTGTGGTAATAATTAGTCCAAAATATAAATAGTTTTGGACTGAGTCAAGCAATCTTCATTCTAGTCTGTAGCTAACTTGTTAGTTCAGATTGTTCAGAATTCTATATTAGAGCTGGAAAGGATTAGATTAGAGATCATCTAATCCAATCCTCTCATTTTAAAGATGTGGAAACTAAGTAATATTTAATGAAATCAAGTGGTCTGCTCATGTCCTCATAAGCAATAAGTGGCCAACAAAAATTGGAACCACAGATCCTTGATTCAAAATAATGTTTTACCTTCTTTTCTGTGGCTCATTTTGTTCATCTGGAGATTGGGCCCACAGTATTCTGAGTTACTTTTTAGTTCTGCAAAAATTCTATAGCTTTATTGCAATGTGACCTTTTTTTTTTCTATTTTGCTTATTATTTTTACTTTACTATTACTTTTTTTTTCTTTACTACTAATTGTAGTAATGAACTAGTAAGCATTTTGTTTTATTACCTGGAATCACAGCAGGATATACCAAGACTTTTTTATGTTGTTTATAAATATTTTTAAATAAAATATTTTTTAAAGTATTATAGAGCTAAAAGCCAGGTTTTTGTTTTTTGTTTTTGTCATTTCTGGGGTAGTAGTACTTACAAAAGTTTTGCCTATATTTTTAACAACTTCTTTTCCCACATTTATTTGGGAACTATTCTAAGACTTAATTTTTAAAAATATTCTCACTTCCTGGTGTCTGTGAGTAGTACTATGATAGTAATGTTCAAATCTACATTAATTGCCTGCATTTACTGGTGACATACCTACTTGCTTCTACTGTCAGCTACCCTCACATTATACTTAATAAGCATTAACAAAAGGATTTCTGATATGTTAGAAGCCTTTGTGTTATTTAACTCATTGGCTAACTCAAATGACCTTGATATAATGACACTGAGGAGATACACAATAGTGCCTTTTGCATGGTGCCAGCTGGCTTTCTTTAATTCCATTTTGTGTGCACCCTTAGTATTATGCTTCTGAGAGAGTTAACAGTACTATTGACTTCTTTACCCCCTACACTTATATAGTAGATTTGATAAACTCAGTTAACAAAGCATTGTGTGGAGGCAGAAACTTACTGTATTAGAATTGGCTGTAAATGTTGACTTTGATTAGCATTTATGAAGTCTGAGGGATAAAAGTTTATTATTCCAAATGATATTTATAACATTTGATATTTTAAAATAGATTTTAATGAAAACCTTCCACTTACCAACGAAAAATTAGCTTAACATTTAAGTCGGTTTAAAACTTTATTTTTTAGTATGCTTATAACTTTGAAGATAAAAGATGACATATGATAAAAATATAAACATACCTCACTTAATCCTTTGATTCATTTAAACAAAATTTTAAGTAAAATGGTATTACTGGATACAATTAGTTCCATTTTAACCATGTTAGAAATAGAAGTTAAAATTTTAACATAGGAAATCTTAAATTTTATTTTATAATAAATAACATTTATATAGTATTTACTGTGTGTCAGGTACTATGCTAAATGCTTTGAAAATATTATTTCACACAACAGTTGTTGATCCTTACAGTAATCCTGGAAGATAGGTACTTTTATGATATCTATTTTACAGATGATGAAACTGAGGCAAAGGGGTTAAATGACTTGCCTAGGAGAAAGAGCTAGTAAGTATCTGAAATCAGATTTGAATTTAGGTTTTTGACTCCAAAGAAAGCTTCATCATATAGCTGTTTTAGCAATTTGAGATGATAGTATTCCTGGACTGGATTATCTGATAGACTAGAAGTATTGACTATTGTACCAAGTTACCAGAGTAATCCTAAGATTTTGGGTTGACAACAAGTGGAATAATAGGGATAGAGAGTATTAGGAGGGAAAATAACCTAAAGACTAGAAACTGTAGACATCCTAAAAAAGAGCACAAGAAGTCCTCAGTTTTATTCTATATATGTCTCTGCATTTTAAATTAATATTTTTGTAAAAAACGAAATTGGAGTTTTGTTTTCTTATCCAATGTCACTTTTTTATTTTATTAGATTGTTTACACCATTCTCATTTAAAGATATAAATGTTAGGTTTATATTCTCCATTTCTCTCTAATATTGGACTTTTTTTTCAGTATTTTAGCTTAAACTTTTTAAAGATAGCCTTATTTAATAATAGATCTGTTCCCTTTATCCTTGCCTCTCATTTATTACTCCTTTCCTTTTAGAGTTTTAATAATTAGGTTTTTTTCCTTGCTTGTTTTAATTTAGTTAATTCTAACCTTTTTCTTTTTCCTCTCAGTTAAGTAGTATTCTACCTTCCTCTCCAAATTGACCTTTTCATTAAGTTTTTATGTATTTTAAGATTTTAATTTTTTATTAATTTTTTCAATTACATGTAGTAACATTTTTTGACATTTGTTTTCTGACATTTTGTGATTCAGATTCTCTCCCTCTTTCCCTTCCCATGTGTCCTTAGGTGGTAAATAGTCTGATATAGATTATATCAGTGCTTTAATGCAGTACATATTTCCATATTCCCCTTGTCCTGAACAAAGACATATCATAATTTTAGAAAAATACATTTCATTGTTTTTTAATTTTTTCCAGAAAGATTTTCTCTCCATCACTCTTTTATTCATATCCCTTTTCTTTCTATTCTAGACCCTCATTTTCTGCTTCATTGTCCTTATACTTATCTAGTTCCTCTCTAATTTCTCATAGAATCAAAACTTCTGATGTACTTATTATTCTGAACTTTAACATCTAAACAGTTTCTGCCACTGTTTTTTTTTTTTAATTTCTTTCTTTTGTTCTTTAATTATGATCAGATTTTTTTGACTTTTTTCGAGGAGGGACCTTTAATATATAAGTTGTATGCATCTTGTCTTCAAGATCAGTATTTAGATTTTTAAATTTTTGTTTCTTTTTTGCTGCTCTTCTTCCAGATCATCTTTAACTTTTATATGTTTGCATTCCCAATCATTTGCTCTATCTTTTGTTTCTGTTTTTTATTTCTTTGGTAAGACATAAAATTCAGTGTTCAGATTTTCTGTCCTGACAATTGTTCCTGTGGTTCAGGCCATAAATTTTGCTATTACAATTTATTTCTATTTTAAACTACACTGGAACAATGTATTGTAGCACCATGTTCTCAAAATCCATAAGGTCTGCTCCATCTTCAGATGTTGAAACATTTTCTTTTTTTTTTAAGAGTATATATTCATAGATACCTGAGGCTATTTCTTTCTGTTGTTAATGTCTTGCCTCTTGATCTATCTGCTAATGCCCCAGGCCTGTGAGTTTGATCTCCTGTGAGCTATTTGGTAATTTTAGTTCTTTTTTCTTCTTATTTTTTCCTATTGCTTTATTTTTTTACTACCTCCTCTCTTATGTTGGTTTCCATTGAGCTGAATCTAGAACCTTTTCAACCTCCTCCCATGCTGTGCCATTCATAGTTCAACAACCTAGATCTATGCCCCAAATGACTTGTAGGAGAACAAAACTGGCCTCTGTTGAAAGCTGGAGTCTTTTCTTTAGGCTTAGAAAAGTACTATTGACTTCTTTACCCCCTACACACTTATATAGTGTCCTGTTCTAGTTCTGCTGTTAACCAATTCTTTGGCCCAGCAATACAGAATACTAGTGATGTTGTAGCCTGTACAAATTTTTGCTTTTTGGAGTTTGAATCTCTATTTCAATAGGAGGAGATGAAGATTTGAGCTTTGCTTCAAGCCCAGACTCATGTTCTTTCCTGTTCTCTCTATTCTTAATTATATCTTTGTTCTCAGTCTCTACCATCTTCAATTAATACCCTGGTAATCATCTCTCTTTCTCTTATCTTCAATATCTTCCTTCCCTGTTGCCTACAAACATTCCCACAACTCCCTATTTTGAAAAAAACAAAACAAAATAAAACAAAAAAATCCTTATCAGATAATAGCTGTCATCCTATATTTCTCTTTATCCATCTAGCTCTAAAAAGAAACCATATATAAAGATCCCTGCCAGCACATATTGTCTTAAAAATCACATATTAAAATTACCTATATTTTATTGTATATTTATTTTGTTAAATATTACCCCAATTACATCTCTTTTTTTTTTCTCTTTTAAATATGTACCATTTGTCCTAGAATTGATACCAAATTTTATTTCTGAGGTAGAAAAATGGTAAGGGTTAGGCAAATTTGGGCTATGTGATTTGCTCAGGGTTACATAGTTAGGAAATGTGAGGTCATATTTGAACCCAGGACCTCTTGACTTCAGTCCTGACATATCAACTAAGCCATCTAGCTCCTTCCTCCCTACCCCCCATTCCCCACCCCATTACATATTAATTTGTTCTGATTGCTCTTGAGAGTTATTACTGAAATGGCCACATATTTTACAGGAGAAAAGGACTTCTATTAATTAGGAACAATGGGTTAGTCCCTTACCCCATGTACTCTATAATTATGCTACTTTCCTCAGTATATGTAAAGTAGGTATGCCACAGTTTTGGGAGGTATCTCTCATGCCATCTGTACTTATTGCCTCATATTAGTAAATAATTCTTTCTTGGGGAAAATAAAACCATAATTACTTAAAACTGTCTGACTAAATTTAGATATTTTAACTCATAGTCTTATTGGGAACCACTACTGTTTAGTGGAAGTAGGGTTTGAGAGAAGAATGTCAGAATTTATGTAAGCTATAAAGTATATGAGACATATTAGAAGCAGTATCATTTTACAGTAACTTCATTAAAGTAAACAAACTGTTATAATTTAACCAGCTGATTGCCTGAGACAAAAATTGGATGGCCTTTGTTCTTAGCTTTCAGTCATTCAGTCCAAGTATTCTCACTTATGTAGTATAATAGAAAGTGTCCCAGATCTAGAATCAGAGGGTCTTGGCTCAAATTTGGATCTATCACTCTCCAATTTACTCTTGTGACTTTAGTCAAATTATTTAACCTAATGTAAGGAAAGCTTATGTCTAGCATGTTAAACACAGCAAACTCGAGTCTTCACACTAGGTTCAAGACCTTTGTATTGGCCTAGAAGGGCATCAATCCATCCTGGATTGGCTTTTCTTTGGCTCTGTGCAATGGCTCTGTTGTGTATATCTTGTCCTGGAAGCAGACAGAATCATTAAGCAAAGTCCCATAATTTTTTAAATAATTAGTGGCATCATTTTTATAGTGACAAGCTTTTTTTGGGCATGCTCTGACAAATGTATTTCAAACTTATAGTACTGAAAAGTAAAAAAGTTAAAGAAAATCTTAATGCTTAATGCTGGTGACATGTGCTTCAAATATAAAAAGGAGAGAAAAAATAATAAAAAATAGTGTATTGCACATGCAAGAAAAATATAATAATAAAAGAGCTTTAAAATTCAAAAATATAGCTTATAATCATTGTAGGAGAGAAGACATTGTGGATTCATTATTCTCATGTGAAAAAGAGTACCTTCTGTCAAAAATGATTGACTGCATATATCAAGAACTACAGAGACAACTGGACATTATTTTCAATGACAGTGGATTCCTGAACTTATATTTTGCTTTCAAATAAAAGGTTTCAAATGAAAGATTTGATTTTCTTGTACATAAAGGTTTGGTTTTTAAAAAGAATGAATAATACTCAGTAGGTAAGTATATAATTTATGTGATTTTATAGGATTTAGGATTTCTGTTTAGAAATAATTATTAATATACTTTTTATAGAAAAAGTTAAATTAACTGAATGAATGATGAAGTATTACAAAATTTCATGAGTGTTGGTCAACACCAACTTCAAGGGGGAATATTACATGTATATAATATTCTTGTAGATTATTTTTTACATAATAACTCTAAGGTAAATTTGGATTAATATCTTTAGGCTCTTATTTGTAGAGTATAGTCAGAATTGTGTTATTCTGTAACTGCAAGTATATGTAATTGTATAAATCTTACAATATGCAAGTCTCAAATTATAATTTGCTTTCATTCTATATTTCTTTACTTCTCCATGTTTCTAATGTAGATTTAAGATGATTTTGTTTGAAAGATCCATTCAGGAAACTGGTCTCCCAATGGATCTCAGGGTGGAGATGTTAAAGGGAGTTTCTTTATCTTTCTCTCTGTCTCTTTAAGAGACAGAGAAAAGGCAGGAATAAAAACATTTCTAAGTAAGAGTTAGCCAGAGCCAAAGTTTCTTTTACCTAGAAGATGAGGAGAATATTTAAGAGAAAGATAGTTGAGAGAGCTTTTTTCCCCCCTGTGGATTTCTAGAGAGCAGGAGGCCAGTCTGTTTTTGTCTCTGTGAGAGTCACAGTTGGATTTTTGACAATTGAGATTAGGAAACTGGATTTTCAGAGGTTGTTGGTAATTAATGTTTACTGATTAGCTTAGGTAGTTAGATAACGAATATAATTTTAGGTAGACAATGTAGAGAAGTTAAGCCGGACGTGGCTCAGGCAGAAGCACCTGTCCTCGAAGACAGATTTAGAGCTTTTTAGAAATAGACAGAAGGGAGGATCAGTGGAATAGACTTGGGAGTAGGTGACCTCAGCAAGACTGTGTATGATAAGCCCAAAGAGCCCAAGTTTTGGAACAAAAATCCACTGTTTGACAAAAAATGCTGAGAAAATTGGAAAACAGTATGGGAGAGATTAGGTTTTGATCAACATCTCACACCCTACACCAAGATAAATTCAGCATGAGTGAATGACTTGAATATAAAGAAGGATACTACTGTAAGTAAATTAGGTGAACATAGAATAGTATACCTGTCAGATCTATGGGAAAGGAAAGAATTTAAGACTGAGCAAGAGATAAAGAATATTATAAAATGTAAAATAAATGATTTTGATTACATTATATTAAAAAGGTTTTGTACAAACAAAACCAATGCAACCAGAAGCAACAAATTGGGGAAAAAATCCTTATAACAAAAACCTCCGACAAAGGTCTAATTATTCAAATTTATAAGGAGCTAAATCAGTTTTACAAAAAATCAAGCCATTCCCGAATTGATAAATGGGCAAGGGACATGAATAGGCGATTTTCAGATAAAGAAATCAAAACTATCAATAAGCACAAGAAAAATGTTCTAAATCTCTTATAATTAGAGAAATGCAAATCAAAAGAATTCTGAGGTATCACCTCATACCTAGTAGATTAGCTAACATGACAGCAAAGGAAAGTAATAAATGTTGGAGGCAATGTGACAAAATTGGGACATTAATGTATTGCTGGTGTAGTTGTGAATTGATCCAGCTATTCTAGAATGCAAGTTGGAGCTATGCCTAAAGGGTACTAAAAGATTCCTGCCCTTTGATCCAGCTATAGCACTGCTGGGTTTATACCCCAAAGAGATCATAAGGAAAAAAATCTTGTACAAAAATATTTGTAGCTACGCTCTTTGTGGTGGCAAAAAACTGGAAACAGGGATAACCTTCGATTGGGGAATGGCTGAACAAATTGTAGTATATGTTGATGATGGAATACTATTGTGCTCAAAGGAATAATTAACTGGAGGAATTCCATGTGAACTGGAATGACCTCCAGGAATTGATGCAGAGTGAAAGGACTAGATCCAGGAGAAACATAATACACAGAGATGAATATATTGTGATATAATCAAATATAATGGACTTCTCTACCAGCAGCAATGCAATAATCCAGGAAAATTCTGAGGGACTTAAGAGAAAGAATGCTATCTACATCCAGAGAAAGAACTGTGGGAATAGAAACAGAAGAAAAACAACTGCTTGATCACATGGGTTGATTGGGATATGATTGGGGATGTAGACTCTAAATGATCACCCTAATACAAATATTAATAATATGGAAATAGGTGTTGATCCATGCTACATGTAAAACCCAGTGGAATTACAGGTTGGCTATGGGAGGGGGCTGGGATGAGGGGAGAGAAAGAACATGAATAATGTAACCATGGAAAAATACTCTAAATTAATTAATTAAATAAAAAAATTTAAGACTAAAAAAAGAAATTTTAGATAGGATTGGAATTTTAGGTATAGCTATAAGATATTAGAGTAATATTCTCATTTTCTTCCTTCCTATTTCCTATCTGAACTTTTTCCCAAAATAAACTATCAGTTTATTCATGTTCATAACATTCATAAATGTTAGTTGATTGATTGAATCCCTTTTAAGGAAAAAAAACCTATGCTAATAACAACTTGTTATATATGCATTGTTTCTCCTACTGGATTATATAACCTGTGTTTTTTGGTATTATGTAGTATTAAATTTATGTTTGGTCTTTATATATTATTGGTGGTCACCAGGGATTTAATTTCTAAATCCCAGAAAGAATTACTCTTTCCTCTGAAAACAGTTAGAATTTCGAAGGTACCAGTAAGGGTAAAGGAATCTCAAGACAATGTGCCTTTCTTGGAGGTTCAAACCTCCAGAAAGGGCAAGGAACTAATTACACTCACCAAACTAACTGACTAAAAGAGAAACAGTCTGAGGTCTCCTGCATGAGGTCCTCCAGGGGTCCAATTCCACAGTCAAGTGTCTTCACTTCAAGTCTGAGGGTCTGTCTTCAAGTGTCTGTTTTCCCTCCAGCTCCATGTGACTGTCTTCACTCCAAGCCCAAGTGACTGATTGATTATCTGTGTGTCTGCTTCCACTATTTAAAGACCTTTTTCTTTTGTATCACCTCCCCTAAATTTTACATCTACCAATCACAGCAGACACTCTTCTCCAGTACTGTCCACTCTTTCACATGTGGGTCACGGACCTCACACTCAATGTATGAAATGGGTTTTCATACCTTTTTGTTGTTAGTTCACATCTTTTTGTGGTTAGTTCAAACCTTTTTGTGGTTAAAATGGGTAGATCTACTTTAAGTACTTGGTTTACACCATGGGGATTAAAATCTAAAAATAGACAGGGGATTACAATTTAATCTTCTCAATAAAGGATGAGCTAAGTACCTTCATTGTTACAGTCAGGGGAGAGCCAAATTCAATCTTTACAGTAGGTTATCAATAATTTTTTAAAACCTTTATTTTCTGTCTTAGAATCATTTCTAAGGCAGAAGAGTAGCAAGGGCTAGGCAATTGGGATTAAGTGACTGGCCGTGGATTACACAGCTAGGAAGTGTCTGAGGCTAGACTTGAACCCAGCTCAATAAAGACTTGCATGAACTGAACCAGATGAACCTTGTACATAGTAATATTTTTTGATGAACCCAACTGTGTATGGCCTAGTTATTTTCAGCAATACAGTGATCTAAGAAAGCCTCAGAGACTCATGATGAAAAATGCTATCTCCAGAGAAGGAACGAGTGGAGTCTTATTGAAGGCCAAAAGTTACTATAGTTCACTTTCTTTTTGAGATCTCTTTGACAGGATAACTAATATAGGAAAATGCCTTATATAATTGCACATGTAAAATATGTAACAGATATCTTACTGTCTTTGGAAGGAGGCTGTAGTGGGAAGGATTGTGAGAGGGAGGGAAAGAATTAAGAACTCAAAATAAAAAAAACCACTATTTAGGTTTATTTACTAATGTGATCAAGGAAAATGGGAAACTATGTTCTAACATATTTACATCAGCTCTCTTTGTGGTGGCAAAGAACTGGAAATTGAAGGGATGCTTATCAATTGGGTAATGATTAAACAAGTTGTGGCACCTGATTATATGTAGTACTAAGGTGCTTTAAGAAATGATAGACAAGTTAATTTTGAGAAAACCATGAAAAGTCATGAAATTATGAAGTGAAATGAACAAGAGAACATTATTAATAAATTCAGAAATATTGTTTGAAGAATGACTTCTGTATTGCCACCTCCAGAGATAGAACTGAAATAAGTACAATGTAGTTTTATGTTTATGTGCATTTTTTTTTTGCCAAATAATGTCTTCTCTAATGGGAGGAGAGGAAAAAGGGAGGGAGGCAGTTAACTGGTATTTTCATGTAATAAATTCATAAATGAACTTTATTTTTTATTTTTTTTTAGTTTTTAAAACATTATTTTATTTGGTCATTTTCATACATTATTCATTGGAAACACAGATCATTTTATTTTCCGCCCCCCTAGCCCCCTGCCATCCCTCCCCTAGCCTACGCGGGATTCCTCTGGGTATCACATGTGTCCTTGCTCCGAACCCACTTCCTTGTTGTTGGCATTTGCATTAGGGTGCTCATTTAGTGTCTCTCCTCCATCATGTCCCCTCAACCTCTGTAGCCAAGCAGTTGCTTTTCCTCCGTGTTTTTACTCCCTCAGTTTGTCCTCTGTTTGAGGATAGTTTTTTTTCTCCTAGATCCCTGCAGATTGTTCAGGGACATTGTAAAGCCATTAACGGAGAAGTCCATTAGGTTTGATTATACCACAGCGTTTCAGTCTGTGTGTACAGTGTTCTCCTGGTTCTGCTCCTCTCACTCTGCATCACTTCCTGGAGGTTGTTCCAGTCTCTATGGAATTCCTCCACTTTATTATTCCTTTTAGCACAATAGTATTCCATCACCAGCATATACCACAATTTGTTCAGCCATTCCCCAATTGAAGGGCATCCCCTCATTTTCCAATTTTTGGCCACCACAAAGCGTGCAGCTATGAATGTTCTTGTTTAAGTCTTTTTTTCTTATTATCTCTTTGGGGTACAAAGCCAGCAGTGCTATGGCTGGATCAAGGGGCAGATAGTCTTTTATCGCCCTTTGGGCATAGATCCAAATTGCCCTCCAGAATGATTGGATCAATTCACAACCCCACCGGCAGTGAATTACTACTTTGCCACATCCCCTCCAGCATTCATTACTTTCCTTTGCAGTCATGTTGGCCAATCTTCTAGGTGTGAGGTGATACCTCAGAGTTGTTTTGATTTGCATCTCTCTGATTATAAGAGATTTAGAACACTTTTTCATGTGCTTATTAATAGTTTTGATTTCTTTGGCTGAAAAGTACCTATTCATGTCCTTTGCCCATTTTTCAATTGGAAAATGGTTTGATTTTTTGTATAACTGGTTTAGCTCTTTATAAATTTGAGTAATTAGACCTTTGTCAGAGGTTTTTGTTATGAAGATTGTTTCCCAATTTGTTGCTTCCCTTCTAATTTTAGTTACATTGGTTTTGTTTGTACAAAAACTTTTTAATTTGATGTAGTCAAAATTATTTATTTTACATTTTGTGACTCTTTCTAAGTCTTGCTTGGTTTTAAAGTCTTTCCCTTCCCAAAGGTCTGACATGTATACTATTCTGTGTTCACCTAATTTACTTATAGTTTCCTTCTTTATGTTCCAAGTCATTCACCCATTCTGAGTTTATCTTGGTGTAGGGTGTGAGGTGTTGATCAAAACCTAATATCTCCCACACTGTCTTCCAATTTTCCCAGCAGTTTTTATCAAATAGTGGATTTTTGTCCCCAAAACTGGGGTCTTTGGGTTTGTCATAGACTGTCTTGCTGAGATCATTTACGCCAAGTCTATTCCACTGATCCTCCTTTCTGTCTCTTAGCTAGTACTTTTAATTGTAATGTGTTTATAGAAGACACGGTCAGAAGAGGCATTCATAAAATCATAATCTTGGATCTCGATTTAATTTGTGTAAAACTCCTCTCGTTGGTTTAGAGTTTAGGGTTTGAATCCCCTGATTACATTTGGATAGAAATTAAGAAATTGACCTAATCCAATGTTGGAGTCTCTGGGCAGGGCTACATTCTATCTATTCTAGCCCTGCTCCAAAAGAAGTAATTGTCATTTTTTTCCCCAAAAAAGTGGAGTTACCTACTTGTTCAAGAAGTGGAATTACCTACTTGATAACCAGACCTACAATAGTTTAGAAATAATTTCACTAATGGTAGTTAGCCAATTGTTTGTAACCATGCTGAACTTCAGATCTTTCATTAGTTTTTTTAAAAGTGTACAAACTATCAAATACTCATCAAAATTGGAACCAATCTTGTTAAGATTTTTCTTATTATTAAATTCTGAATAGTTACAAGAAAAGAAATATTTGTTAAATGAACTGACTCCCTGAGTTTTTTCTCTTGTTTATAAAATGAGGAAGTTAGACCTCTATGCTGTGTCCTGTAAAAAAAAAAAAGCTAGCTACACAAAATACAGATAGAAAAACTGTTCAAAACTGTTTGGATACTTTAACTCGCCAATCAGGTTCAAACACTCGGAGTCCAAACCAAAGAACAGGGTTTTGTTTTTTTTTTGGTCTTCTCAAAGTTAAACAATCTATAAAAAGCACAATATATGTTCAGTAGTATTTCCCAAGTTGGGAAAAGGAAACATTGAGCTCCTTCAGATCTTTCCCTCAGACAGAGAGAGAGGCAAAGATGTTACCTCCTCTAGCCCTGAGAGAGAGTCTCTGAGAGTCTCTGCCAACTTCCAGAGACCAACTCCCAACTGCCAGAGAGAATAATTGACACAGAAAAAAGGTTATAACTCTCACATCTGAAATTAACATGCTCTCTCAGCTCTGCTTCAAACTTCAGTTTTTTTCCTCAAGCCAGCCACTTTACTTCTTATCTCTAAACTAATAAAACAATACTTATTTTCTAATATCATCTTTATAATTTCCCCCTTTCGAGCATATGGAGAGATGAAAAATCTCTCCCTTATGCTCACTATTCTCTGTAAATCTAAAGGTATACTTAACATTATTATTATATTTACTAAAAATAGTCTTGATTTTATGCTTATCTGATCCTGTTCTTATTGCTACACTATATCTATGCTAACC
Organism: Monodelphis domestica; assembly: GCF_027887165.1. Lineage (NCBI taxonomy): Eukaryota > Metazoa > Chordata > Mammalia > Didelphimorphia > Didelphidae > Monodelphis > Monodelphis domestica. Next base: position 308,578,765 of record NC_077230.1, read on the forward strand.
TCTACTAGGGATATGAATAAAAGAAAAGAAAATTTCAATAAGACAAATAATCAATGAAAACATTTGCACAAATGCAAGTGCAAAACATACAATTACAGAAATTCAAAATGGAAAATACAAAATGCAGACTTGAAAAACTTTTGAAATAATAAAATACAGTTACAAACTAGCTTATATTTTACAAAAAACTAAAGTCTATCTAAAATAATAACTGCAAAACTGAAGCAAACTTCATTATACAAATTTTATTTGAACAATTCAAATGGGGCATTTTACTATGCTAAGACCTTATCCTATCGCTAATACAGAAAACCAAAACTAACTACATTAAAACTCAAAATCAACTTATTATACTAATAAAATAAAAACTCTGTAATAATTTAGCTATATATACATCTATATAAATATACAGATCTGTACAATTTCTACATATATGTATATGTTATGTATAAATTATTTACATGTTGAAGGAGGAAAATAAATTCCCCCCCGTAGGATAATCTAAGAAAAACTTTAAGATTTTCTTTAGAAAGTTATGTATATTTTCTTGATTTTATATCCAAGGAACACATAGTCTTCCTGTGAGATAAGATCTTATTATTTTAATATATAGAATTATTATTATTTTCCTAAGGTGCTTTTTCTGTATTTATTTCTATGGAGAGTCATCACCTGGTTATAATGTTGCAGAGTTTGTGAGAAATGTGTCCTATATGTGTATGTTATTTCATATTGAATACTTACTAAATCTTTAAAGTCACCTCCTCTGCTATTGTCTTCTATCTTTGTTTTGTTACTATGTAGTGTTTGTTTGCAACTATAGTAAAAGTGTATAATGTTAGAATGGCGCAAAAAAAAATCTTACGGTTCATATCCATAATCAGTCTGTGTTCCTCTTATGTGTTGATTTGTTTTTCAATGTCTGTTACAGTTTAATAGTCCTTTTAGCTGTCACCTCTGTTTCTTCCATATTGTCTTCTCCTTTGTCTTGATCTTTGTCTCTCTTTCATTCTTTTTCCTTTCTCCTTTCTTTCTCCTTCTTTCTTTTCTTCTTCTTCTTCTTCCCTGCAACCATGTTGTCTGATCTAATTTCTTCTTTTACTGCTGCTTTTTTCCACATGCAAACAATGCAGCCATATTTCTTTCTCTAATATACTTAATACTTAAAGTTTTTGTTAACTGAATTCCCAGGTTTTATCATATGGAGTGCATAATCTAATAGACACCCATCACACTCACAACTTCTATTGAACCCACTCCACTGCTTTGCACTGATTTTTGTAACACTGATTTGGTAACACCTGTGTCTAAGAGACAGTCATACACTTGTATTCCTATTTTTAGGGTTACATAGGGTTCTATCCTATTTTCAGATATCATAGGAGCTAACACACTAGGATCAGGAAAACTCAACACTTGTCTCTGTTCTTATTCTCTAATTCTTCATTGATTTCTCCTGCACTAATTTGCCATGTTTTAAAAATCTCTTTACCATTTTCATTAGTTTTCATTCCATTGCCCATACTTTCTAGTCCATTTTCTCCATATATTAGATTAACTTCATAGTTCTTAGCACATATCAAGTTTTTGGGGATTCCCACCAGCTACTTGGGAATATTGTGGACGAGCACTTGCTTTGATATATTCTTGCATTGTATTCAGGTCTGTGGCTTGTTGTAAATTATGGTAGCATCCAGTATCAAAATAATTTGGGTAGTTTGGTCTCTCATACTGGAATGCATTATTAAATTCATTATTAAACCCATATTTTCTATATCCATTTTGCCTGAATCCATTAAAGTGATTAAATCTATTGCCTCAGTTTCCCCTGAAGCTTTGTCCAAAGAATTGCCCCCTAAATCTGCACTCTCTCATGAGATGACCAGGTCTGTTACAAAGAAAACATCTTGGGGTTTGTCTGTATTGTCTGGGGTTGTAATTATTTCTGGGTTATCTATAAGTTCTTAGTTCAGCTAGTCTTTTTTCCTATACGTCATAGGATTTCAGTTTTTGTTTAAGCTCTCTGATTTCTTTGGTTAAGTTATCAATTATATCATTTTTCTCTTCTGATTGCCTATCTTTCTCGTCTTGGAAAACATAGTTAGCAATCCTCCAAATTTCATGAAGACCCATGTCAAACCAGTTTGGACAATTACTCCGAAAATAATTTCAGACCACAAGGCATGCATTTTTTACAAACTGCCTGTGAATATGATTTACATTCTCATTTGTTAAAGTACCCAACCCAATCCATTTTTCCACACAGTCAATAATTCTATTGAGGAAAGTGGAGGGTGTCTCTCCCACTTCTTGCTGTAGGTGCTCAAATTTAGACCAGGTTCCTGGCCATCTGGAATTTTGCCTCATATTTTCAATTATTGCCTCCCTGGCTGTAGTTAAGTCTCTGTACCCCCCAAAAGAGTTATATTCCCAATCAGAATCCCGAGTTGGCCAATTGGCAATTAGGAGGTTATTATTAATGTTTTGTATAATCTGCTGTTTCTCCCTTTTTGTTAATAATTCATCCATAAGGATGTCAAAGTCCAAATAAGAAGGATTGTAAAGCTTAACTAAGCACTCAAACTGCTTTACAACTGCCATGGATTCTTTTTCATATGCTAGAGTATTTTTCTTAAAACTGTCTATATCAGCCTGTGTAAACTTTTTGTGGCACATGAGATTCACTATACCATGCTCTGAGGACAGACACTATGAGTACCTCCTTTAGAGGGAATATATGAGCTAGTTTGCTTTCTAATACTTCAGTTTGCATTTCTAATTTTGTTGGATTATCTGATTTAGTTACACCCTCTAATTTAGTTGCTTCCTGTTCTTTAGTTTCAGCCATTGTCCCTTTAGCCTTGAGTAATTCCTCATATTGAGTTTGCCTTCTATCTAATTTAGTCTCTAGATATTTCACTTTTAACATTAGATCACTCTTTGTAGTAGCTTGCTTTTAAATGTTTAAACACAACTGCTAGATTTGATCATCATGTAAAAGCACATGATAAACAACACATAATAGATTAGTTGTATGAGTGTCAATGAGAGTACTGGCATTAGAATGTAATAGGCAAGTACATTTTGTACATATTTTGGTATAATAGTAAAAATGAGAGAAGTCATATCTAAGAGAAAATCCTATGATGTTTTATGTAGCTAATTCACCAGTTTTTCTGAGAGTACAGATTCTTTGTATCAAGTTGACTGGGGGATGGATTTTGTAAGCCTCCTAGAGTTCAGTTCATTGTTACCACAGCTCACAGTGAAATTTAGCTCTAGCTACTGCTACAGACCTCCTGCTGAGACAATGGTTCCAGTTGCCTATGTTGACAATTGGTCCCTTAAAATCAGACAGGTTCTTTGTCCTTACAGTCCCTTGCAAAAATTCTGTTTCAACTTATAATAATTAGCTTTCATATTTATGCTTAAAATAGTAAATCCTCTAGGTATGTATGGATGAAACAATTTTATATTCAGTCAATCATAAATAACTTTTTATTTGCAGACCTATGGTTTTTATCAATGTCCTGAATTCCACATGTGGAAACTATTTTTTCTGATAAAGATCAAGAATTGTTCTATATAAGATAGTACCTACAATGATAAACCAAAGATCTTATCAGTTGTATTTTTATGAATCTCAAGAGTCTTTCCCCACTGATGTCTTAGCCATGGTTACATGATTCATGATTTTTTTCTCTCCTCTTCCTTCCCCCCTCCCAGAGCTGACAAGCAATTCCACTGGGTTATACATGTATCATTGTTTAAAACTCATTTTCATGTTATTCATATTTGCAGTAGAGTGATCTTTTAAAATCAAAACCCTAATCATATCCCTATTGAACCACACGATTGATCATATGTTTTTCTTCTGCATTTCTGCTCCCACAGTTCTTTCTCTGAATGTGGATAGTGTTCTTTCTCATAAATTCCTCTGGATTGTCCTGGGTCATTGCATTTCTGCTAGTAGAGAAGTCTATTACATATGATTGTGTCATAATGTATCAGTCTCTGTGTACAATGTTCTCCTGGTTCTGCTCCATTCCTGGAAGTCTTTCCAGTTCACATAGAATCCCTCCAGTTCATTATTCCTTTCAGCACAATAGTATTCCATTGCCATCAGATACCATAATTTGTCCAGCCATTCCCCAATCTATGGACATCTCCTCATTCTCCATTTTTTTGCCACCACAAAGAGCATGGTTATAAATATTCTTGTACAAGTCTTTTTCCTTATCTCTTTGGAATACAAACCCAGTAGTGGTATGACTGGATCAAAGGGCAGTCAGTCTTTTTAAGCCCAGAATGGTTGGACCAATTCACAATTCCATCAGCAGTATATTAGCGTCTCAGTTTTGCCACATCCCCTCCAACATTTATCACTTTCTTTTGCTGTCATATTAGCCAGTCTGCAAGATGTGAGATGGTACTTTGGAGTTGTTTTTATTTGCATTTCTCTAATCAAGAGAGATTTAGACAATTTTTTCATGTTCTTATTGATTGTTTTGATTTCTTCATGTCAAAACTTTCTATTCATGTCCCTTGACCATTTGTCAATTGGGGAATGACTTGATTTTTTGTATGACCCTGAGTTCTTGATAACTATTCTAATAAAATTAAAAGTAGCAGGTTCCCCCAAGGAAGAAAGACTTCCATATATACTTGGTGATGTTTATTTTAAATGGATCAGCCTAGCTATACTTGTATAAACTACTCTTTTTTAATTTTAAAAATTAATTTTAAGATTCAAAATTTATTCCCACATACATGATTGAATATTAAAAATATATGGAATTGTGAATACTTTATACTTGATTTAAAAAGTTTATAGCAAATTAAACATTACTTTCAAAACTATACTGTTTATGCTGCCTTATAAATGTCCTCCTGTTTTCTTCTGTGCATTTAAAATAAAAGTTCAATAGCTCTTATTTTTGATCATCACTATTACTAGCTACTTCTTTTTCCTCTGCCATTCTCTTAGTTTCATAAATCCATCCTTCTCAAATTAAAATAAGAGAAAGCAAAAAACCATGTAACAAATTAGCATAGTTAGGCGAAATGAATATATATAGTGGTCATGTTAAAATATAACAACAAAACACCTCTATTTTTATATCTTAAATCTTTCTGTTCAGCAGTGATTAATTTTCTCTTTCCCTCATGGCTATAATGCTCTCCCTTCTCTGCTTCACCTGTTGACCTCCTTGACTTATTTTAAGCCCCCAGCTAAAATTTCACCTCTACAAGATGTATTTCTCTCAGCTCCAGTACCTTTCTTGTAAATTTTTCCTATTTATCTTGTATGTTGTTTGCTTTGCATATATATATATATATTTGTTTATATGTTGTCTCCCCCATTAGTATGTAATGTGGCTATCTTTTTCTTATTCTATCCCAAGCATATAACACTGTATTAATTAGAATGTGTACCCCAGACTACATTTCCCTTTTTCCTTTCCTGCATGTGTGACATTACAATGATTGAAATTTTGATTTTCTTTTCAGCCCTGCCCAGGTTCTCTTTTTGTCTCTCTTTCTGTCTCTGTCTCTGTCTCTGTCTCTGACTCTGTCTCTGTCTCTGTCTCTGTCTCTCTGTCTCTGTCTCTTTCTCTGTCGCTCTCTCTCTCTCTCCAGGCATCTTCATGGCACCTTCTAGAGTCTGGGAGATAGTCTCTTGTTCCAAATTAGGCTCAAATTCAAGTCAAAGTTTACAACAATAACACAGTCTTCTCTCCCCTGCCCCCCTCCCCGGAAAATAATAATACAACACAAAGCCTGGCAACATAGTAAGGTGCTTAATAAATGTTTAATGACTGATTGGTCATCATTTCCCACCTGGCTATTTTTCTGGATCTCATGATCTCCAGAAACTCCTTCTGCAAGATGAATTCAGCTCAATAAATCATACCACTTCAGATCATTTCTTTTTTTAAAAAGCATAGAGTACATATTTCCATTTTCATCATATTATTAAAGAAGATATTTATTGCTTACACTAGAGAAAAGTTATTGGGGAAATAAAATGAAGAATGATATGCTTAAATTTGCATTCAGACCTCATCAGTTCCTTCTCGGGTGGTGTTAACCCTTTTTTTTTTGTTCAGTCCTTTCAAATTGTCCTGGATCCTTGGATAACTGATAAAAGTTATCATTCACAGTTGTTAGTGTTACAGTGCACAGTGTTCTGGTTCTGCTCAAGTCACTTTGCATTACTTCATTATTTCATATGTCTTTCCAGGTTTTTTGTGATCATTGTTTCTCATGGCATAATAAATAGTATTCCATTACAATAATATACTATAACTTGTTTAGCCATTCCTCAATTGATGGACCGCTCTTCAGTTTCCATTTCTTGGCTACCACAAAAAAGAGTTACTGTAAATATTTATGTACAAGTGTGTCCTTTTCCTTTATCTTTGATTTTTTTTTTGGATACAGAACTAGTATTGGTAGTGTTGGGTCAAAGTTTATGCACAGTTTTATGGCCCTTTGGTTCCAGATTTCTCTCCAGAGTGGTTTTATTAGCTCACAGCTTCACTAACAGTGTATTAATGAGTTTATCCTATAGACCCTCTACCATTTATCATTTTCCTTTTTTTTGTCATATCAGCCCATTTGATAGGTGTGAGATGGTAAGTAAGGAATTGTTTTATTTTGTATTTTTCTAATAAATAGTGATATGGAACATTTTTTTTTCATATGACTAAAGATAGTTTTTATTTCTTCAGCTGAGAATTACCTATTCATATCCTTCAACCATTTTTCAGTTGGAGAATGCTTTATGTTTTTACAAATTTTTTTTAATATTTACCTTCTGTTTTAGTATCAATTCTAAGACAGAAGAGAGGTAAGCACTAGGCTGTTGAAGTTAAGTGACCTGCCTTGGTCACTTGGCTAAGAAATGTCTAAGGCTATATTTCAACTCAGGTTCTCCCATTTCTAGTCATGGCTTTCTATCCACTAAACCACCTATCTGTCCTGTGTTCTTATACATTTGACTCAGTTCTCTCTATATAAATAAACATTTATAAAGACAGTGAATATCAAATCCCCCCCCCCCAATTTTTTGTTTCCCTTTGCATTGGTTTTGTTCGCATATCTGACTCAACTAAAAGTGATGGATGCATGTGTTGTGTATAGTTTTGTTGAAGACAATAATTTATAAAAAGAAGAGATCCTTTAATGAAGAGTAGTGAAAGATAAGTTTGGATTTGTAATTTGTGACCAGTTATAACAGAATATTAACTTAGAGGATTTGTATTATATTAGGAAGATTGCTTGATTTTTCCTTGGTGTGGTTTCTAATCTAGGCTCTCTTCTTAGATTTATGCCATTCTTATTGTCAAGTTACCATTCTGTATATTACTTTCCTCATCTATAAAAAAGATGGTGGTTGACTAGATATTCTTTAAGGACCTTACTATCTTTAACATAGCAATTTGTGTGTGTTTTATCCAGTAAATAAAGATATACTCCACATTGTTTTCCCCTAAACAGCAATATTTGTGGAATGTCTTTAATATGTTATCTGTAAGCCCAACCACAATGCCATGATACTTCACTATAATGTTTTTTGGCTAATTGCCCACTGGTAAAATTATTCTTATGGATTTACCTACTCAGCACCATTGTTAGACCTAATAATCTTTTTTTTCCCCCTAAACCAATTAAAAAGCTTAGGGGTGTTAAAGGGATTTTCTTAATCTCTCCCTCTGTCTCTTTAAGAGGCTAGAGAGCATGGTTCAGTGAGTCAGTAAACCAGAACTGAAGATTCTGTTACCAAAGAGACAAGGACCTGAGGAGAGGAAGTAGCCTGTCCTCTGACAGGAAGTTAGTGGGAACAGTTGGTCAGTGAGGAAAAAAAGGAATCAGTGGCTGATAGTTGAGAGTCTTTTGCCTCTGGAATCTCTAGAGAGCAGAAGGTCTGTCTCTGAGGCAAGGATCAATTGGCAGTTGGCTACTGACAGTTTGGCTGCTATAGAAAACTGATGGCAGGAGTGTGAGTGGTTGATGTCTATTATGTAAGGGAGTTAGGGTGTTAGTGGATAATTGATAGAGTAGAGTAGATTAGGCCTGGTGTGCCAGGCAGAAGAACCTGCCCTGAGAAGACAGTTAGAGACAGTTTTAGGAAATTTTAGGTAGTATTAGGAAATTTAGGTCTATTTATAGGGTATAAGATTTATAATTTCTCTTTCCTCTTTTCTTTCTATCTGTACTTCTTTCTTAAATTAAACAGTTTCTGTTGAACTGCTCTCCTCATTTTGTCGAACTCCTTAATTTAACCCTTACAGAGGGATTCTGTTTGTAATTAGATTTTTGAACAAGAGGAAGGGAAGTGAAGGAGAGTGGCAAGATGTTGTAGAACTCATGTTTGAGGTGATATGGGTTTGGACTTGTGTGAACTGTGAAAATGAGGAAAATTTGAATCTGAGTAATGAAGAAGAAGCATTATTATGGCTTTTGTTAATTGACTGAATATAGGAGAATTTGAGGGAGCAGCCAAAGATAACTAAAGGTTAGAATTTGATAAAAGAAGAATGATGGTGCCTTTGACAAACAGTAATTTGAAAATGGTTCATGAATTGGACTAATAACTTCCTATCCTACCACTATGTCTGGAAATCTCTCTTTTCTCTACTAGATCAAATCCTTTTTTTTTTCCAGCTTATATTTATTCCTTCTTCATAGTGGCAGTGGTTCCAATGTATTTTGATTTATCACTACATATTATTCTATAAGAGTAATGACCCCATGAATATTCTAAAAAATGAATAGTTAACCAAGAATTGTTAAATTTAGTAATTATTAGGGAAAACAGTATGTGCTAAAATTGGATTTTTTGAGTTGATTTAAGTGTTTCCTTTCATGATTTTATTCTGATTACTCTGGGGAAGAGGTTTTTAATTTGAGGTCTATAGACCCTCAAAAGGGTTTGTAGATAAATTTCAGAGAGTTTTATGAACTTAGTTGAGGAAATAATTATATATTTATGCTCTCTAATCTTTAACTGAAATTTAGCTTCCTTTTAGTTATGAATATAGACAATATGCCACAGCAGTTATTAGCAGTACCTGTGACTTTGCTATAAATATAAATCATACATACTATGTCATATTATAGATTAGAACTGTTGCTCTAGGTGTTTAATATTGATGCATTCTAATAATTTTTGACCTGCTGCTGAAGCCTAGCAATGTATTTATGTCTTCTTCAATTAAGAACGTGATCTCTTTGAGAATAGGTACTGTCATGTTTTACTATTTATATATCCAGTGCTTTTTATAGTGTTTGAGAAATAGTATGCATTTAATAAATTCTCATTCATTCATAGAAATCTAAAGTGGAAAACATTTAGACACCTTCAGGTGACTATTACTTATTGGTTTAAAGTTTTACAATGAAATACTTTTATGTAAAATTTGCAGAAAATGAAATCTTAAGTCTTGTCCAGAATTGTATACCAATCAAAAATCAGTCTTTATTTCACCAAATACCACACTTAAATAATTATATATTGGACAATTCATAATTCTTTACTTAAGTTTTCAAGTTATTTTCTGATACATTCAATATGGCAATCATTTATTAAGTGCCATGTATATATGCATTCTTCTGGGTGCTAGCCATAAAATGACGGAAATGAAACAGTCCTCCACTTATGTTGGGAGAAGCATGTTCATATATAATTAAATACAAAATACATTCAAATTTATTTCTGGAAAAAGAGAATAGGCTCAATATGAAGGGTAATTCATTAATAATATAGCCCAATTTCTTGAGGGAGTAGTGAAGGGTAAAGTAGAGTGGGATAGGGATACAGGAGGAAAAGGACAGGCAAGGATAAGTGAGAGAATGGTAACCAGGGAAGTGAGTTATTTGACTTAGTTATTTCATTATTCAAAATTATAGGATTTCTGAGTGGAATCATAGGGCACTAGTGCTCTGTTATTTACAATAAAAATGATAATTGCTGATTTGATATTAATCCCTGAGCAAGAGATAGAAAGTAGAAGAGTTAGGGGAATATGGGACTATAGAGTAGATAGTAAATTCTTTATTCTAAATCATAGACAGGGTAATAGTTGGTGGAGTCCTAAAACTTGGCTAGTGATAAAGTGAATGGTTTTGAAGTACTCACCATCTAGTTCCTTATCAGGCCAGGTCTATACCAGGACTTATTTCAGAGTGAAGTAAATTTTCTTGTTTAGGTTTGTGACTTTTTTTTAAAGGCCCTCTTGTACTGTTTGTGAATTCCTTTTGGACAACCTTTTTTGCTGATGGGATGAGGCTGACCATACTTCATTTACCTCTCTGCTTTGTTGCTGTCTTTTTGGAATTTCATGCCATTCCCACATGCCACTACTCCCTTTCCCCCCTTTCAGCTCCCTTTAAGTCTTGTCTTCCCTCATTAGAGTTTAAGCTCCTCAAGAATAGTTTAGACCTTGAAGTCTTTGAGGGTGGGGGTATTTTTAAAAATTTCTATATTTGTGTGTAAGATTTAAAATAGGTTTGTTCAAATTATAAGAGTTAAAAAGGTTTTTGTGGTCACCGTTTATAAAAATTAACTCTTAGTCATGAGGTTTTAGTAGCATTAGTTGCTTTATTTACCATTAGGTAGAGATAGTAAAAGGGGAAATGTAGGAAGGAGGTAGAAAATATTGCATAGCTAAATTCCCTAATTCTAGATCTGAGTGCCTCACAGAAGAGAGCTTCCTACTGAAGGCATGAGACGAGCCAAAAGACCAGTGTCTCTGGTCAGGGTCTCCTCAACCCAAGTGAGTCACTGAAGCTGAACTCCTAGAGCCACCAATGCAGAATCTCCAATGCAGAATGAAATCCAATGCAGTGAAACCCACACAGCAGAATCCCTCTTTCAGCAAGAGTCATCAATGCAGCAGCATGCCTCAGAATGCCTTTGTCAGGCTTTTATAAGCAGTTTTCTCCATACCACTTCCTGTCTGGCTGGCTTTTAATTCCTTTCCCTGTGGACTGGTCTATCACATCTCAGGAACCAATCACAGTCTCCCAATTTGCCTAGCACTGTCCAGGGCGAGGAGTCCGGTCTAGCAGTGCTTGTAGTCTTTTAAGACTAAGTGTTAATGATGAAGTAAGTGTGAAAGGCCTTGGACTCCAAGTTCTTGATTGATTAAGTTAAAGTAAACAAAAAGAGTTTAAATTCTCTTTCACATGTGTCTCCAATACTTAACACTTTGCATGGTACTTAGCTCTAAACAAATATTTGTTTGTCTGCCTAAAACATAACTAGGTTATTACTTTTGAACTATATATTTTAGAATTTGACAAAAGCCATAAAAGTTCAACCTCTCCAAGAGTATAATAATTGTATACAATATCTATTGAACTACTTATTGAACACGTTTAGTGATGCTAAATACTTTATAAAGGAACCCATTCCATTTAATACTAGGTTTTCATTTTGGAAATTCTTCTAAAGTAGGTTTTCTAGTGACTTCTACCTATTAATTCTACCTTTTCAGTCAAGTAAAATGAAATTATCCCTCCTATGTACCTGTTTGAAGATGATATTCTCCTATTTGTAAATCTTTATTTCAGACTAAATACTAGGTCTAGCCAGTGTATGTATAACATGCTATTTTGGATTTTCTGCCTGTTCTACCCCTGGTGAACCAGAGCCTTGCTCACCCAGCATGTGAAGACTGCTTCGGCCGAACAGACGGAAGAAACCATTAAGAAGGTTCAACCACTGAGATGGCGATGCAGCAAAGCACTGTGGAGTGCTTAGGGTGTGTTGGAGCACAAAAGACAACACGGCCATCCAATGCAGCTGAGGAAGTCTCCAGGTGTAACAACTTTTCGTGCCACTTGACCCAGGCTTCCAACGCCGAGAGAGCCGGACTGTCTCTGTGCATCAACTTTTCCACTTAAATCTCCTTCACACACAAGTGTCTTTGTGCACACTCATCTATCATAGATGAAAACGCACAAAGACAATCGTCATCCTCAGTTACCGAGAGACGACGACTACGACGACGACGACTACTACTACTACCTGTTCTACTCTTTCTTTACTGAATATGATCCAATAGATTATCAAACTGTTTACTAAAAGAATGTTCTTTGAAAATTGAACACATTTCTTTTTGCCTTCTTTGAGATAGTAAAGTGTTGGGAGTAGGGAATAGTTTGAGTTAAATATCCCTGAGTCAGTTTGTCTATCTCTTCTCAGAGTTCTAAGGTTTTTCCCTATAGTGTCTCTCTACTGTTGTCAACTTGAGCTCTTCCATTCTGGTGTGATTTCCTATGTTTGTAACTGTGATTGACTTAATAGTTTAGTTCCATTAGCCAATTAATAAATTAGATTTTTATAGTTAAATCAATTAGCTTTTACAAAGAGAAAGTTCCTTGAAGTTGTAGCAGGAATTGAAGTATAAACATTCCCTTCTTACATACTTGGAATGGGGGCAAGAATGAAATCTATTCAACCTGTAGAAATAAAGGTCAGAATTAACAGAACTTTTGTAAAACTTAAACTGGAATACTAATGATTTTTCCTGGTCTTTATAAAAATACATTTTCTAAAACATCTACACAATATTATATTTAGCAAATCTAATTTGCCCCCAAAATTTCATGTTCAAATATGCATTACTGCAGTACTACTTACCTACAGCTGGGCTAGATTCTACTCTCTACAGCAGTGATGGTAAAACTTTTAGAGGCTGAGTGTCCAAAATACAAAAGGAATCATATAGTTTTTTCTAATGCTGGATTTTTCTTGTCATTGTTACAGCTAGCATTTTTAGTATTATGTTAAATAGTAGGGGTGGGCATTATTAATTTATGTCTGAAATTATTGGAATTAACTGCATTTTCTTCATTATATATAGTGTTTGCTCTTAGATTTAGATAAATTTCATTTACTATTTTGAAGAAATGATCTTTTATTCTGATGTGTTTTCAGTAGAAATGGGTGCTATATTTTGTGAAAAACATCATCATCTATTGTTTTATCATATGGTTTTTATTTTTCATATTTTTAAATGACTCAATGTATTTATAGTCTTCCTTATGTTGACCTAACACTGAATTTTTGGGATGAACCAACATGAAAGTAGTTTATAATCTTTCTAACATGTTGTGACCTACTTGTTAATATTTTGTAATGAAATTTTTACGTCAATGTTCATTAGAAATATTGGTCTATATTTTTCTTCTCCTTTTTGTCAGTCTTTGGTTCACATATAGTGACAATATTTAATTATGAACATAAAAAAGACTATTTTCCTTTTATCAAAAGATTGTGTAAATATTGAGATTAACATTTCTTAGAATGCTAGATAGAATTCTTTCATAAAAATTGTAGATGCAAATGAATGTTTTCACCTAATAAAAATTATCTTGATCTTAATGACATCCTATCTCTCAGTTATTTCCCTATTTTAGGAAAGTGAGATGGAGGTTGCTAAGGGTCTCTTTTCTACCTTTGGGGGAAAGAGAAACCTAAGTTCAGTAGAATTTGTGTGTCAGTTTAAAATACAAAAAGAAGCTGAAAAACTTTTTTTCCCTTTTTTAAAAGTTATATACTCAATGACTGCCACCACTACCAAAAATATTTTACTAAACAAGTACCTAAAAAATAATGTGCAAAGCCACAAACTTCACATTGTTTACAATTCATTTAAAATATGTACATTAGATATGTGTGCTAATATAAATATACTCTGATTTTTAGTTCCCTTTGGATTTGCTTTACTTGGATACTTTATTTTCTTGATTTTGTGGTTGTTATTCTTTTAATGTAATCACAGTATATATTATTCTCTTCTCTTCATATATTTCCTGTATTTTCTTGATATTTCCAGTATTTATCATTTCTCATACAGTACAATCTATTACATTCACATGTTACAATCTATTCAGCCATTTTTCCCATTCATTCTATTTGTGCTTTTTTCCAATTATTTTATCATTACAAAGCTCCCATGAATATTTTAATATAATGCTTTTAACCCTCTCAATCAATAATGCCAAGTAATGGAATCCCTAGGTCAATGACCATGAACATCTTTATAGCTATGTGTATATTTCCATCCTGTTTTCGAAAAAAGACAATTAACAGCTGCCCTAGCAATGTGTTATTAGGCCTGTTTCTCCATGTTCCTATTAGCATTTAATTTGATCACTTTAATCCATCTGGGTCATTATTTAGCTATATTGGTCCTTAGGCAATAGTTACATTGTTTCCAGGCCCATACTCTTTCTAAATCCAAGTCTTTCCAGCTTGGTCATACCCAGTAGAACCTTTGTTTCAATGGCATAACCCCTAAGGAATGCAGCAATACCTCCATAGTATGATGAGTATTAAAGTAAGACTTTTGAAGAATATTTATTCCCTTTGTCATTACCTCATTTGGATGTATGTGGGTTCTCCAGGTATCATATTTAACTTATCTAAGGCTCTATTAATCTCCTTTATTTTTTTTTCTTACTTATATTTTGATTAGATTTATCTAGTTCTGAGAGGGAAAAGTAAAGTCTCTCATTATTATTATTTTGTCATCTATTTCCATCTGTATCTCATTTATTTTTTACTTAAAAAATCTAGGTTTTGTAGCACTTGAATCATACAGATCTACTATTGATAATGCTTCATTATTCATAATACCGCCTCCAACATGCTATAGTTACTCTGTTTATCCCTTCCAGTTATATCCATTTAAGCCCTAAGTCTGCCACAGATCATGATTGCTACACCTTCCTTCTTTGGATTAGCAGAGGCATAGTATATTCTGCTCTAGCTCCTATACTTTCACTCTGTGTGTTTGATTCTGTCATGCCCATTTCTTTCTCATTCTTTTCATGAACAAAGTATTTGTAATATATTATTGTAGACTTGCCAGCCTCAAAAAACTGAACCTATATTTGTTTATTCAATGTTATTTCTAAAATTAAGATAAACTGAGGCACCAAGTTCTGAGTACAGCTTATTGACAAAGCACGACTTTGCCAATAGCCACGTTGGCAAAATTAAGACCTTGAATGAGCGGGATAGTTCTGTTTAAAGATAAAAAGAAAAACATCCAGAATAGAAAGCAGCATGATAAAAGGGGAAAATGGTATGATTGATTATTAAGCTTATAACATCATAGGCATTTGGAACAATATGATTGGCTAGAAATTTTTAATAATGGACTATCAACAATTCTTCCTTCCATTGCATTGTTAAGAAATATTTGCCTTTTGAAGGATGCAATGTTTGTTCTCCTGCAAAGACAGTTTAGGGATAATGGCCTCCTTGGATAACAGACCAGACTCTGGCATGTACCTATATCCTTCAATAATAACAGATTTCCTTAAGGCTAGAAAAGAACAGTGATTATCAGGAGAATGGATTTTCTAAACTTAACTCAGAGACAATAATTAATTTACAAGAAATCAGAATTTCTAAATTTAACTTTGAGACAAGTGAATTATGACTTAGGCAGTTAAAAAAATGAAGGCAGTGAAAAAGAATGAAATCATTAATAAAACAGAATCAGTTTTATTTTTCTAATTTTCAAGAAAAATTTTCTTCTGTTTGTCTTATGGATAGCAGGTAACATAGTCATCCTGTTCCATATATGGTAATAGTCAAGGTCACTCTAGCTTCAAAGCCAACTGAGATGTCATAAATCTGGATACCTTCCAGAACACTGAAGGCATGTATGCAACTCACCTTGGTAAACATATCTTGTCGAGGCACTTCAGAAGATTTTCCTTCTTATTTTACTCAAGATATCATTATTGATTACTTCCTTCCTAGGGTAGAAGGAAAGATTGAATCATAGTTACATTTCTTTCTTTGACAGTACAGCACCCTGCATAAACCTAGGCCTTTTACAAATAGCATATTTTAAAAACTTTTTTATTTTAGAGTATTTTTCCATGGTTACACAATTCATGTTCTCGCCCTCTCCTCTCCCTTCCTCCTTCCTGGAGCTGACAAACAATTCCCTTGGGGTTATACATGTATTATTACTCAAAACCTATTTCCATATTATTTTTATTTGTAATAGAGTGATCCTAAAAATCAAAACCCCCAATCATATATCCGTATAACCAAGTGATGAATCCGATGTTTTTCTTCTGCATTTCTATTCCTGCAGATCTTTCTCTATATGTGGATAGCATTTTTTCTCTTGGGATTCTTGGGATTGTCCTGGATCACTGCATTGCTAGTAGTAGCAGTCTACTTGATCATACCACAATGTTTCAGCTACTGTGTACAGTGTTCATCTAGTTCTGATCATTTCACTTCACATCAGTTCATGGAGGTCCTTCCAGTTCATATAAAAATCAAACAATTCATCATTCCTTATAGCACAATAGTATTCCATCATCAGGCATTCCCCAATCAAGGAACGCTGGATCAAAGGGCATGAAATCTTTTAAAGCCCCACCTATCCCATAGCCCACATGCGATTCCACTGGGTATCACAAGTGTTCTTGATTCGAACTCATTTCAGTGTTGTTGGTGTTTGCACCAGTGTTCATTTAGAGTCTCTCCTCAGTCATATCCCCTCAACCTCCATAGTCTAGCAGTTGGTTTTCCTCAGTGTTTTTACTTCCACAGTTTGTCCTCTGCTTGTGGATAGTGTTTTTTCTCCTAGATCCCTGCAGATTGTTCAGGGACATTGCATTGACACTAATGGAGAAGTCCATTACGTTCGATTGTACCACAATGTGTCAGTCTTTATGTACAATGTTTTCCTGTTTCTGCTCCTTTCGCTCTGCATCACTTCCTGGAGGTTGTTCCAGTCTCCATGGAATTCCTCCACTTTATTATTCCTTTTAGCACAACAGTATTCCATCACCAACATATACCACAATTTGTTCAGCCATTCCCCAATTGAAGGGCATCCCTTCATTTTCCAATTTTTGGCCACCACAAAGAGCACTGCTATGAATATTCTTGTACAAGTCTTTTTCCTTATTATCTCTTTGGGGTACAAGCCCAGCATTGCTATGGCTGGATCAAAGGACAGGCAGTCTTTTATCACCCTTTGGGCATACTTTCAAATTGCCCTCCAGAATGGTTGGATCAGTTCACAACCCCACCAGCAGTAAATTAGTGTCCCTACTTTGCCACATTCCCTCCACCATTCATTATTTTTCTTTGCTGTCATGTTAGCCAATCTTCTAGGTGTGAGGTGATACCTCAGAGTTGTTTTAATTTGCATCTCTCTGATTATAAGAGATTGAGAACACTTTCTCCTGTGCTTATTAATAGTTTTGATTTCTTTGACTGAAAACTGCCTATTCATGTCCCTTGCCCATTTATCAATTGGAGAATGGCTTGATTTTTTGTACAATTGATTTAGCTCTTTGTAAATTTGAGTAATTAAACCTTTGTCTGAGGTTTTTATGAGGATTGTTTCCCAATTTGTTGCTTTCCTTCCGATTTTCATTACATTGGTTTTGTTTGTACAAAAGCTTTTTAATTTGATGTTGTCCAAATTATTTATTTTGCATTTTGTGACTCGTTCTAAGTCTTGCTTGGTTTTAAAATCTTTCCCTTCCCAAAGGTCTGACATATATACTATTCTCTGTTCACCTAATTTTCTTATAGTTTCCTTCTTTATGTTCAAGTCATTCACGCATTTTGAATTTATCTTGGTGTAGGGTGTGAGGTGTTGATCTAAACCTAATCTTTCCCACACTGTCCTCCAATTTTCCCAGCAGTTTTTATGAAATAGTGGATTTTTGTCCCCAAAGCTGGGATCTTTGGGTTTGTCATAGACTATCTTGCTGAGGTCACTTACCCCGAGTCTATTCCACTGATCCTCCTTTCTGTCTCTTAGTCAATACCAAATTGTTTTGATGATTGTTGCTTTATAATAAAGTCTGAGATCTGGGACTACAAGGCCCCCTTCCTTTGTATTTTTTTTTCATTATTTCCCTGGATATCCTTGATCCTTTGTTCTTCCAAATGAACTTTGTTATGAATTTTTCTAAATCAGTAAAAAATTTTTTTGGAAGTTCAATGGGTATGGCACTAAATAGATGAATAAGTTTGGGTAGGATGACCATTTTTATTATATTGGCTCATCCTATCAATGAGCAGTTAATGTTTTTCCAATTGTTCAAGTCTAGTTTTAGTTGTGTGGAGAGTGTTTTGTAGTTGTGTTCATATAGCTCCTGTGTTTGTCTGTGAAGATAGATTCCTAAGTATTTTATTTTGTCTAAGATGGTTTTGAATGAGATTTTTCTTTCTAGTTCTTGCTGCTGAGCTGTGTTGGAAATATATAGAAATGCTGATGACTTATGGGGGTTTATTTTGTATCCTGCAACTTTGCTAAAGTTGTTGATTATTTTGATTAGCTTTTTGGTTGATTCTCTGGGATTCTCCAAGTAGACCAAATGTCATCCGCAAAGAGTGACAGCTTGGTCTCCTGATTGCCTATTTTAATACCTTCAATTTCTTTTTCTTCTCTAATTGCTACTGCTAGTGTTTCTAGTACAATGTTAAATAATAGAGGTGATAATCGGCATCCTTGTTTCACTCCTGATCTTATTGAGAATGCATCTAGTTTATCCCCATTGCAGATGATATTAGCTGATGGTTTTAGATATATACTGTTCATTATTTTTAGGAATGACCCTTCTATTCCTATACTTTCTAGTGTTTTTAATAGGAATGGGTGTTGTATTTTATCAAAGGCTTTTTCTGTGTCTATTGAAATAATCATGTGATTTTTGTCGGTTTGCTTGTTGATGTGGTCAATTATGTGGATGGTTTTCCTAATATTGAACCAGCCCTGCGTCCCTGGTATAAATCCTACTTGATCATGGTGAATAACCCTTCTGATCACTTGCTGGAGGCTTTTTGCTAGTATCCTATTTAAGATTTTTGCATCTATATTCATTAGGGAGATTGGTCTATAATTTTCTTTCTCTGTTTTTGGCCTGCCTGGCTTTGGAATCAGTGCCATGTTTGTGTCATAAAAGGAATTTGGTAGAACTCCGTCTAGGCTTATTATGTCAAATAATTTGTATAGTATCTGGATTAGCTGTTCTTTGAATGTTTGATAGAATTCACTGGTGAATCCATCAGGTCCTGGGGAGTTTTTCTTAAGGAGTTCTTTGATGGCCTGTTGGATTTCTTTTTCTGATATGGGATTATTTAAGAAATTGATTTCTTCATTCTGTTAGTCTAGGCAATTTATATTTTTGTAAATATTCATCCATATCACCTAAATTGGTGTATTTATTGCCATATAGTTGGGTAAAGTAGTTTTTAATGATTGCCTTAATTTCCTCTTCATTGGAGGTGAGGTCCCCCTTTTCATCCTTGATACTGTTAATTTGCCTTTTTTCTTTCATTTTTTTAATTAGATTGACCAGTACTTTGTCTATTTTGTCTGTTTTTTCAAAGTATCAGCTTCTAGTCTTGTTTATTAGTTCAATAGTTCTATCACTTTCGATTTTATTAATTTCTCCCTTACTTTTTAGGATCTCTAGTTTGGTTTTCTTCTGGGGGTTTTTAATTTGCTCTCTCTCAAGTTTTTTGATTTGTATGTCTAATTCATTTATCTCTGCCCTCCCTAATTTGTTAATATATGCACTCAAGGATATGAATTTTCCTCTAAGTACTGCTTTGGCTGCATCCCATAAGGTTTGAAAGGATGTCTCACTATTGTCATTTTCCTCAATGAAATTACTAATTGTTTCTATGATTTCTTCTCTAACTAACCAATTTTGGAGTATCATATTATTAAACTTTCAATTTATTTTTAATTTGGCTCTTCATGTACCCTTACTGATCAATATTTTTATTGCCTTATGATCTGAAAAGGTTGCATTTATTATTTCTGCTTTCCTGCATTTGAATGCCATGTTTCTGTGACTTAGTATATGATCTATTTTTGTGAATGTGCCATGTGGTGCTGAGAAGAAGGTGTCTTCCTTTTTCTCCCTATTTATTTTTCTCCATATGTCTATTCACTCTAATTTTTCTAAGGTTTCATTCACCTCTTTTATCTCTTTCTTATTTATTTTTTTATTTGGTTTATCTAAATTTGATAGTGGTTGGTTCAAGTCTCCCACTAATATGGTTTTACTGTCTATGTCCTCCTTCAATTCTCCTAGTTTCTCCATTAGAAATTTGGATGCTATACCATTTGGTGCATACATGTTGATTAGTGATATTTCCTCATTGTCTATACTCCCTTTTATTAGGATGTATTTACTTTCCCTATCCCTTTTAATCAGGTCTATTTTTGCTTTGGATTTGTCAGATATCATGATTGCAACTCCTGTCTTCTTTCTATCAGTTGAGGCCCAAAAGGTCTCACTCCATCCTTTAATTCTAACCTTGTGAGTTTCAACCCACTTCATACGTGTTTCTTGAAGACAAGATGTGGTAGGGTTTTGGGTTCTAATCCAATCTGCTATTTGTCTACGTTTTATGGGTGAGTTCATCCCATTCACGTTCAAAGTTATGATTGTCACTTGTGGATTCCCTGGCATTTTGATATCTTCCCCTAGTTCTGACTTTTCTTCTTAACTATAACCTTATGAACCAGTGATTTACTTTAGGTCAGTCCCTCTAGTCCCCTTCCTTGATATACTTCCCTTTCTAGCCCCTCCCTTTAAATGCTCCCTTCCCTTCCCCCCTCTCCTTCCCTCCCTTTTTATACTCCCTTCCCCTTCACCCTCCTTGATTTTCATTTCTCTCTTACCCTGCTGGATAAGATAGAATTCAGGATCCCAATGGATCTAGGTGTTCTTCCCTTTCAGAGTTGATTTCACTGAGAGTAAGGTTTAAGTAATACCACTTCGCGCTCTCTTCCTCTCCTTCTCATATGAGAGTTCTTCCCTTCCCCTTCCCATGTTTAACTTTGTATGGGAAAGATTATTCTATTTAGCGCCCCCCCCCCCATTTCTTGAAGTAAATCTTAGCATCATCGACGATTCCCCCCTACCTTTTTCTTTCTTTGCCCCCTCTTTCACCAAATCTTCTTGGTGCCCCAATCTTTCCCTATGCATGATTCTTCTAACTACTATTTTTTAGAGTTACACAATATGTTTCCCCCACATATTAATATATATAATTTGATGTAAATGTAGTCCTTATAGAAGAGAGTTTGACTTAAAGTAAAAAATAAGATTTATCTACTTATCCCTTTCTTTTATATTTACCTTTTCATGTTTCTCTTGTTTTTTGTGATTGGATATCAAATTTTCCACTACGTTCTGGTCTTTTCTTAGCAAATACTTGGAAATCTTCTATTTTGTTGAGTGCTCATACTTTCCCCTGGAAGTATATAGTCAGTTTTGATGGGTAGTTGATTCTTGGTTGGAGACCCAGCTCTCTTGCCTTTCTAAATATCGTGTTCCAGGCTTTGCGGTCTCTTAATTTGTTACCCGCTACATTATGTGTGATCCTTATTGGGGCCCCTGTATATCTGAAGCTCCTCTTCTTGGCTTCTTGTAGGATTTTCTCCTTTTCTTGGAAGCTCTTGAATTTGGAGATTACATTCCTGGGGGTTGTCTTTTGGGGATTTAGTATAGAAGGGTTCTAAGTACCCCTTCTATTTCTATTTTGCCGCCTTGTTCCCGAACATGTAGGCAATTTTCTTCTATAATCTCCTGTTGTATAGCATTGAGGTTTTTGTTTATCTCTGGTTTTTCAGGCAAACCAATAATTTTCAAGTTGTCTCTTCTTCCTCTGTTTTCCTGGTCTGTGACCTTGTCAATGAGATATTTTATGTTTTCTTCTAATTTATTAATTTTTTGGCTTTGCTTTATTAATTCTTGCTGTTTTGCAAGATCACTGTCTTCCAGTTGCTTAATTCTGGTCGTTAGGGACTGGTTTTGCTTTTCAGCTTGTTCTGCCTTTCTGTTAGATGCTTCCAGCTCTTTCTCCAATTGTGAAGTCTTGTCTATCAGACTGCTGATCTCTTTCTCCCATTTTTCTTGCCAGAAGGTTTCCATCTTTTGGATAATCTCCAATTTGATTTCTTCCAGAGCTTGTGGATAATTTCCATTTTGGGAGGCCTGTTTTGATTTTGTTTGGATTTTATCCTCTTTCTCTTCTTTCCCTTGGGTACTCCCGCCATAAAAGTTTTCAATAGTCACTTTTTCCCCTTTCTTCTTGGAGGCTTGATTTTGGGCCACGTGAGCCATTCTTTGGTGGTTTCATTCCTTCTTCCTTTTTTGTCTGTGTTCTGGGTGATATGGGTGGGTTTTCTGTGAATTTAGGTTGCTTCAGACTAGTTCTTTCCCAGTCTCTGAGGTTTCTTAGTGTGTCCACCCCTGTGCTCAGTGTGCAGGCCCTGTGTTCAGTGAGCTCTCCCCTGTTTTCAGCGTGCCTGCCTCCGTGCTCTGTGATCTCTTCTCACCCCTGCGCAGAAATCTCCTGTAAAACCGCTCTGAGGGGTGGATCTCTGGTATTCCCTGTCAGTTTCCAGGGAACATGGCTCCCCCCCCCCCCCCCGTTACTACAGCGAGGGGTAAAGCTTTGGCCTTAGACAGTTTTTACAAACTCTTGAGTGTCCTCATTGTTCCCAGTTTGCAGGGGACCCTCCATTTGTGAGCTCTCCAGTTCTCAGGGTTCTCCTGTGAAACCACCCTGAGAGGATGTTTCCTAGGAGTCTTTAGATCCCAAGGACCCTGGTGTGCCCCCCCCCCCCCCCCAGACAGAGATGTTCCTCACTCATTCGCTGTCCCAGTGAGTGCTCTGATATCCTACTCTGGTTTGGTGGGGGAGGTGGGGCGAGGAAGGGTGGCTCAGTTCACATTTTTGTGCAAACTTTTCCTCCTTCTTTTAGTGTGGAAATGTTCAAACCTCACGTACCTTCCTTTCTGTGGGGTACTGGAGAGTCCATCTGTTCTTCCAAAAGTGATTTTTATGCTGTTTTGAGGTATTCTATTTCGCTCGGTGCCGGCGAGAGGAAGCGAGTTGTGTCTAGGTTGCAGCCATGTTTACCCGGAAGTCATGTCCTCTTCTTTATTAACTGCACTACCTCTCTGCCTAATTGACACACCATCTTCTGACTTTAGGAATTTTCATTGGAAGTCTGTTAACCCCATACATGGAATTCCTTCCCTAATTATTTCTGCCTTCTGTATTCCCTGAATTACTTCAAATTACAACTAAAATTATGCCTTTTTCAAGGAGTCTTTCCCAATCTCCTTTAATTCTAATTATTTCCGTCTTGATTTTTAAAAGTTTATCTTTTATATTTTTTGTTTGTATATATTTTGTACGTTGTCCTCCCTTTAGACATAGAACTTGGGTCTACAGGACTTAATTAACACAGTGTCTATTTGGGACATGGTTAATGTTTAATTAGTCAGCCAATAAATATTAGAGAAATGCAGATTAATGCAATTCTAAAATCCTACTTCACATAGGCAAAGTTGATTAAGAGGAAAATGATACTTGTTGGAGGGTATGTGGAAAAACAGACACATTAATATAATGTTGGTGAAGCTATGAACAGATGGGCACAGCCATTTTAGAAAGCAATTTGAATTATATACACAAAATTGGAAAACTTATATGTACAAAAAATACTTATTGTAGGTCATAGTAATAAGGCTCTCCTTCCTTCCTGTCCCCCATTCCGGCTCAATCAACTCCAGGTCTCCCTCCTCAAAGAAATTATTCCTAACTTTTTTTTCTCCTTCTAGTTCCACTTTTGGATCTTTCCTTTTCCGTTTTTTTCCCTTAGACTCCTTGATATTATCTCCATTGATTTCCCTTTATCCCTTTAATTTCCAAACCATCTTTCTTACTATGTGTATAGAGAAAAGGAGTTAGCTGCAAGGAATTATGTGGAATTAAAAATGACCATATCAGACTCCTATTATATAAGTAATGTGAGAAAATATAGAACTGGGTGACCTCATATGCTGGAGGTAAAACCCTGGGTAAACCGCTCAATCTTGTTTCCCTCAATTTCCTCAACTGTAAAATGATCTGGAGAAGGAAATGGCATTCTACTCCAGAGAGGGACACAACTGAACAACAATAATAACAAAAACAATGATGTGCTCTTCTTTAGCCTTGATCTTTATCATTTAAGTTATAATGTTAACCTGCTCAAAATACTTAATTTCCATTAATTATTTATATATTTTCAATTAAAATATAATTGTATTGAATTAAATTTTAAATGGTAGAAAGCTGATGCACAAAAAATGTTGATTCACTTTCAAATTTGGTAGTTACGACTATCATTTAAAACAAATTTAAAATGAGGAAGAGAAAATCTGTTGCAGAAGCTGACAGGAGAGATAAGGAAGAGGGAATGAAAGGAAGTTGGAGAATTTGCCAAGGGAATTTACAAAGAAATTGTTTAACTAGAAAGATTTAGGCAAAAAGGACCAAGTTTTTTAAATGATGAAGACAGCAAAAACTAAATCAGTTTTAAAAGCTTTGAAATAATGTTTATAAAAGATCAGAATGTTTTTAAATAGACTTTTTGTAACTATAAAACTAGGCAGTTGAGAGGCAGTTAGGTAGCATAGTGGATAGAGTGCCAGGCTTGGAGTCAGGAGGATCTGGGTTCATAGTTAACTTCAGACTCTAGCTTTGTGTCTGTGAGGAAGTTACTTAACCCCAGGTGCCTAGCACTGGCCTTTCATGTCTTTGAATTGATACTAAGATGGAAAGTAGAGGGGAGGAAATGGAGAAAAAAGGATGGAGAAATTGAGAAAGATTGATTTGGTCCTTAAAGGTGTATGAAATATTGTATTCTCATTAAAAAGTGTTAAAGAAGAGCTGGTCATAGGCAATTGCAATTCGAGCAAAACCAACCTAGTTTTTATTGGCATGCTATTTTATGAAATTATTGGACTAGATAAAGAAATGAAATGTGACATTATGGTAAATCATGTTTTTTTTTTTTTTTTCCTGATGTAGACTTGAAGATTTTGAAAGAATGCTATACTCTCTTTATAGATTCTTTTATCTTTTTCATTTTCAATTCATTTGTACCTGAGGTTATGGAAAACCAACTTGTTTGATTTTAGATTTTAGAATAGAAATAGCAATAGAAAAAAATTGAAGGCAGGAACTACAGAAAAACATTTTCCTATGATTGCATTTTGCAGCAACAGTTTTTGTAATTTATTTTTTGTTAAATTTTACCAGTTTTATGGCAATTGTGATGTTAGATGGATCTTTCTACAGATTGTAAGACATACAGAAACTTTTAAAAATCATTCCACCTTGATGTTTAATAAGCTTTATGCTTACATATATATATATATATATATATATCAGTTATCACTCATATATATATATCAGTAATCCAGGATGCTGAGAGCATAACATGCATGTCAGAGCTTTTGGAACATTGTGATGTAACATGTCACTTTCCTTAGATAAGGAAACTGTATCTATAGTTCATGTCCCCATCAACAGACATGATGGCATTTTTTATTTGTTGAATATGTGATCTAATGAACCAACTACATTTAAGTTTCTTATTATCTAGTATGTTACAACGTGGATGTAATAGAAGGAATCCAGTATTAGAAAAATGGCCCTGCCACTTATATATGTAAAATGAGTATTTCATACTGGATGACTCTGAGGTTCCTTCCAGGTTTTCAATCTGTTTCTATGTCCTATGATATTTTTTGAAGATATATAAGATTTTGTTTATCCTGAGTAATTATTTTTATTTTCCTTTTCAGCTTGTTGGTGGGGAATTCGATTTGGAGATGAATTTTATAATCCAGGATGCTGAGAGTATAACATGCATGTCAGAGCTTTTGGAACATTGTGATGTAACATGTCAAGCAGAAATTTGGAGCATGTTTACTGCCATTCTACGAAAAAGTGTCCGTAATTTGCAGACCAGTACAGAAGTTGGCTTAATTGAGCAAGTATTGCTGAAAATGAGTACTGTAGATGACATGATTGCAGGTATGAGTTATATAAGAAGTGTATAATTTTAATGTTCATAAAGATTCAAACACACTAGATTTCCTACTTTAAATTATACAGATTTCATCTAAAATAAATGGAATTATATTTACATTTTATTTTTAAAAGGAACTTATAAAGTTAAAAGCATTCTCTTCATTAGTCTTTGAATAATTTGGTGAAGCTAAGTGAATTGTTGATGCTGCTTAAATATAAATGCATATATTTTGTTTTTCTTATTTTATTTAGTCTCAATATTGTAATCTTTCAGTCCATCACCCTGCCTCTCAATATTTAATATCCAGAATAAAATTAAGTGCCAAGCTAGTGCAGTAGAAAGAGTGTTGGACTTGGAATTATGAGAAACCTGGCTTTAAATCCTTCTTTTATTGAATATTTGTGTGATCATGTGCAAGCCGTATAACCTTTCTGACTTTATTTTCTCATCTATATAATGGGATAATAATAATAATAATAATATTTGTGCATGCATGTATTTCACAGGGTTCTTATGTCTATCAATGAGAAAATGAAAAATTAAAATAATTGGTAAACTTTAAGGTGCTATTACATATTTTTTTCTGATAGGTTGAAAAAACCCTACAACTACAACAAACATCATTTTAGTGAGCTTGTAATAAAATTGAATCCTATAACATATAATTGTTTTATAACAGACTATTTACCGAACTTCTAGATAATTCTGAGAATAACTATGGTATTTAAAAATATTAGTTGAACCCTTTTACACATCACTGTTTTATTTCTTCAATAAAACCAGTTACTAGTCATTTATTAGGTATTTTCTGTGTGCCAGGCACTATGCTTAAAACAAGAAATAGAAAGACAAAAATGAAATAGTTTCTACTCTCATGAAACTTCTATTTTGTTAATATTTGATCTGGTTTGAAGGAAACTAGGGAGATTCTAAAAATTCTAAGGAATGAGTTTATTGCAAGCCTTGGGGACAGCCTGTGAAATGGGCTCAGACTGTGGAGATGGAACATAGAATCTTTAAGAAGCCTTGGAAGAGAGACTGGAAACATTTTCAAAGTTTTTGCATTCCAAAAAGAGGAGTTAATAGTTGATCTTAAGGTAATAGAGAGCCTCTGTAGTTTGACTAAGGGAATGATATGGTAAGAGCTAGCTTTATAAATAACACTTTGTTGATTGTGTAGAGGACAAATTGGAGAGATAGAGGGAGATAATTGAAATAGGGGAACCAGTTAAGAAACTTTTGTAATACTTGGAATGAGACCTTTACCTGAAGAACTGGGGTGATGGAGAGGGACAATGATGAGAAATATTTGAGAAGACTTGACAATTTATTTCACAGTATGGGATAAAGCGGATGATTCTGAAGTCGAGAACTTGTTGACTTGAAGTATTATGGTGTCTTCAACAGAAATTAGGGAAGTTCCAAAGAGGAATGTCTTTTAGGAAGGACAATTCTTTTAAACATGTTTTGAGTTTGAAATGCCTACCGGATATCTACTGCATATGGATAGTAACAGTTGGTAATGTGGGTCTGTATTTGAGGAAATAGACTAAAGCTTTGTATAGATCTGAAATTTAACTATGTGTAGATATTTGAACCATCAAAATTGGTGGGTGGGACATGAAAGGTGATCCAACCAAGGAGACTGAGAACTGATCAGTCAGGTAAAATTCATTCAGGTAAAAATTTTTTTTTAAATAAATAGTTTATGTTTCAGTTCACTGAATTATTGCCATAGAAACTTGAAAATAAAGGTGTACATCTCTGAGGTATCCATTTTACTTCATGTACCAGAAAGATATGATATCTCTCTTTTAAACTTAAAAAATTAAAACATTCACACACACAGTTATGTTTGTTACCAATTTCAGTCTTTGTTAGTTATCTCTGGAACTTAAAAGAGTTATTAGTAATTATTCAGGATTTTTCTTCTATTTCCTTTCCTCATGATAATCTAGTAAAATTCTGTCATATGAAAACAAGAAAAAAGAAGAATTTTGTAATCTCTTTTCATTTCCTATTAATATTTTATGGAAGAAATAAGTAATATTTGGCTCCCTACTTTTTTTTTCTTCTGAAACTGATGTTTATCTTTTTGACACTTTTAAATTTGCTTTTTAATTTTGAGAATTCTAAAAAAAGTATTTGAAAGATCCTATTTCTTTTTTATTCTGTTATTTTAAATTGTTCTGTTTTATATATTTTAGATTTTTAAAGCTCTTCAAATACTTTTTTGAAAACTGGATGTAAATGATATTTTTATATAAGATTTAGACTATATATTTACATTTTCCCTTGTAATTCTAATCCATTTTATAAGGACATACACATTTGTACAACATTATGTTTGAGAGGAAAAATAAGATACTGAATTATTTTTATTAAAGAGTTCATTTGACTTTAAAAAGTTTTTTCTCATAATAGTAAAATGATTTCTGATTTCTTTCAAGGGGGCAATTCAAAATATCTTTATTATATATTCATTGATTGATTAAGATAAAGTAGCTGTGGATTGCTGATACCAGTTAAATACCACTTATCTAATGAATGGAAAACATGGTAGTTTTCCTTGGGAAATTCTACAGTTATCACAAGAGGGGTTCCTGTGTGTAAACTGGCAGTTTTACAGATTTTACATAATGCACTTTGACCTTTTAAAACAGAAGTTTAATTTTGAAAATTTTTTTCTTTCTTCAAAGAATACACAGTGAGCATTGGGGTTTTATGCTTGTTAGGTCACTGATGTTTAATATTTAAGAGACTTTTTCTTTTTGAGATTAAAATAATAGCATTATAACAGAATTTACTCTGATATAGTTTAATGCTTATTATAAAGCATGTTGATTTTATTTTCTTAACTCATTCCCTTCCCCCTGCCAAAAGATAATTATTTTTCTTCTTTTATTCTGTTAAACATTATTAACTTTACTGTAGACTCTGAAATGGGAAGGAAATAGTAACTAGCATTTATATAATGATTTATTATTTACTCTGCTTTTTGCTCACAACCACCTTGTGATATATAACAAAATTGAGATTCTGAGGGGTTAAAAACTTTGTCCAAGATCAAGCCGATAGTAAATGTTGATATCTGAAACTCAAACTTAGACCTTCTTTGATTACTCTACTTCATTCAGTATTCTTTATATATGTGTGTATATATATATATTTATTATCAATGAATGTGTTTAAAGTGATGCATGTAATAACAATAGTAACTCAGTTGGTATGTTACATCCCAGTAGTTCAGTTTCTTTTATTGATGACTAAATTTAAAGGAAAACTTTTCTTTCTGATAATTCCATTTCTGTATAAATGGATTAATATTTTAACATGAAATCGATTTTTTCAGTAGCTATTCATTTAAAACCCTTTCAAATTGTATAACTTTAGGAAGAAGAAACCAACTGATCTCATTATTCCAGATACATTGATTAATAATACTTCATTATAGTCATGATCCTTAAGGTAGTTCAACAAAAGACTTTAGATTGTGTACCTTGAATGGTTCAGAGGACAAACATTTAACTGTTTATTCTCATTTCACTTGTATTGAATGATTATGACTTGTAGAAATTCATTCATCTCAAATAATATGTTCTTTGCATGTGTTCATATAAAGATCAATTATTTGTTAATATGAAATTGGTTTTATATGAAACCATTCTTGATCCATGTTCTACATATACAATAAAATATCAACATGCCCCTTAATTATATATGAAGAGATATAATTGTTAGGAAAGTTTTTTGAACATATTTATTGTTAAATCTGTTTGAGTACTACCAATAGCTCTTGAAAGCTAATGCGCAAATAAAGTATAATAAAAAGTTGATATAAATTGATACTTAAGTATTGCAAAGGACGTTACTTGATGCTTGTATTGCCTGTATTTTTGCTGCTGTTTATTAGAGGGGTTAATCAAGAGATGACTATTTATGGATATTTAGAAGTATTTAATGAAACTTTTAAATGAACATATTTTCTCTTTTATAAAAATATTGCTTTGACTGGTTCTGGGTTGCAACTAAAGTTCAGAATAATTTTATTTTCCTTTGAAGATCTCCTGGTTGATATGTTGGGGGTTCTTGCAAGCTACAGTATCACGGTAAAGGAGTTGAAGCTTTTGTTCAGCATGCTTCGAGGAGAAAGTGGAATCTGGGTAAGCTGTAATGAGATAGAGAAGTTCTAAGTATCAGTGCATTAGTGCTTGTGGTTCAATAAATTGTCTCTAGAGAGCTATAAAGTTAAATTTTTAATGTTAATTGAATGTTTCTCTAAAAGAAATTTTAGCAACTGATTTAAAATTAATTTACTATTTAGTCTGAAAATGGTCTTTTGGCTAACATGGCATGTAAGATATTATTACTGTGTGGGTACACTGACAGTTCTTCTATTTTATTGTTTCCTCAGCCAAGACACGCAGTTAAATTATTGTCAGTCCTTAATCAGATGCCACAGAGACATGGGCCTGATACTTTTTTCAATTTCCCTGGCTGTAGTGCTGCAGTAAGTTTTTTAATAATTTATTTTAAAAATAAAATAATTTATTTTATTATAAAATTTTATAGTTCTTACAAACATTAATTGTAGTACCTGTGCTTGACATTATAACACATGGGACAAAATAGAATACCTGGTGTAAGTAGAGCCATTGTTTTTGCCAAAGATATTACTGTCTAATCTTGTTAAGTAGGTGATTCCATTCCCTACTTGCTGTTAAAAACATACAACAAACAAACAAATAATAGCCAATTGACTAAAAAGTGAAAATAGAGTACTGATAGAGAGTTCAACTGTTTAGCTAACATTAAATTCGAATCTCAAGATTGAATCACAAATTAGAAAAACTTCGATTTTGCTCTTGTAATATTCTCCATGAATAGTGAATTGATAACTAATTTATGAAATTATAAAGTGAGGGCAGGCTTGTCTGGTTCTTTGGAGACTTGCAGGGAAAGCTCACAATTGGCAGCAGGAAACAGGATGACAATCACACTTTAATTGCAGAGAGTATGGGGACAAAATTCATATATACAAAGACAAATGTTGAAAGAGGTACAGAGGCAGATTGCATGGGAACTTGAGGATTGAGTCATGAAGGAAGACAAGCAGTATTGGGAAGAGGATGGAGAGGGAGAAAAGTAGAAATTATCACTTAGCATATAACCATAGAATAGATCTGGGAGCACTAGGCAACATGGATGTAAAAGAGATAAAAGAGTACTAGGGAGAGTGGGAGAGCAGGAATTCAAGGTCTCATTTTTTATAGGAATTTTTTGGAAAAAGACTATCTCTGCCACCTTAGATTAGATACAAAATGATAGATTACTAAATTTCCAGATGGATGTTGCCTACATTAAAATAAATTTTTAAAAATTTCTTTAGTTAACTATTACTCTCACTGCATTAAAAATATCTAAACAAAGCAGTAGTGTATGTGTGTGTGTGAAAGAGAAAAATATATTTGATTGATTGATTTGTTGTCATATTAAATTCTAAGTGACTTACATCTCTCAGACCTCATTTGAATTATTATATGTAGACTCTTTTTTAAATCTGGGCTTTTAGGTAGTTCAGTGATTCTTAAGTTTGTTCTCGATCTAAGGCAGATATATTTTTACTTCTACAAGATTCCCAACATTTTCTTCTATTTGCTTTTTAGTCTTTTGACTTTGTTTTACTATTTCTCATTTTCTTACAGTCTTTGGCTTCTATTTAGTTTATCCTAATTTTCAGGGGGTTTGTTACTTAGGCATATCTTATGCTCATTTTGTTACTTGAGCATTCTGGTTACTTGGGCACTCAACATAATCTGTTCATTCTCTCTCCAGATTTTCCATAGCTCATTTTTTCCTCTCATGCTAATAAATTTCATTTATAAGATGTTTTTAACAATTCTCTCCAAAACTAGAGTTTGTTTCTAGAAATTCACATAGAATTTGTATTTAAAACTGTGTTTTAATTTAAGGCTACAATGTGTAGATATTTTTGAAACTGTCTTGTGTCTTGAGCATTCTTGTAAAAATAATTTTTTGAAGTGTTCTTTTTTTTCCCTTGCTCATTTTTCTAGTCTACTTTCTTTTCTGACTGGACTTTATGTTAGGGCAGATTCAGTACACTTCTAAAGGGAATATCTGAGGTGTTCATGCTGTTATTTTCTTGGGTTTTTAAGTATTATTTTGTTCCATGCCCTCAGGCATCTCAGGCAGGGAACTAGCAGGTTTTCAGTTTATCCAGTGGTCTATTCCTGAGTAAAACCTGATTTATTCTACAGTGGTCTCAGCTCTGCAAATTTCTGAGGTAGGTTTGGGTCTAGATTTAGCTACCATCAATCATCTAAAAGACTTGTTTGTTCAGAGTGAAAGGACTTTAAACTTTCCTTTGAATTAAGATTCTTGCCATGGTTATTCTTCTGCAGACTTCAGATTAGGCTAGAATCTGGAAATGAGACCCGGCCTCATTCCTGTGATCATAGCCACACAGCTATTGATTGCTTCTGCATTTATTCCTGATTTGGGTGCACAGGATAGGGCTCATCACTGCAACTCTCCCTGATTACTGTTTATAGGAGCAGGTCCCTTCTTCTGTCTGCCCTGAATCTGTGACAGATATAGTTGTTGCTAGTAGTTTTCAGGAGGTTGGACCCATCCCCTTCTTCTTAATGAATTCTCTTCTCAGTGGTGGCTATGGAGGCCAGGATGGCAGCAGGTCTTGTTGCTTGGGGAGCACTACTGTTTCTTTGGCCTTTAGGGTTAGAACCTGAGACCATCCATCATAACTGAATAGAGATAGTGATCATGATGGTGGTGGTGGTAGTTTGACTTACCTGGCACTTGCTGCTTCGTGTCTCCCTGGGTTCTCTAATACTTGAATTAGACACTTTTAGGATTTATAGGCAAAAACATATCAGTGTGACTTTTTAAATGATGAGCCCTTTTTTAGGCATGTTGAGTTTGAAATGCCTACAAGTCATTCAGTTTGAAATATGAACAGGTAGTTGGGAATGTGGGATTGAAGCTGAGGGAAGAACATGGGGCAGGATATGTATTTTGTAATAATATAAATAGAGATAATGGAACTCAGGAGTTCTGATGAGGTCACTAAATGAACAATACTAATAAGAGAAGAATGAATGCCCAGGATAGAACCTTGGCATAAGCTTAGCTTTTTGTTATTGTTTGGTTGTTTTTCAGTAGTATCTGACTCTTTTTTACTCTATTTGGGCTATACTTGGCAAAGATACTGATGTGTTTTGCACACTCATTTCTCCAGTTCATTTTATAGATAAAGAACTAAGGCACATAGGGTAAAGTGACTTGCCCAAAGTCACACAACTACTAAGTAAGTATCTGAGACAGATTTGAACCCAAGTCTTCCTGACTCCAGGCCTGGTGCTCCATCCACTGTTCCACTAGCTGTCCCATACCCAGTTAGGCATGATATGGATGATGAGATAGCACAGATGAGGAATCAGTAAGTAAGACAAGCAGGTCAGAGTATTATAGTCAATTCATGGTAGTTAACAGTGTCAGATATTGCAATGAAAATAAGAATTATGGTATGGGGAAAGATTATTACATTTGGCAAATAAGAAAACATTGTTAACTTTGAAGTGACAGATGGTTATCAAGGTTGGAGACTAGATTGCAAAAGGTTGAAAAGAAAATGAGAGTAGAAATGGATATGCACAAAGTAGAGAGGAAGAGAAAAGACAAATTTTCCATGGCCTTGTGAGGAAACAAGTTTTTGCATATGAGACAGATAGGTAATGTGTTGGGGAAAGTAATGAATTGGTGTCATAAAGATCTGAGTTTGAATCTTGAATCAGGGGCCTACTAGCTGTGTCTCTGGGCTATCACTCTAATTCTCCCCCAGCAGTGACACTGAAGACAATTCCAGGGACTGCATTGAGGAAGATGAGACTAAGAGAACCAATGGAGGTAATTACTTGTATTGTTAGGCAGAAGAGTAACAGCTAGTTGGAGTTTTTCAAGCATTAGGCATAATAGAGGTGAATAGATGAATTAGAATGCTTATACCTGTACAGAACTATTTTTTTAAACATTATTTTATTTGGTCATTTTCAAACGTTATTCATTAGAAACAAAGATCACCTTTTTTTTTCCTCCCCTCCACCACTCACTCCTCCCACTGGCCATGCGTGATTCCTCTGGGTGTCACATGCGTCCTCAACCCGAGCCCATTTCCATGCTATTGGTTTCCTTAGTAGGGTGTTCATTCAGAGTCTCTCCTCGATCAAATCCCCTCCACCCCTGTAGTCCAGCTGTTGTCCTTCCTTGGGGTTTTTACTCCCACCGTTTGTCCTCTGCTTGAGGGTAGTGTGTTTTTATTTTTTCACCTTGATCCCTGCGGGTTGTTCAGGGACATTAAATTGAGACAAATGGAGAAGTCCATTACTTTGGATTGTACCACAGTGTATCAGTCTCTGTGTACAATGTTCTCCTGGCTTTGCTCCTTTCACTCTGCATCACTTCCTGGAGGTTGTTCCAGTCTCCATGGAATTCCTCCACTTTATTATTTCTTTTAGCACAATAGTATTCCATCACCAACATATACCACAATTTGTTCAGCCATTCCCCAACTGAGGGGCATCCCCTCATTTTCCAGTTTTTGGCCACCACAAAGAGCTCAGCTATGAATATTCTTGTACAAGTCTTTTTCCTTATTATCTCTTTGGGGTACAAACCCAGCAGTGCTGGGTCAAAGGGAAGACAGTCTTTTATTGCCCTTTGGGCATTGTTCCAAATTGCCCTCCAGGATGGTTGGATCAATTCACAACTCCACCATCAATGAATTAATGTCCCCACTTTGCCACATCCCCTCCAGCATTCATTACTTTCCTTTGAGGTCATGTTGGCCAATCTGCTAGGTATGAGGTGATACCTCAGAGTTGTTTTGATTTGCATCTCTCTGATTATCAGAGATTTAGAACACTTTTTCATGTTCTTATTAATAGTTTTGATTTCTTTGGCTAAAAACTGCCTATTCATGTCCCTTGCCCATTTATCAATTGGAGAATGGCTTGATTTTTTGTACAATTGCTTTAGCTCTTTATAAATTTGAGTAATTAGACTTTTGTCAGAGGTTTTTGTTATAAAGATTGTTTCCCAATTTGTTGCTTCCCTTCTAATTTTGGTTACATTGGTTTTGTTTGTACAAAACCTTTTTAATTTGATTTAATCAAAATTATTTATTTTACATTTTATGACTCTTACTATGTCTTGCTTGGTTTTAAAGACTTTCCTTTCCCAAAGGTCTGACATGTATACTATTCTGTGTTCACCTAATTTACTTATAGTTTACTTCTTTATGTTCAAGAATTTCACCCATTCTGAATTTATTTTGGTGTAGGGTGTGAGGTATTGATCCAGACCTAATCTCTTCCACACTGTCTTCTAGTTTTCCTAGCAGTTTTTGTCAAATAGTGGATTTTTGTCCCGAAAACTGGGGTCTTTGGGTTTGTCATAGACTGTCTTGCTAAGGTCATTACCCCATGTCTGTTCCACTGATCCTCCTTTCTGTCTTTTAGCCAGTACCAAATTGTTTTGATGACCGCTGCTTTATAGTATAGTTTGGGATCTGGTACTGCAAGGCTACCTTTCTTTGTATTTTTTTCATTATTTCCCTGGATATCCTTGATCCTTTGTCCTTCCAAATGAACTTTGTTATGTTTTTTTCTAATTCAGTAAAAAAATTTATTCGAAGTTCAATGGGTATGGCACTACATAGATAGATAGATACATTTGGGTAGGATGTTCATTTTTATTATATTAGCTCGTTGTACCCATGAGCAGTTAATGTTTTTCCAATTGCTCAGGTATAGTTTTAATTGTATGGAGAGTGTTTTGTAGTTGTGTTCATATAGTTCCTGTGTTTGTCTTGGAAGATAGATTCCTAAGTATTTTATTTTGTCTAAGGTGATTTTGAATGGGATTTCTCTTTCTAATTCTTGAGGCTGAGATGTGTTGGAAATATATAGGAATGCTGATGACTTATGTGGATTTATTTTGTATCCTGCAACTTTGCTAAAGTTGTTGATTATTTTGATTAGCTTT
Source organism: Monodelphis domestica (assembly GCF_027887165.1). Classification (NCBI taxonomy): domain Eukaryota; kingdom Metazoa; phylum Chordata; class Mammalia; order Didelphimorphia; family Didelphidae; genus Monodelphis; species Monodelphis domestica. The sequence continues at coordinate 308,614,752 of NC_077230.1, forward strand.
TTGGTTGATTCTCTGGGATTCTCCAAGTAAACCATCATTTCATTCGCAAAGAGTGACAGCTTGGTCTCCTGATTGCCTATTTTAATACCTTCAATTTCTTTTTCTTCTCTAATTGCTACTGCTAGTGTTTCTAGTACAATGTTAAATAATAGAGGTGATAATCGGCATCCTTGTTTCACTCCTGATCTTATTGAGAATGCATCTAGTTTATCCCCATTGCAGATGATATTAGCTGATGGTTTTAGATATATACTGTTCATTATTTTTAGGAATGACCCTTCTATTCCTATACTTTCTAGTGTTTTTAATAGGAATGGGTGTTGTATTTTATCAAAGGCTTTTTCTGTGTCTATTGAGATAATCATGTGATTTTTGTTGGTTTGCTTGTTGATATGGTCAATTATGTGGATGGTTTTTCCTAATATTTAACCAGCCCTGCATTCCTATTATGAATTCTACTTGATCATAGTGAATAACCCTCCTCATCACTTGCTGAAGTCTTTTTGCTAGTATTCTGTTTAAGATTTTTGTATCTATGTTCATTAGGGAGATTGGTCTGTAGTTTTCTTTTTCTGTTTTTGATCTACCTGGCTTTGGAATCAGTATCATATTTGTGTCATAAAAGGAGTTTGGTAGCACTCCTTCTTTGCTTATTATGTCAAATAGTTTGTATAGTATTTGGATTAGCTGTTCTTTGAATGTTTTATAGAAATCACTAGTGAATCCATCAGGCCCTGGGGATTTTTTCTTAAGGAGTTCTTTGATGGCCTGTTGGATTTCTTTTTCTGATATGGGATTATTTAAGAATTCTATTTCTGGGGGCAGCTGGGTAGCTCAGTGGATTGAGAACCAGGCCTAGAGACTGGAGGTCCTAGGTTCAAATCTGGCCTCAGACACTTCCCAGCTGTGTGACCCTGGGCAAGTCACTTGACCCCCATTGCCTAGCCCTTACCACTCTTCTGCCTTGGAGCCAATACACAGTATTGACTCCAAGATGGAAGGTAAGGGTTTAAAAAAAAAAGAATTCTATTTCTTCTTCTGTTAGTCAAGGCAATTTATATTTTTGTAAACAATCATCCATATTGCCTACATTGACATATTTATTGCCATATAATTGGGCAAAGAAACTTTTAATGATTGCCTTAATTTCTTCTTTGTTGGAGGTAAGGTCCCCCTTTTCATCTATGATACTGTTAATTTGCTTTTCTTCTCTCCCTTTTTGAATTAGGTTGACCAGTACGTTGTCTATTTTGTTTGTTTTTTCAAAGTACCAGTTTCTTGTCTCATTTATTAGTTCAATAGTTCTCTCACTTTCAATTTTATTAATTTCTCCCATAATTTTTAGGATTTCTAATTTGGTTTTCTTCTGGGTTTTTTTAATTTGTTCGTTTTCAAGTTTTTTGATTTGCATGTCCAATTCATTGATCTCTGCCCTCCCTAATTTGTTAATATATGCACTCAGAGATATGAATTTTCCTCTGAGTACTGCTTTGGCTGCATCCCATAAGGTTTGAAAGGATGTCTCACCATTGTCCTTTTCTTCAATGAAATTATTAATTATTTCTATGATTTGTTCTCTAACAGATTTTGGAGCACCATATTATTTAATTTCCAATGGATTTTTGATTTTGGTCTCCAAGTACCCTTACTGATCATTATTTTTATTGCCTTATGATCTGAAAAGGTTGCATTAATTATTTCTGCTTTTCTACATTTGTATGCCATGTTTTTTATGACCTAGTGTATGTTCAATCTTTGTGAATGTGCCAGGTGCTGCTGAGAAGAAGGTGTATTCCTTTTTGTCACTATTTTGCTCCATATATCTATCAACTCTAATTTTTCTAAGATTTCATTCATCTCTTTTGCCTCTTTTTATTTATTTTTTTGTTTGATTCATCAAAATTTGATAGTGGTTGATTCAGATCTCCCACTAGTATAATTTTATTATCTATTTCCTCCTTCAATTCTCCTAGTTTCTCCATTAGAAATGTGGGTGCTATACCATTTGGTGCATACATGTTGATTAGTGATATTTCCTCATTTTCTATACTCCTTTTTATCAAGATGTATTTACTTTCCCTATCCCTTTTCATCAGGTCTATTTTTCCTTTGGCTTTGTCAGATATCATGATTGCAACTCCTGCCTACTTTCTCTCAGTTGAGGCCCAATAGGTTTTGCTCCAACCTTTGATTCTAACCTCATGAGTATCTACTCTCCTCAGGTGTGTTGCTTGTAGACAACATATGGTAGGATTTTGGATTCTAATCCACTCTCCAATTTTTTTCGTTTTATGGCCGAGTTCATAGCATTCACGTTCAATGTTATGATTGTCATTTGTGAATTCCCCAGCATTTTGATATCCTCTCCTAATTCTGACGTTTCTTCTTTTGCTATTAGCTTTTAAACCCATTGGTTTATTATAAATCAGTCCTCCCAGTCCTGTTCCTTCTTATGCTTCCCTTTCTAGCCCTTCCTTTTGTGTTCTTTTTTCCTCCTCCTCTCCTTCCCTTCCTTTTTATGTTCCCTTCCCCCTCCCCCCTTTGGTTTTCCCTTCTCCCTTACCCTTTGGATAAGATAGAATTCAAGGTCCTAATGGATCTAGATGCTCTTCCCTCTCAGAGTTGGTTTCACTGAGAGTAAGGTTTAAGTAATACCAATTAGTACTCTTTTCCTCTCATTCTTATTAGAGAATACTTCCCCTCCCCTTCCCGTGTGTATCTTTGTGTGACAAAGATTGTTCCATGTAATTTATTTCTATTTCTTCAAGTATATCTTAGTATCATCATTGATTTCCCCCTTCCTTTTTCTTTCTTTTTTTTTCTTCTTTTTCTCCACCCCCCCTTAATCATGTTAATGCCCAATCTTTCCCTATGAGTATTTCTTCTGATTACTCTATTAATGCATACAATTTTTGAAAGTTGCACATAACATTTCCTCCAAATGTTAATATACATAATTTGATGTAATTGTGGCCCTTATATAAGAGATTTTGAATAAAAGGGATAAAAATGCACTTTTCTCCTTTTCTCTTTGGTATTTACCTTTTCATGTTTCTCTTGCTCTTTGTGTTTGAATGTCAAACTTTCCACTGAGTTCTGGTCTTTCTGAATATTTGGAAATCTATTTTGTCGAATGCCCATACTTTCCCCTGGAAATATATAGGCAGTTTTGATGGGTACTTGATTCTTGGTTGAAGATTCAGTTTTTTTGTCTTTCTGAATATTGTGTTCCAGACTTAACGGTCTCTTAGCGTGTTTGCTGCTAGGTCTTGTGTGATCCTTATTGACGCGCCTCTGTATCTGAAGTTTCTCTTCCTAACTTCTTGTAATATTTTCTCCTTAGCTTGGAAGCTCTTTAATTTGGTGATTACATTCCTGGGGGTTGTCTTTTGGGGATTTAGTATAGAGAGTGTTCTATGAACTCTTTCGATTTCTATTTTGCCCCTTTGTTTGAGAACATCAGGGCAATTCTCTTCAATGATTTCTTGTAGTATTGCAGCGTGATTTTTGTTAATCTCTGGTTTTTCAGGTAGACCAATGTTTCTCATATTGTCTTTCCTTCCTCTGTTTTCCTGGTCTGTGACCTCGTCAGTGAGATATTTTATGTTTTCTTCTAATTCATTAATTTTTTGACTTTGCTGTATTAATCATTGCTGTTTTGCAAGATCATTGTCTTCCAGTTGCTTAATTCTGTTTTTTAAGGACTCGTTTTGCTTTTCAGTTTGGTCTGCCATTCTGTTCGAGGCTTACAGCTTTTTCTTCAATTGTGAGTTTTTGTCTGTCAGGCTGAAGACCTCTTTCTGAATTTGTTCCCATTTTTCTAGCCAGAAGGTTTCCATCTTTCGGATAAGCTCCATTTTGAGTTCTTCCAGAGCTTGTGGATAATTTCCATTTTGGGGGGTGTTTTGGTTTTGTTTGCATTTCATCCTCTTTTTAAAAGCTTTCAATAATCACCTTTTCCCCTTTCTTCTTGGATGGTTGATCTTGGGCACTCTGAAGCATCCCTTTGGTGGTTTTCCCTTTCCTTTTTATTCAGGAATCTGGGTGATGTGGGCGGATTTTGATGTTTTTGCCTCAGGCTGATTCTTCCCAGCCTCCAAAGTTTGTTATCGTGCCTGCCCACGTGGTCTGTGGTCTCTTCTCTCCATGCGCGCAGGCTTCTTCTGTAAAACCGCTCTGAGGGGTCTTTCCCTGGTAGTCCTTGTCAGTTCCGAAGGACCCTGGGGTTCCCCCACATTACTACATCAAGGAGCGGAGGAGATATTGCCTCAGGCTGTTTCTAGAGCCTCCACAGCATTCGCAGTTTGCAGGAGCCCCAGCAGTCTTCTCGCTCTCCAGTGAAACCACTCTGAGGGATAGTTCCCTGGGAGTCCTTGTTAGATCCCAAGGACCCTGAAGTGCTCCTCATTCACTGCAGAGATGTTCCTCACTCACTCAGTGTCTCAGGTGAGTGCACTGGTCCCTACTCCAGTTCCGTAAGTGGGGTAGGGAAGGGCAGCTAAGCTCAGCTCAGCTCATGCTTGGCAGCGAGCTTTCTCTCCGTCTTATAGTGTGGGAATGTTCAAACCCCATGTGCCTTCGTTGCTGTGGGCTGCTGGAGAGTCCCTCCGATCTTCCAAAGATGATTTTTATGCTCTTTTGAGGTAGTCTGTTTCGTTCAGTATGGGGGAGAGGAAGCAATTCGCATCTAGATTGCCCCCATGTTTACCCGGAAGTCTACAGAACTATTAATAGCAGAGTAGTAGCAGAGAATTGGAAATTGAGAGGATGCCCATAAATTGGGGAACTGCTGAACAATTTATGGTATATGATTGTAATGGAATGTTATTGTGCCATAAGAAATGACGAACACGACTATCACCAAAAAACCTGGAAAGTCATATTAACTGATGCAAAGTTAAGTGACACAACCAGGAGAACGTTGTACACAGTGACAACAATAATGTATGATGATCAACTGTAAATGACTTATATATTATCTGTAATACAAGGACCAAAGACAACTTCATGTGACACATGATGAAAATGGCTGCTATCTGAATGTAGATTGAAGCATACCATTCTTCACTTTATTTTCTTCTCAAGTTTTTTCTAGTATAAACAGTATTTCTCTTCTTTCACAAGATGACAGAAATATGTATTGCATGATAGCACATCTATAATCTATATCATACTACTTGCTGTTTTGGGGAATGTGGAGGGGTGAGAGGGAGAAAAGATGGTTCTCAAAAGTGTAAAAAATGATTATTAAAAATTCTACCTACATGTAATCTGGAAGAATATTTTTAAAAACACAGTGCTTAGTTGTTCTGCTTTGAGATCTTGGAGGCCCACCTAAGGATTATAAGGAGTCACCATGGTAACCTTTATGCTAGGGGTTCTTAACCTGGAGTCTGTGAATTTTAAGTAAAAAAAATGAATAATCTCTTTTTTTTAACCCCTACTTGCCATGGAATCAATACTAAATATTGTTTCCAGGGCAGAAGCATGGTAAACTCTAGACAATTAGGATTAAGTGACTTTCCCAGGGTCACACAATTAGAAAGTGTCTGAAGTCATATTTGAACCCTGGACTTCCCATCTCTAGACCTGACTTTCAATTCATTGTTTCACCTACCTTCCCCTTGTCCTATTTCAAAATAATTGGTTTCCCATTTGAAATCCTATTTTATTTTATGTATTTTAAAAAAAATTATTCTGAGTAAATATCCATGGGCATCATCAGACAGCCATAATAGCCAATGACAGAAAAATGTTATAAAACCCTGTACTAGGTTCCTGTTTGCTCATTCCTCTGGGCTTTAGGGATTTTTCTTTGAATGTGTTATTCAACCAGTTCTGAATCCATCTTATTGTATTACTGTCTAGTGAATATTTCTCCACAAGAATAGTATGAAGTACTTTATGTAATACTTTGGAAAAACCTATAATAGGTAAATTATATTTATTGTACCAAGGTAACAAATAGCTATCAGAAAAGAAAATAAGGTTAATTTGGCTTGTTTTTGGTGAATTTTTGATGGCTCTTTGTAATCAACATCTTACTAACAATTCTATTAAATTCTAGAATTTTCAAAAGAATTCAAGTCAAACTCAATCTGCCTATAGTTTCCCAAACCTCTTCATTTGCCTTTCTTTAAAAAAAATGATATATTTGCCTGCCTCCAGTTCACTTCTCCCCCTTGCTTTCTTGATCTTTCATTTAAAACTGAGAGTAACTTAGCAGCCACATTTGCCAGTTCTTTAGTTTCGTAGGAGATAGTTTATCCAGATCAAATGACTGGAGTTCATCAAGGACAACTAGATACTATATTACTATCTTCTTCATCTTGGGTATCAGCTTACGATTATCTGTTTTTTGTTCTGGTGTTTCCAATTATTATCCTTGGCAGAGATAAAAGAAGTAAAATAATTAAATGACTGTACTTTATTTCTGTTGCTGCTTATCATCTAATCCACTTTAAACAGTTGTCATATCCACTTTTTTCATTCTTTTTCCCCCAATATAGAAAAACATCTCCCTTTGCTGATGCATTCTTCTCTTGCCAAGAATTTTTAATTCTTAGATTTAACACTCCTCCCCCTCTCTCTTTTTTACAGAATCATTCCACATACTTATCTTTCATTACTTGTCTTCACATTTTTCTTCTTTTCATATCTTTAAAAATTCTGAGTTTCTGTGTATTTATATGGGTTTCTTCAGACCCCTCTCCTTATTTTTCCTTATTTGAGTTATTTTCCTTCATTTAAATTGTGGATTGACTTACATGATAGAATTTTTGACAGATAACCTTTCTTTGAACATTTTGAAATCTACCTTCCTGAAATCTTGGGTGCACACAAGACCATGCCTTGTCTTTTTATTCATCTGTTACAAACTGTATGAGGTAATGGTTGTAAGATTCTTGCCATTTCCTTTCCAGAAACCACTTCTTCCCTGTTTGTTGAAAGTCTGATACAGTTTATTATCTTCCTTTGTTGGTCCTTCCATTTTTTAAGAAATGAAATTATCATTAAGGCAAATTTTTAAAAAAGTTATTAGATTTTCTATAGAGAACTATTAACAATGTGTATGTAACTGAAGTCTCTCATCTGTACTATATTATGTCTCTGTGGAAAGATTATAATCTGTTTCCTGACATTATTTATTTCCTTTTTCTTCCATGTAGCCTGTAAAACTTTGATGACAAACACTGTATTGTTTTTATTGATATTTGCCCTAAATATTCTCTGTCATGCTTCTTCTGTCTGGTTCTTGGATTTTTTCATACAAGTTTATTTTCTTAAAAAATTCTTTCTCTCACATATATTCTTTTCATCTGTTCTGTTTCTTTTGAATAAAGTAACCTAATTCATATTATTGTCATGTTTTTTATCACAAATATCAGTGATGAGATCTCTCTCTGTAGCCATCTTGGATCCACATTCCACTCACAAAATGCCTAGTGAAATGACAGAATCCATCCTGGCAACTGAGCAAGAATTGCTACAACCCCAAAGTGAGTCAGGGATGAGAACAGAATATAACAGTAATGAATCAGTACCACAGTTTGAGGAAAATGATTCTCCAGAAGCAACCACACAACAGGTCCAACTGGCAGCAACCAGTGAGATTGATGAGGAACTAATAAAGCAAAACAATGTCAAGTGAAATGAGTACACAAAAGATGATATCCAAACTGGGTCTTACAAGTGATTTAGAAATCTCATAGTATCCTCTTTGTCATCACAAAGCCAGATGTTCGCAAGCTCAGCTTTATATACCTATAGTCTTTGGGGAAGCCAAGAATGAGGATATATGTCAGCAGGCATAGTTAGCTTCTGTGAAAAAAAAAAGTCAAAGTTCAGGGTGAAACCATCTTTAATATAGAGGAAAATATGTAAACTCCAATTGTACAAGCAGAAAGCAAAGAGAAGAGTTTGATGAAACAAGTATGGAAGTTAAGGACATAGAATTGGTTGAGTTCTAGGCAAATGTAACCAGAGTAAAGACTGAGTTTTATAAAACAACAGTAATGATATTGTAAATGCTGTTATAGAATTAATGATGTAATAATCTGTAGACAGTAGCAATTTTTTCAGTGTTTTGGAGAAAATTCAATGCAATCTGATTTGAAATTTGTACCATTTCTATCAGTGAAGTTATGGCTTCTTTTTGGAATAAAAAAACCCTGATAATTATGAGATATCTGCCTCCTTGTATTGAAACCTCTAAGTTCTCTTGTTTGTTATCTAAACTTGAGGTTTTGTATACATGTCTAAGATCATGGGTTTTACTCTTACCTCCTTTTTAAGTTTTTCTGTTGCATTTCTGGGTATCTGAACCTTCCTTCATTGCAATTATTCTTTCTGGTGTTTATCTTGGCAGTTTTAGATATTTTTCTCTATTCTGTTTCAATTCAATCAATTCAATTCAAATCAATTTCAAAATGTAATGACATTTTCATTAGATTTTGAAGACTACAGGCAAATATATAATTACCATTCTTACTTCATTCTTAACCCATTTGTTAGATGTATTTCACTACTGTCCAGGAGTCTATTCTGTAATATTTATTGGGAAAGGAAATAGGATTATTGGAAAAATGGGGGATAATGGGAGGTTTGTATGAGGGTAAGGAGGAGTTAAGGGGAGAGAGGGAACACTGCTTGGTGAGGCAAGGGAGGGAGATGTCCCCTGCTGAGAGGAAACAGCAGGGGTCTGATAAGGACTTTTATTGCCTTGATGACTGAACTGATTTTCAGCTCCCTTTATGACCAGAAAAGATAGTCCACTTATCTGACTGCGAATTCAAATAATATAAAGTTTAATAATGCAGTTGGAATTGGAGTTTTTCCTTGGCTTCAGAGTATAGGGCCAGGCCCCAGAGGCTGGCGGAGGGTTTTCCCACTTCGGTCTCCTCTATATCAGTCCAGTTTTGTATACTTCAGAATCTTAGCAGTAGATAGAAAGCAAACAAGAACAGGTCTAACCTTCAGAAGCGACTGGGCCTGAATCTTCCAGCTGAACCAAGAAGAGCATGCCACTCCAGACTGGCCTGAACAAGCTCCTCTCTCCTCCAACACCCGGAAGCCAGTCCCCCAGGGCAGGCAGGAAGTGCTATTCACAAGACCCAACTGCCATTCCCAATTGGCCCCTTCCCCCACAAACTGTCAGTCTTATTTCCTTTCCACAATTCTCTGTATTAAGCCATGGCCTAGAAACTCAAATACAGTGTATTGTTCTTACATTTTTATTGCCTTTTTAGCCATATGCTTACTTGAATAAATTTTTTTCTACATTCTTTGTCTTCAGTAGGCAGCACTGAGAAAAGGAACAAAACTAAATGAAAACCCATGATGTTAGTTTCTTGTCCAAGATGTCATAATTTTTCATGATAGTTTTTAGGGCATGAGTGACATGTGTGTAGAATTTACCAGCTGTGTTGAGCATTGGGAAGTTTTCTGTCCTGGCTATATCTTGACTATATGACCTAGGAAGACAATAATCTTCTCTATTGTTGTTATTAGGTCAAGAAATAGCTACATAAATATCCATGGGTAAAGAATCACCAAATTACCACTATTCTTTTCTATCTCTCATTATATGGATTCTAATCTCACAGCTTGTGTGGATCTCATTGCATTTCTTAGTGGAAAAGCAAATGCTTCATTGTCAGAACATCTTTTTCTCTTAATGAAGATGCTCACCATGGTTGGTTTGTTTTTGCTGAGTAGACACCCCTGTCCTTTTCCTTTCATTCCTTCTTTCTGTGGCTCTCTTTGATTCTCTAACTTCCTCACTAGACTGAAGTTTCCCTTCTCTCTGCCATCTCTTCTTTGTCCTATTAAAAAACTGACTCTTTTCCTTTTAGGAATACTTCATTTTCCCTCGCCTAGAGTATGGAGAGGTAGTCTTTGAGACTTTTTACCTCTTTTCTGAGAGGAAAAGCAGCCTAAACATACTAGAAACACAGATAGTCAGTTTTTTATCATTTTACTGCAAAAATCACACTCAGATTTCTGCAGAAATGTCTCTGTACTGATTAAAATTTTCAGTCTAATTTAAAAAAATTTTCCCAGAGGTGTTTACACCTCATTTCTTAACCATCCAAGTTCTTTATAGCCAGTTACCATGTATTAACTTGAAAGCTCCATAGAACTATCTTTTTATCAGTCAACATAATTTCAATAGCACTACATCCCTACTTATATCAACTTTATCAATTTCATTAATTTATCTCACCTGCTAATACGCTCTTCTAGTTTGTTTTGTTGTCTAATACATTCTACTTGTTATTTCTTTGTCTTGCCAAATACTTTGCCCTTTAAATTGTGTTTTTTGGAACTTGAAAAAAATCATTTTATTAGGGAAACAATGAACATGTTCAATACATCAAAAGCAAATATATTTTAGAAATAACATTAGTGAAAATCTTAAATTGAGATGTTTCTTTTGGCCAGCTATTTATAATATGACCCTGATTCCTTATGATAAAAGTGCTAAACTATACTCCTAACACTTGTCTCTATAATCTCATTCTTTTGGATTTTCTTCATTGATACTTCATTTTTACCTTCTCATCCTATATGATTCTTTTCACTGTTTTCTCATAGTAAATATCCATAAAAATACCCAATGTACCAAATGCTTTTCTCGGACTTGTTAACATTTTGTGGGTACCAGACGATCATTTATGTTGTTTCTCTGTTATTACCTGATGCCTGATACTTTACTGGTCTACTTTCTCTTCCCATCATAGATTTCTTTTTCTTCATTTCTCAACCATAACCACTGATTATCAGTAAATAGCCACATTTGCCTACTAGATAAAGTCTCATTTCCCTTTGGATTCACTGGAAACTTTTTTTTCTCAGATTGCAAGTTTTCCATTCATAGGATCACTAAGAGAAGAATATTTGTGTTAAAAAGATGATCATTTTTCACATGTATATTTCAGAGAGGGGAAAGTAATAGGTAAAAAACCATGGTTCCCATCCCCAATATGGTCCACAGAACATCAAAAGCTATTAAACTAGATGCCCATTTTTACATCTTTGCAAAAACTTTTTTTTATTGTTTGTCTTGTTTTATAAAAGTCTTCATTTATGTTGGAATGTTTAACTTATATCTGTCTTGACTATTCCCAAATGGTACAATCATATATTCCAATTTTACTTTTAATGAAGAGATGCCTAAATATATTCTGTACCAAATTTTAGAAGTTCATCTATAAAAAATTCCTAAGGTGCTAAAGGCAACCGAGCACAATATATTCCTTTTTTATCATGTAGCTTTGTCAGATGGAAATATACTCATCTAAACTTGCTCAGGGAGGATGCCTGTTATCACCTGATGTGCAGTTTTACTATTTCACAAATACCAAAGAACAATCAGAAAACAGCCAAAGTTTAGTTCTTTCCCCTTAATGCAAAGCTACTTTCCATGACCAATTTTGATAAAAACTTTTTGAAGTCAAGACCTGTTTTGGAAGGTTATATCTAGCTCTCAGAAAAGCAAATGCTTTCTTCTCTGTAGATGCTTCTAGAACAATTAAAGGATTTCTTTAGATTTTAGTCCGAATCAGATCAGAGATAGTATTATTAGTGACAGTCTTGGGAAGATCTTCATTAAAAACCTGCCACCGTGGCTTTTCTGCCTTTGAGTCAACAGACAACTCCACTCCCTTGCACTCCTATGGTTGAGTGCTCAACCATAGGCATAACATTCCACACTAGCTGACTAGGAACACCCCTGAGACAGCCAAAGATAAAGGAATCTCCTCCCTGTCGCGATAGTTCATCCAGTTCTTTGAGAAACAGAGTAGTAGAACACTTATTTGTGGGGATGCTTGGAATGTAAAACTCACAACATGAGGAATGTGCAGTGCTCAGTGCTATCTATCAAATCCCAGAACCAGGAGTTTTAATTCCAAAGGTTCATTCTCATGATTTAAATACTTGTGAGAGACACGTTGAAGTGTTTCACCTTCAGTTTACTTTCCATGTAAATGACTTACATGGCTATATGGTAAGGGTCATGTATCTAGTTTGGTCTTGGAGAAAACTTTATGGGAAATAGTGCAGGTCATGACAATTGGAGTGAATTGCATACTTAATTTTCCACCAGCCTCCATGGTGACCCTTGTCACTTTAAAGTGGATTTCAGTCTTAATGCCATGTGTGCCCCTCTTTTCTCACCTCTTCACCCTTTCTATAGCTCTCACTATATCTTGATACCATAGCTCACATTTTTATTTACAATGTATACCTGGCTCCTTCTCTCTTTCATGCCAAACAAGAGTACAATTCAAGTCACTCTGAAGGACAAAATTAGATCAACTAAAAGAGGAAGAAACAAAAACTACTGCAGTAACGTCTTTGTAGGAATGATATACACTTATCAAGGTAATCCTCAAAAATATGAACCTATAAATGTTAATAAAAAGTTTTCTACAAAAGACTACATCTTTACAGTCAACATTTCCTGAAAGATACAGACAAGACAAGATTCTGCTATATTTAATGCCTGGATGACAAGCTGTCTATCAAGGGACCACTCACTGGAAGCTCAACAGAGAAATGGAACCAGTTCAGAGACACCGTGAAGGAAACATCAAAGGCAGTCCTAAGCCCCAAACAACGCAACCACCAGGACTGGTTCGACGAGAACAACACTGCTATTGAAGACCTATTGAGCAAAAAGAACAAAGCCTTTATGGAGTGGCAAAATAACACAAACTCTGCTCCTAAAAAGGACAGATTCAAGTCTCTCCAAGCCACGGTGCAGTGTGTGATCAGGAAGATGCAAGACCAATGGTGGAAAAAAAAGGCAGAAGAAATCCAGCGCTTTGCTGATATTAAAAACTACAAACAATTTTTCAGTGCCCTCAAGACTGTCTATGGGCCATTAAAACCTACCACCGCTCCCTTGCTATCCTCTGTCAGTGACACTCTCATAAAAGATAAAAAAGGCATCAGCAACAGGGAAAGAACACTTCAGTCAGATTCTCAACCAACCTTCTTCAGTCGACCAAACCACCCTTGACCAGATCCAAAACCGCACCATCGAACAACTCCTTCAATAGAGGAAGTCCAAAAAGCCATTAAACAAATGAGTACAGGCAAGGCATCCAGTAAAGACGGGATCCCAACCAAGGTGTACAAGGCCTTGAAGGGAAAGGTGCTTCAGGCATTCCACATAGTGCTGACCAGCATATGGGAAGAGGAAGACATGCCCCCAGAACTCAGAGATGCCTCCATCGTAGCCCTATACAAGAACAAAGGCGCATGAGCAGCCTGTGACAACTACAGAGGCATCTCACTACTCTCCACTGCTGGAAAGATCCTCGCCCGTGTTATACTCAACAGACTCCTGTCATCTGTTTCAGAGCAGAACCTGCCCGAATCACAATGTGGCTTCCGACCAGATCGCAGCACCATCGACATGGTCTTCATGGTGAGGCAAATGCAGGAAAAATGCCTTGAGCAGAAACTGAGCCTCTACATTGTCTTCGTAGACCTGACGAAGGCATTCGACACATTGAACAGGGACGCATTGTGGGTGATCCTTAGCAAGCTCGGTTGCCCAGCAAAATTCATCAAACTGATCCAGCTCTTTCATGTCGACATGACAGGAGAAGTCCTATCTGGTGGAGAGACTTCTGATTGCCTCAACATCTCCAGTGGTGTGAAACAAGGCTGTGTCCTCGCTCCAGTACTATTCAACCTATCCTTCACCCAAGTATTAGGACATGCTGTGATGGATCTAGACCTGGGAGTCTACATCAAATACTGGCTGGATGGTTCACTATTCGACCTTCACCGCCTGACTGCAAAAACAAAGACAACAGAGAGACTCATCCTGGAAGCTCCCTTCGCACATGACTGTGCTCTCATGGCCCACCAAAAAAATAATCTTCAAACCATAGTGGACAGGTTCTCCTGCAACAAAACTGTTTGGCCTGACTATCAGCCTCAGCAAAACAGAGGTGCTGTTCCAACCTGCACCAGGGAGGCCAACTAACCAGCCATGCATAACTATCAATGGCACGCAGCTTTCTAACGTCAATACTTTCAAGTACCTGGGTAGCACCATCGCCAACAACGGGTCCCTAGACCACGAGATTAATGCCAGGATCCAAAAGGCCAGCCAGGCACTTGGGCGGCTGCGCTGCAAAGTCCTCCAACACAGCGGTGTAAGCACTGCGACGAAGCTCAAAGTGTATAACGCAGTGGTCCTCTGCTCATTCCTGTAAGGTTGTGAGACATGGACACTGTACCGAAAGCACATGAAACAGCTGGAGCAATTCTACCAACACTCTCTATGGTCAATCATGAGGATCCAATGGCAGGACGGAATCACCAACCAGGAAGTCTTCAACAGAGCCAACTCCACCAGTATTGAAGCCATGGTCCTCAAAACCCAGCTACGATGATCTGGACACATCATCCGCATGGACCCACAGTGAATACCAAGACAGGTATTCTATGGTGAACTGTCAGCTGGACTCAGGAAACAAGGCCGACCAAAGAAAAGATATAAGGGCCAGCTAAAGTCAAACTTGAAGTGGGCTGGCATTATACCAAAGCAACTAGAACTTGCTGCCTCTGTCATAAGCATCTGGAAAACCCACATTAACCATGCTGCCACCACCTTTGAAGATGAACGACGCTGACGTCTTGCTGCTGCGCATGAATGCCGCCACCAGGCCACAACTGCACCTCCCATAACAATTGGCGTCCCATGCCCCATTTGCCACAAACTCTGTGCCTCAGTCTTTGGACTTCAAAGCCACATGAGGGTACATCAATAGATGATAATGCACAAAGACAATTGTCATTCTCGGTCACTGAGAGACTACCAAGACCATTAAGAATCCTCTTACTTCAGAGATTATAATACCAACACATAAGGACTCTCTTCCAATGAGGAGTCTCTCAGAGGTATATAAGATTCTTTGAGGAATGTAACCAACGATAACTCTGATAACATTTCAATCATTAATAGCAAATCAGTAGAATAGACATTACTTATGGACAATGAATTGGGCTAAGAATATGTGCAGGAAAAAAAGTAGACTGAAGTATATTTGGGAAACTGTAGGGCATTCTTTTTGCATTTTTAACATCAATATCTCGACTGAATAGGATAAGTTAGAGCTTCTTCAAGTTCTTTTGTGACATGATTGAACTCTCTTGGGTCTTGGGTGATTCTCAAGGGGGAAGGAGGCTTGGATTTACTCACCAGATCAAGGGATGCTATCTATAAATGCAGAAAGATGCTTGTCCTTTATCAGTCCCATAAGCCTCTTCCCTCCAGAGGCTGCCTTAGTGTGAGAGGAGTGGGATGGAGTTCATGGAAGGGGGAGGAGGGCTTATGACTTACTGCCTTCTTATGCCTGGCAATTGCAGCCCAGCTTCACTCAGAGGCAGTATTTCCCAGAACATGTTGCATTTCAGGGTTTGGTACCTCTTGGCAAGGCTTTGCCCAGAACTGTGGTGGTAGGTTCCTACTCTGAATTGGGACCCTGGAAGCTCCAAAGAACCATGCCCATGAAGCAGGCAGGCTAGTTGGATCAGGCCTGGGAAGAGGCATAGGCTGAAGCTATCAGGCCTTTATGGTTCATAGAAGGGAAAGTGAAATTGGGGAGTTGGTCAGGCAGTCAGTGGAACAGGAGGCACTGTAGTAATCTTTATTCTTAGTCAGTCCAGTCTAGCTTATGCAGCAAGGCAGTATAAAAAGGAGAGAGTAAAAGGCTTGTGGCAGGCCAATCCAACTACCCCAACTATCAACTTCCCTCAAGTACTGTTGGAGACAATTTAAGACTCTAAGAAAAGCAGTGTTTTCCAGACTTTGCTTCCAAGTCTGTCTCTCAAAGCCACCATCAAGGCAAACAAACCTTGTGAATAAGGAACCTGAAATCTTCATTGCTGCTAATGATAACTCTAAGTACCACTGATCGGAATGTAAACTCAGAAAACCTGGAAAAGTGTTGGCTCTAAATCAACCATATTGCATCAAGCCTGGCACCTGAAAGTATGGTCCAGGAAAGCAACTTCATGGAGATGATGTGTCGTCAATTGTATGCATGTAAGTCTCCTTAGCATTTGTAGATACTGAAGACCAAAAAAGAAAGTTCTGTCCACAAAAGGCCTTGACACTGTCAAGGTGCTCCAACCATTATAGTTTTATTAATGGAAAAATATTAAAGAACATGTATCACCATTTATTTTCTTATTATACTTTGACCATGACACTTTTCTATCTGACTAGGACCTAAAATTTTCTGTGTATTGTACCTCTATTAAAATGTCAGCTTCTAAGAGTAGGAACTGTTTTTCTATTATATTTGTATTCTTTAGCACTTAGCATTGTTCTCTGCATATAACACTTGATTAATAAATTAATTTTTTGTTTATTCACCAGAACATTCCATGTTCCAGGCAATGTAACAAGTGCAGGAGTTAAAATAAAGACTAAAATACAGTATCTGCCTCATGAAACTCACATTCTTTTTGTTTTTAATTGAACAATTTTATTTAACTAATTTAGAATATTTTCCCATGATTACATGATTCATGTTCTCCCCCCCCCCCAATGTAGCAGACATGCAATTCTACTAGGTTTTACTTGTGTCATTGATCAAGACCTATTTCCATATTATTGATAATTGCACTAGGGTGATCATTTAGAGTCTGTGTCCCCAGTTATATCCCCATCAACCCATGTGATCAAGAAGTTGCTTTTCTTCTGTATTTCTATTCCCACGGGAACTCACATTCTAATGGGGTTAGAAACCCAACATCATAAGCAAAATCTTGTACATATAAGATTTATACAATGTGAATGAAATGTAATCTAAGAGGGAAGACATTGAGGGTAGAGGTGGGAAAAGTGAGATGGGAAGGGAAAGGTCCCTTTTAGAATAAAATGGCATTTCAACTGAGACTTAATGGAAACCAGGTGGTAGAGTTAAGGAGCGAAAGCATACCAAGTATGGGAGATAGTAAAAAAAAAAATACATGTAGTCAGAAGATGGAGAGTTGTATGGGAGAAACAGCAGGAAACACTGTCTCACTAGTTCACAGAGTACAAGGAAGGGAGGAAAAGGGTGTTAAGATATTGGAAAGGTAGAAAGGGGCCTGGTTGTAAAGACTAGAAATTAATTAACATACCATTTTTTGTAATTCATTAATAATTTTTCATGCAAATAATTTCTTCAATGAAAAGTAATTACCATAGTTCTAACTGCTATATATCTATTTTCTATATTAGAAATTTCATCTGTCATTCTAAAATTCAGTGGTCAAACTCAAATAGTGTCTTTGCAGAATGCCTGTTATATATGTGTGTGTGTGTGTGTGTGTGTGTGTGTATACACACACAAAACCCTTAGCTTCCATCTTAGAATCCTTAGAATCAATACTGTACATTGGTTCTAAGACAGAAGAACCTTCTGTCTTAGGAAATGGGGGTTAAGTGACTTGCCCAGGGTCACACAGCTAGGAAGTGTCTGAGGCTAGATTTGAACCCAGGACCTCCTCTCTTTGGACCTGGCTCTCAGTCCACTGAGTCACTCAACTGCCCCTAGATATTTTTAATACAAAGTTTTGATTCCATCAATAATCTTTATTGTTTAATCTTTTTAATTATATTTTTTCAAGTGGAATCTAGATAATCATTTTCTGATATTTTGCAATCTTTGAATCTAGATAATCATTTTCTGATATTTTGCAATCTATGTGTTCTCCCTCAATGTCTCTTCCACCTTCCTACCATCAAATATATGTAGTGTCTTATTTTTGAATAAATAAGTACTTTCTCTCCTCATTTTTGCATTTATGGAAGATGACATAAAAGTGATCATTCAGGTTAGAGAAATTTTAGGAGGCATTACTTTGTTGATAAGAATTTTATACAATTAGCATATAAAATAATAATTGAAGCAAGGCCTTTCTCAGTATGTGACATTCATAATAGATTTACCCAAACTTAATTGCTTAATAATTGCAGCATTTATTCTAGTGACCTTTTTCTGATTCACACAAATCATATTTGGAGAGTCAAATTGCTGCTTTTATTTAGATCTGTAGGGAATATGATATGCCGCTGACACCTCTCTTCTGATTTGCTCTCCAACCTTCTGCTAAATATCTCTCTTACCCTACCAGAGGCCATACCCTAGAGGAACTTGAGCCATGGGGCACTGCTTTCAAGGAACATTATTTCTGGAAAATCTCAGTCATAATTCATGCCACTCTTTTTTTTTTATTTGCCTCTTCTCTACAACTTCCTCATTACCCAACTTCCTTTGGTGGAGGATTTCCCCAATGAGATTCCAAGCTCCTTGAGAACAAGGATTATCTTTTGTCTTCTAACAAAATATTTGATGCCTTTTAAGCACTTGATACTAGTTTGTCCACAACAATGAGCTACTTTCTACATTTTTAGAGGAGACCTTTAACATTCTCTTATTCTTCAAGGCTCTCTATCTTAAATAAAAGTAGATTATTGGTATAACCTGATATGGTAATGTAATCCCCCCCCCCCAATCTTTTATCTGTTAACAATCTTAATTGCCTAATTACATTTCCTAATGTTTCTTCATGGCAGAGGTAATGAATTAACATTTGGTAGTGTTTTTATTTTATTTTGTTAAATGTTTACCAATTACATGTAAATATATTAACATTCATTTTTTAAAACTGAATTCCCAATTCTTTCCTACTTGAGAAAGTGACACTTTTTATTTCAATTATACATATGAAGTCATGCAAATCATATTTCTACTGCCACTTTGCAAAAGAAAGCATACCCATAAAATCTAGAAAAATAAAACAAATTTTTAAAGTATACTTCATTCTGTATTCAGAGTTCATTAGTATTCTCTCTGGAGACAGAATTTTTCATAATGGGTCTTTTGGAATTGTCTTGAATCATTGTCTTGACCAGACTAGCCATGTCTTTTACAGTTAATCATACTTAAAATATTGCTGTTACCATATAGTGTGCTCCTGGTTCTGCTCACTTCACTTTGCATGAGTTCATATAAGTCTCTCTTAACTTTTTTGAACCCATCTTGCTCATAATTTTTTTCCTGTTTATCATTTCTGAAGCACAATAGTTTTTTTTTTCTTTTAGCCGAGGCACAGCAGAGTTTGCTCTAATACTTTAAATGAGTTTCTTATAGACAACATATTGTGGAATTCTGACTTTTAATCCACTATGCTATCCTCTTCCATTTTTGGGGTGAGTTTATCTCATTCACATTCAGAGTTATGATGATTAACTCTGTATTTCTTTCCAGCTTATTTTTCTGCTGTTTAACCTTCTCTATCTCTCCTGCCAGCCTTTTCCCTGTTTACAAATGCTTTTGCTTCTGTTTACCTGCCTCCTCAAATTCTTCCTCCCTTTTGTCTTCCCCTTCCTTTTTTTATTCTCCCTCCCTTTCTGCCATATTGGGTAAGATAGATTTCTATATCTATTTGTGTGTTACTCCTGCTTTCTGCCAATTCTGATGAGAGTAAATTTCAAGCATTGCTCACCATCCCCTCATCTTTTCTTCTACTGTATTAATTCTTTTATGCTTCCTCATATGAAATAATTTACTGCCAACTTTCTTTGCTTTTCTCTTTTTGAAGTATTACTTTTTTCTCTTGATTTAAAAAAATATCCCATTATATTTAACTCCCTCCCTGGTCTATCTATATATACTCCTATTCATTCCTCTAATTGTGATAAAATTCATAAGTATCTTCAATATCTTAAGAAACCTGAGCACTTTAGATATCTTAAGTACTTCAGATATCATAGATATCTTGAGCATCTTATTTATCACTTTCTTACTAGTAATATAATCAGTTTAACCCCATTGTTTCCCTTGATTGCTTTAAGTGTATAGGTATCTATTGTACTAAAGAAATCTTAAGTGTCCTAGTTGCCAGTTTTCCATGCAGGGATGTAATTAATTTAATTCCACTAATTCCTTTGAGTTTTTTTTTTTCTATTTTCCTTTATATACTTTTTTTCGAGGTTCTAATTTGGTCACTGAATTTTCTTTTTAGCTCTAGAGGTTTTGTCTGGAATGCCTGGAATTCCTCTATTTCATTAAATGCCTGTTTCTTCCCCAGGAGTATAATGCACAGTTTTCTGGGTAGGTGATTTTTGGCTGTAGGCCTGGTTGTTTTGCCTTGTGGAATATTAGATTCCATACCTTCTTATCCTGCAGTATAAAATCTAGTAGATCCTGTGTAATCTTGATTGTAGGTCCATAACATTTGAATTTTTGTTTTGTGACTGCTTTGTAGTATTTTCTCTTTGATTTGGGAGTTTTGGAATTTGGCTATAATATTTCTGGGATTCTTAGATTTGAGATTTCTTTCAGAAAGTGGTCAGGGAATTCTTCCAGTTTTATTTTCTCCTCTTGATCAATAACATCTGGGCAGTTTTCTCTGATAAATTCTTTCAATATGCTGTCTAGGTTCTTTTTTTTTATCCTGGCTTTCAGGCAGTCCAATGATTCTTAGACTATTTTTTTGTGCATCTATTTTCTAGGTTAGTTGTTTTTCAGTGAGAAATTTCAGATTTTCTATTATCATTTTTTCAAAATTTACTTTATTGTTTCTTGCTGTCTCATGAAGTTGTTAACTTCTATTTGTCCAATTCTCATTTTTAGTGAGCCATTTTCTTCTTTGAGACTTTGTACTTCCTTTATTAGGTAATTATATATATAATAATGTTTAAGACATTATATTTTCTTTTTTAGGAAATTATTTTCTTTAGTAAGTTTTTGTTCTAAACTGTTATTTTTTCTGTAATTTTCTTTTCTAATTTTTCTTCTAAGTTTCTTTTATTTATTTATTTGTTTATTCATTCATTCATTTATTTATTTGTTTATTTTTTCGATATCCTTTTTTGGAGTTATTTCAGGGATTTTATTTTGGACTCAACATCCTTCCAAATTTTCCTTTGTGACTTTACATGTTTTCATTTCTGTATTGGTGTCTTCTTTGGAGCTTATATTTTGGTCATCTGTCTTGTTGTGATATTTTCCTGACATAAGGCTTTTTATCAGTCTTTTGCTAATTTTTCAATTATTTTTCCACTTGATTTTATGTTTAGGCTGAAGGTTAGCTTCATTCCTGGAGTGGAAGAAATACTGTTCTACAGTTGTACTGTTTCTTGAGTCAAGTCAACTATCTTGGTCTCAGATTGAGCACTCTTCATAGTTGGCCTGCTGTGTGCGGGTTTCAGCTATTCAGTTCAAGTGATTGGGGATAGTTCTGCCCAGTCCCACCAAGGCTGGCCTTTGTGGCCTGAGTTGCACCTACTTCTGCCTGTACTGAGTCACACACAGCTTCTGTTCCAGCTGAATTATGCAAGGCTGCTTTCCTCCCACTGTTGTTTGTTGTATATTACATTGGTTTCTGTTCTTACCCTGTGGTTGGATTTGGTTGTGGTTGTGGTTGGATTGAGTCAGTTGTTCTCTTTCTCGTGTGTTTGTGGTCTGAATCCCACTAAGGTTTGTTCATCACTCCTTTCTCATATCCTGATGAAATGGAGTACTTCTTTTTACCTATTGATGTTGTTCTGAATTGGAGCATGGCTTTACCTCTCTGTTAGTTCTGAGCTCCAATATTTGTTTTCAAGTGTTTTTGTTATTCTGTGATTGTTTTGATGGTGATTTGGAGGTGTTTTTTGAATGTTATTTGTATCTTATATATTCTATATGTACTCACATTATTGTATTTCTCCCATGTATATAGTTACATAATTCTGTAATAGATACAAATTCTTTTGCATCTTTTTGTGAATACATGAACTATGTTAAAATCAAGTAGAAAATGTTTAACCATATTGTGACTTATTTCTATTCACTGTTAATTGATACTTTTCTTTTTCTTTTTTCTTTCTTTCTTTTTTGGGGGAGTAGGCAATTGCATTGCCTCCTATAGCAAAGTGGCCTTACCAAAATGGGTTTACACTCAATACTTGGTTTCGTATGGATCCATTAAATAACATCAATGTTGATAAAGATAAACCTTATCTTTATTGGTAAGTAATTTGTTTAATTTTGAACCTCTTTTTAAAAATAAATTTTACTTATACCATTTACAATTGTATATTTATGTTAAAGTGAATAATTCACATTTGTATATGGTTTATTAACAAAGCAATTTTCCCCCTTTAACAATTCTATGAATTAGATTATGTGCAGGTATTATTATTCCATTTTACACATGAAGAAATAGGCAAAGGAAGGCTAAATGACTCAGCCAGGATTACACAGACACTTAATAACTAGATTTGAACCTAGATCTTCTTACTAAAATAAGATGCTGTTTCTATGTTGCTTCAAATATGTAAATAGACAGTATATATCAAGAGAAAACTAAGTCCATGGTTTGTTTTTTTTTTCACATGAATTTGAAAACATTTATGTAGTGATTTTCTGGCTTTACTGTTCCAAAGCCAGGTCACTGAATCATTCAGTAAGAATTCTAGGCTGTATACCTAAGTAATTATGAGTGTCTCTTTCTAATGCTCCTGTCTTTAACTCCCATTCTGTTCTTTTTTCCCTACTGTTAAGAGCTAGTAATTAACTTCCCAGTTCCATTAAAACAATGAACACCTATTATATTTTTCACAAGATTGTTTATTTTGAAGATATACCAAAAATAGAAGTACAGACATTTCCTCCAATAACTGTGGGATATACTCTTCCTTATACTGTTTCTGACCCTAGATGTCAGAGGTTTAAATTTAATACTTGGTCAGGAATGTATTGAGATCTTTACATTACTCCATCCATACTTAGGCATACTTTAGGGGAAGATAAAGTTGTAAAACTCCTTAGTGAACAATGAAGGTACTTAACTAATACTTATAGTAAGCAAAAGCCCTTAAGCTAGGTCTATTTTTAGATCTAGTGTAAAAGGGTGCTAAGTACCTATGAAGGTCAAATTAATCACTAAAAGGTCAGGCAACTTGCAAGGGGCAAGCTTAACAAAGAGGTGTGAAGTACTCAGAGATATAATCTACCCAGAGAAGGTGAGAGCTAAAAACTAAGAATGGGCTGACCTAGGAAAAGTGTCTACTGTGATTGGTAGACATGTAAATTTAGGGGAGGTGACCCAAGAGAAATTTCTCTTTAAAAGGAGCTGTCTGAACCAGTTCAAGTTAGTCAATTGAGTTCAGCTTTGGTAGCTGAATTGGAGGTCAGGAGTCAGAGGAGGCTGCTGGGTCTATGAACACTAGAGTTTTGCTTGGAAAGATCTTGTGGTGAGTGATTAAAGACTGACTTAGTTTCTCTCTTAAAGAGAAAGGCCTACTATTTCCTCTTACACTGTCTCTTTCCCTTTCCTGAATTCCTTCATTTATATTAATTAAAATATCCATAAAACCCAGCTGACTTAGGTATTTCCATATTTGGGAATTTTTCCCATGACGTCCACTTATTTTTGATATAAAATCAAGACACTAAAAATTATCGTGGTCACACTGAGCTGTTTAAAATCCACAAAGAAGATGCTTTTAAAGTGTTACTCCACATATGCCAACAAATTTGGAAAAAAAAGAGTAGCCACTGGATTGAAATATATTAGTTTATGTCCCAATCCTAAAGTAGAATAAGGCCAAGGAATGTTCTAATTACCAAACAATTGTGTTCATTTCACATATGAGCAAGGTTATGCCTAAGATGTTGGAAGTTATATCTACTCTTTGACCTCACAATACCACTACTAGGTCTGTATCCCAAAAAGATTAAAGATAGGAGAAAAGAATCAATCTTTGCAAACATTTATGGCAGCTCTTTTTGTGGTGGCAAAGAACTGGAAACTGTAGGGATATCCATCAATTGGAGAATGGCTGAACAAGTTGTGATATGTTCTTGTAATTAAATGCTATTGTGCCATAAGAAAAGATAAACAAGATGATCACAGGAAAATCCTGGGAAAACTTATATGAAATGATGCAAAGTGAAGTGAACAGAACATGGAGAACATTGTACACAATATCAACAATAATGTATAATGATCAACTGTGAATGACTTGATTATTATCAATAAGGTAAGGATCCAATACAACTGCAAGAGACTCATGAAATAAAAAAGATATATGCTACAACAGAAGGAAAAGATGGAGTCAAATGCAAATTGAAACACACCATTCTTTACTTTTATTTCCTCTGTAATTTTTCTGTAGTGTAAGCAATGTTTTGTTTCACTATATGATGAACATGGAAATATGTTTTATATGATAAATATATACAACATATATCATAATACCTGCCTTCTGTGTGTGGGGGAGACAGGGGAAGAGGGAGGGAGGGAGAGAAAAAGGATTATAAAATATCAAAAAATGAATATTAAGAAATAGTATCGATATGTATCCTGGGGGAAAAAATAAAAGTTGTGACAAAAAAGAAAAACTTGAGGAAGAAGAGAGAAAAAAAGAGGAAGGAAAAAAAAGGGAATAGAGTAGAAGGAAGAGCAGCAAAAGAAGGCAGGAAAGAAAAAAAATGTTGTAAGTCAGACTCCAGCAAATTGTGAATGAAGAAGTAGTTGAAGAGCAGGTTAGTTTTCAAATAAGCAGAGAGAAGCTACCAGGTAAACATGGTGGCAGTCTAGACACAAGACTTGCCTCTCTTCAGCACCGACCAATATAGAATACCAAAAAAAAAAAGACCAAGAAACCAAATTCATGAGAAAGAAGGGACTCTACAGTAAGGCGCAGCATTGAAGGTATGTGGGATTTGGGCATTTTCACACTATAAGGGGGTGAAAAACCTCCCTCCCAACCTGCGAGATTATCTACCCGCCCTCCTCCCCACCTCCAGAGCCAGAGCCAGTGCACCCCAGAATCAGTGAGTGAGGGGAACCTCTGAAGTGAGTAAGGGGCACCTCTAGATTCTTGGGAGCTGACTAAGACGACCAAAGACCTACCCCTGAGAGCAGATGCAGGATGAAGAACGCAGACTGTGGGTGCTCCTGGAAAATATAACAGAGAAAGGCAGCAAACAGCAGAAGTTGTGGAGATTTGAAAGTGTGCCTCAGGTGAAATCCTTGCTCCTTAGCTCCATACACAGAGAACTTGCCCATTTCACTCAGATTTCTGACTAAAAAGGGAAGGAAAAACCTCCACAGTGATGGCAAATTATACCCAGGAGGAAGAACCTCCCTCCATGAAAATCAGGAAGAAGGGGTTGACCCTGTAAAATTTTTATGGAGGAAAAACCCAGGCTACAAAGGAAATACAGGAGGAAATTCAAATAAACTCAAAACCTTCAAAAAAATGGAAATTGTCCACAAGCTCTTGAAGAATTTAAATTGGAGTTTATCAAAAAGATGGAAGCCTTCTGGCAAGAAATGTGGGAAATAATTCAAAGCGAAAATAACAGTTTAAAAGACAAGAACTCCAAATTGGAGAGACAGCTGGAAGCCTGGAAAAGCAGGACAGATCAAACCAAAATGGAAAATCACAAGATTATAGTGGAAAATCGGGCCTTAAAGGCCAGAAATTGGGAACTGGAAGAGCATGATCTTGCAAAACAGCAAGAATTAATAAAGCAAAGTCAAAAGACTGACAAAATAGAAGAAAACATAAAATATCTCACTGACAAGATGACAGATCAGGAAAACAGAGCAAGGAGAGACAATTTGAGAATCATTGGTCTACCTGAAAATCCAGAAATAAACAGAAATCTTGATATCATACTACAAGAAATCATTCAAGAAAACTGCCATGATGTTTTTGAACAAGGGGGAAAAATAGACATTGAAAGAGTTCATAGAACACTCTCTACACAAAATCCCCAAAAGACAACTCCGAGGAATGTAATTGCCAATTTCCAAAGCTTTCAAACTAAGAAGAAAATTCTGCAAGAAGCCAAAAAGAGACAACCCAGATACCAAGGAGCACCAATCAGGATCACACAAGACTTGGCACCTTTCACACTAAAGGACAGCAAGGCTTGGAACATGATATTCAGAAAATAAAGAGAATTGGGTCTTCAACCATGGATCACCTATCCATCAAAACTGACTATATACTTCCAAGGGAAAGTATGGGCATTCAACAAATTAGAAGATTTCCAAGTATTTGTAAAGAAAAGACAAGAACGAAGTGGAAAGATTGATACCCAAGAACAAAGATCAAGAGAAACATGAAAAGGTAAATAAGAAAGTAAAGAAAAAGGGGAAAAATGCTTTTTTATTCAAACCTTTTTTAAGGGCTATAATTAGATCAAATTATGTATGTCAATATAGGGGGAAATGTTATTTGTAACTCTCAAAAATTATATTCACTATTATAGTAATTTGAAGAATCATTCACAGCAAGAGATTGGGGTAGTAAGTGCTATAAGATGATATGAGAAAAAAGAAAAAAGGGGGGGAATCATAGATGGCACCAAGATATACTTGAAGAAATAAAATGAATAGCATAATCTTTATCATACAAAGATACGCATGGGAAGGGGAGGGTGAGAATAGTTTATAAGAAGGAGAGGAAGAGAGTGCCAATAGGTAATACTTAAACCTTACTCTTAATGAAATCAATTCTGAGAGGGAAGAGCATCTAGATCCACTGGGGTCTTGAATTCTATCTTATCCTACAGGGACAGTGAGAAGGGAAACTAAGGGGGTTAGGAGGAAGGCAGTACAAAAAGGGAGGGAAAGAGAGGGGGTGAACTCAACAGACTCTAAAAAAACAAGATGGCAAAAAAAGGGAGGGGCCAGAAAGGGAAGCATATCAATAGAGAGGATTAGGGGGATTGATTAGAAGTAAACCACTGGTTTAAAAGGACGTAGCAAAAGAAGAAGGGACAGATCTAGGAGAGGATATCAAAATGCTGGGGAATACAGAAGTGACAGTCATTACTTTGAATGTGAATGGGATGAAATCACCCATAAAACGAAAAAAATTGGAGAGTGGATTAGAATCCAAAATCCTACCATATGTTGTCTACAAGCAACACACCTGAGGAGAGTAAATACTCATGAGGTTAGAATCAAAGGTTGGAGCAAAACCTATTGGGCCTCAACTGAGAGAAAGTAGGCAGGAGTTGCAATCATGATATCTGACAAAGCCAAAGCAAAAATAGACCTGATGAAAAGGGATAGGGAAGGTAAATACATCCTGATAAAAGGGAGTATAGACAATGAGGAAATATCACGAATCAACGTGTATGCACCAAATGGTATAGCACCCACATTTCTAATGGAGAAACTAGGAGAATTGAAGGAGGAAATAGATAATAAAACTATACTAGTGGGAGATCTGAACCAACCACTATCAAATTTAGATAAATCAAATAAAAAAATAAATAAAAAAGAGGTAAAAGAGGTGAATGAAACCTTAGAAAAATTAGAGTTGATAGATATATGGAGAAAAATAAATAGTGACAAAAAGGAATACACCTTCTCAGCAGCACCTGGCACATTCACAAAGATTGACCATACACTAGGTCATAAAAAAGTGGCATACAAATGTAGAAAAGCAGAAATAATTAATGCAACCTTTTCAGATCATAAGGCAATAAAAATAATGATCAGTAAGGGTACTTGGAGACCAAAATCAAAAATCCATTGGAAATTAAATAATATGGTGCTCCAAAATCGGTTAGAGAACAAATCATAGAAACAATTAATAATTTCATTGAAGAAAAGGATAATGGTGAGACATCCTTTCAAACCTTATGGGATGCAGCCAAAGCAGTACTCAGAGGAAAATTCATATCCCTGAGTGCATATATTAACAAATTAGGGAGGGCAGAGATCAATGAATTGGACATGCAAATCAAAAAAACTTGAAAGTGAACAAATTAACCCCCCCCCCAAAAGAAAACTAAATTAGAGATCCTAAAATTTAAGGGAGAAATTAATAAAATTGAAAGTGAAAGAATTATTGAACTAATAAATAAGACTAGAAGCTGGTATTTTGAAAAAACAACAAAGAAAATAGACAATGTATTGGTCAATCTAATAAAAAAGGAGAGAAGAAAATCAAATTAATAGTATCATAGACGAAAAGGGAGACCTCACCTCCAATGAAGAGGAAATTAAGGCAATCATTAAAAACTATTTTGTCCAATTATATGCCAATAACTATACCAATCTAGGTGATATGGATGAATTATTTAAAATATAAATTGCCTATATTAACAGAAGAAGAAATAGAATTCTTAAATAATCCCATATCAGTAAAAGAAATTGGATAGGCCATCAAAGAACTGCCTAAGAAAAAATCCCCGGGGCCTAATGGATTCACTAGTGAATTCTATCAAACATTCAAAGAACAGCTAATCCTGATACTATACAAACTATTTGACATAATAAGCAAAGAGGGAATTTCTACCAAATTCCTTTTATTACACAAATATGGTACTGATTCCAACGTCAAGCAGGTCAAAAACAGAGAATGAAAACTATAGACCAATCTCCTTAATAAATAAAGATGCAAAAATCTTAAGTAGTATACTAGTAAAAAGACTCTAACAAGTTATCACGAGTGTTATTCACTTTGATCAGGTGGGATTTATATCAGGAATGCAAGGATGTTTTAACATTAGGAAAACCATCCACATAATTGACCATATCAACAAGCAAACCAACAAAAATCACATTATTATTTCAATAGATGCAGAAAAAGCCTTTCACAAAATACAACTCTCATTCCTATTGAAAACACTATAAAGTATAGGAATAGAAGGGTCCTTCCTAAAAACAATAAACAGTATTTATCTAAAAGCATCAGCCAACATCATCTGCAATGGGAATAAACTAGATACGTTCCCAATAAGATCAGGAGTGAAACAAAGATGCCTGTTATCACCTTTATTATTTTATATTGTTCTAGAAACACTAGCAGTAGCAATTAGAGAAGAAAAAGGAATTGAAGGTATTAAAATTGACAATGAGGAGACCAACTTATCACTCTTTGTGGATGATATGATGGTCTACTTGGAGAATCCTAGAGAATCAACAAAAATGCTAATTGAAATAATCAACAACTTTAGCAAAGTTGCAGGATACAAAATAAACCCACATAAGTCATCAGCATTTATATATATATATATATATATATATATATATATATATATATATATATATCCAACACATCTCAGCCTCAAGAATTAGAAAGAGAAATTCTATTTAAAATCACCCTAGACAATATAAAATACTTAGGAATCTATCTCCCGAGACAAACACAGGAACTATATGAACACAACTACAAAACACTTTTCACACAATTAAAACTAGATCTAAACAATTGGAAAAACATTAACTGCTCATGGGTAGGATAAGCAATCATAATAAAAATGATCATCCTACCCAAATTATTTACTTATTTAGTGCCATACCAACCAAACTACCAAAAAACTATTTTACTAAATTAGAAAAAAACATAACAAAGTTCATTTGGAAGGGCAAAAGATCAAGGATATCCAGGGAAACAATGAAAAAAACTGTGAAGGAAAATGGTCTTGCATATCTCAAAGTATACTATAAAGTAGTGGTAATCAAAATAATATGTTACTAGTTAAGAGACAGAGAGGAGGATCAGTGGAATAGACTTGGGATAAGTGACCTCCGCAAGATAGTCTATCACAAGCCCAGAGATCCCAGCTTTTTGGACAAAAATCCACTATTTGATAAATACTGCTGGGAAAATTGGAAGACAGTGTGAGAGAGATTAGGTTTAGATCAACACCTAACACCTCACACCAAGTTAAACTCAGAATGGGTGAATGAATTGAACATAAAGAAGGAAACAATAAGTAAATTATGTGAACACAGAATAGTATACACGCCAGACCTTTGGGAAACGAAAGATTTTAAAACTAAGACTTAGAAAAAGTCACAAAATGTAAAATAAATAATTTAGATCACATCAAATTAAAAAGTTTTTGTACAGAGAAAAACAATGTAGCCAAAATTAGAATGGAAGTAACAAATTGGAAAACAATCCTCAGAACAAAAACCTCTGACAAAGGTCTAATTACTCAAATTTACAAAGAGCTAAATCAGTTGTATGAAAAAAATCAAGCTATTCTCCAATTGATAAATGAGCAAGCGATACGAATAGGCAATTTTCAGTTAAAGAAATCAAAACTTTTAATAAACACATGAAAAAGTGTTCTAAATCTCTTATAATCAGAGAGATAGAAATCAAAACAACTCTGAGGTATCACCTCACACTTAGTAGATTGGCTAACATGACAGCAATGGAAAGTAATAAATGCTCGAGGGGATGTGGCAAAGTTGGGACATTAATTCATTGATGGTGGAGTTGTGAATTGATCCAACCATTCTGGAGGGAAATTTGGAACTCTGCTCAAAGGGTGCTAAAAGACTGTTTGCTCTTTGATGCAGCCATAGCACTGCTTGGTTTGTACCCCAAAGAGATAGTAAGGAAAAAGAAATGTACAAGAATATTCATAGCTGTACTCTTTGTGGTGGCCAAAAATTGGAAAATGAGGGGATGCCCTTCATCAGGGGAATGGCTGAACAAATTGTGGTATATGTTGGTGATGGAATACTATTGTGCTCAAAGGAATAAAAAACTGGAGGCATTCCATGGGAACTGGAACAGCCTCCAGGAGTTGATGTAGAGCGAAAGGAGCAGAATCAGGAGAACATTGTGCACAGAGACTGATACACTGTGGTACAATCGAATGTAATGGACTACTCCATTAGTGGCCATACAGTGATCATGAACAACCCAAAGGGATCTATGAGATAGAACACTATCCACATTCCGAGGAACAGCTCTGGGAGTAAAAACACCGAAGAAAAAGAACTGCTTGATTATATGTATCAAGGGGGTATGATTGGGGATATAGATCCTAAATGAACATCTTAGTTCAAACATTAATAGCATGGAAATAGATTCTGATCAAGGACACATGTAATACCCAGTGAAATTGAGTGTGCTCTACTGGAAGGGTGAGGGTAAAGGAGGGAGAGGGAGGAATAGAATATGATTTTTGTAACCAGGGTATAATGTTTGAAATTGACCAAATAAAATTAAAAAATAAAATAAACAAAATAGCAGTTAAAATGGAAAAAGCAATGTTGATTCTATTGTGTTTAGCTTTCCTTATAGTCCAACAATAATAGTCATATATTGCTACTGGCATAGACATATCTTTGACTATAAAGACCTTTGTGGTGAGGTCTCTGCTTTTTAGAATACTGTCTAGATCTGACACCATTTCTATTGCTTTTCACTCTATTTACCAGTTTACTTTTTGATATTAAGCTTTAATAACAAGGTTTTCTTCTTTTACCTGTATAAAGAGGCTTCTTAATTCTTCTTCACTTTCTACCATCAGTGTGGTATCATCCTCCTGACTAAGACTATTGATATTTTTCCCATCAACCTTAATTCTAGCTTTTAATTCAGTCCGGTATTTTGTATAATGTATTCTACATATAAGTTTAAGGAATAAGGTATACAGACTTGTTATACTAATTTTCCAATCTTAATCAATTATTCCATGCTCAGTTCTAATTGTTTCTTCTTTGCCCACATAGAGGTTCTTCAGAAGTTAAGTAATTTGATCTGGTATTCACATTTCTTTGTGGACAAGTCACATTTTACTGTAATCTACATAGTTAGTGGCTTTAGTCAAAAAAAACATAATATGATGTTTTTCTGGAACTCCTTTGCTTTCTTCATGATCCAAAAAATGTTCTCAATTTGGTCTCCAAAAAAAGTGATGTCAGATCTTGACAGTATACTAAAAAGCAGAGACCACACCAACAAAGGTCTTTATTGTCAAAGCTATGTCTTTTCCAGTAGCAATATATGACTATTATATTTGGACTATAAGGAAAGCTAAACAAAATTCTCACTAGATTCCTGTGATTATATCATTGACAAAAGGACTTAAGGGAAGCAGTTTGAACTGTAAGGCTGGTCTTTAGGTGTGTCAGCCTGAAGAGACAGAACCAAATAGCTCTGAGTGTCAGAACTTTTCTTCCTCTCACTGTCTACTGCTAAGACTTTTGAAATTAAGAAAGCTAGAATAGATATAACATAGACAGGAATAACAGAAATCCTCCACCAGCATGTGAGGCCTGGCCTCAGCTCTAAAGCTGAGAGAAACTCAAACCTCATCTGGGGAATCCCTCTTCCCTCTTCCCTGATACCCTCCCAATCCAACTTGTTTTTAAAATATATCTTTATTTGAATATCACAGTCAGATAAGAGGACTAACATTTCAGGGGACATAGAGGGAGATGAACCTAAGGACAGTTAACTATAATGGTTCTTATTGGACCCCTGCTGTGCGACCTTGGTCTGGGGGACGCTTGTCCTTCAGGAGGGTCCATGCTTACCTGCTCTGAGGTGTCTGTAGCATTGTTCTATAGAGAAGAAGTCCTGTCAGGCTATCATAAGTGGCCCATTTCTCAGGAACCCTATTTTTCAAAAATAGCCTCTCGGCAAGGGGCATCTCTCTCCTTTTATCTCACAGGCAGCCATATACCCTCTCTCCCTTCAACTCCTCCATTCCCTATTACAAAACCTTCCATATTCTCTGTTCATCAATCCACACATTTTCCCTATAAATATTACATAATCAGTACTTAAAGAAATTCAGACTGTTCAACGGAAGATCAAATCTTGAAGCTGAAGTTTAAATGCTTTGGCCACATAATGAGAAAATAGGACTTATTAGAAAAAAACTCTGATGTTGGGAAAGATTGAATGCTGATGGAAAAGGGGATGGAAGAAGATAAGATAGATAGATGGTATTGCAAAAGCAATGCATATGAGCTTGGATGGACTTTAGGAGATAATGGAAGATATGTTCCATGAAGTCATGAAGAGTAGGACACAACTGATCAACAATATTAAAGGAATTGTGTGTGTTTTAAGTGGTGGAGATACAAAAAAGAAAAAATGCATATAACTATAATCTCAGTGAGTTTACAATTCTAAGGGGAAAAGCAGTACATAAAAGGGAGCTAAAAGGTTGGGAGCTATAAAGGAAGATACCCACAAAGACATTATATCAAAGTTCCACCAAAGTTCCATTATATATCAATAATGCCACCTTGATTTGTTTATAACTTCATAAAGGGAAGGTGAAAAGGAATGGGAAGGTAACTTGCATTTTAAAATTATCAGCTATATTCCAGGCGCTGTGGTAAGTGCTTTAAGCAGATAATATGTCATTTGATACAATAACTCTGAGAGAGAAATGTTATGATTCTCCTCATTTTACATTTGAGGAAACTTAGCCAAATAAAGATTTAGTCATTTGCCCATAGCTATAGTGTTTGAGGACATATTTGAACTTGGGTCTTCAATTGGAAGTATCTTTTACCTACATTATATTATTTGCTACTTCCCATTAAAAGCTTATCCTAAACTCATGAGTTATTAGTTTTTCCTTAAATTGTCTTGTGTTTGTGAATCAGTATGGATTTCTTAATAATAGTCAGGTAGAATGTGGGTTGGGACTTTATTCATTTTAAAGTTATGTTACCAACACCTTACCTTGCAGCATGTCTTGCTTTATAAGCAAATTTGCAAAGGAGTGATTATTTCCTTTGTATAGGGAACTTGCCAAGTGGGAACTTCTCCAATAAACAATAGGCTATGCATCAGTGATTTAGTAAGTAAATTTTAGGGGAATTTCTGGTTGACTAGCTCTATTATTACTGGGCAGATTATTTAACCTTTTTTGTGGCTCAGTTTTTTTTTTCATTTGTAAAATGAGGACAATAAGATGTCTTAAAAGATTTTTGTAAGAATCAATTGAGATGATATATGTGAAGATGTTCACAAAACTTAAAATGTCGTCTAAATGTGATTTACTGTTATTCTTATTTTTTCACATTCTTCAGATGGGCCTTTGATGGTCAGGCCAGGACTTCTGTCAGTATTTGTCAGCCAGTAATTATTGTTATTCTCTATACTTGAATACAACATTAAAATATTCTATCATTCTTAACTTTTCAGTAGTTCAAATCTTTGCTTTTCTGCACTCTGCCCCAAACCAAAACACTCAGAATTTCAACATGTTACAGTTTATTGTTTTGTCTGTAAGTATATGCCTGTTCTTTTCTGCTTGCCAAGTTGTGTGTACTTACATGCTTTTAATAGTAATTTGATACTATGCAGTTTTATTCTCTCTATTTCTCTCTCTTATAGTTTTCGTACTAGTAAAGGTGTTGGTTATTCTGCTCATTTTGTTGGCAACTGTTTGATAGTCACTTCTCTGAAGTCAAAGGGCAAAGGTTTTCAGCACTGTGTGAAGTATGATTTTCAACCACGGAAAGTAAGTAAAAATGAAAATGATTTTGGATTGTTTCTATTAGGTGAAATATTTTTATTACCAAGGCTTATAGAATAAATTGTAAAATCTGTTGAATTTTAGGTATATTTTTCCATGATTTACAAGTTCAGATGGGGTAAAACCTGAGAAAGAAACCATTCAATAAATAAATCTGTGGGCTCCGATTTTTTTTTTTGGATTCACATTATATTGTAATTAACAAAATAGAGACAAAATCTTTGCAGGAAGACAAATTTGATGTTGTTGATTCTTATAGCTTATGAATGAGACCAGTTAATTCATAACAAAAATGATAATTATTTTGAGGAAACAAATATATTAAATAATCCCAAAGATTAAGCTGAAAGGGACCATTTAGTTAAATTCATCCACAAATAAGAATCCTCTAAATATCATAGCTGACAGAGGACATATTATTTGTAAAGCATTTTGTAAACCTTAAAGTGTTATAAAAATTGTTGTGATGTTGATGATGATGATGATAAGTGCCTATTTGGTCTTTGCTTAGAAAGGAAAGCCATTCTTTCTCAAGACAATTTCTTTCAATTTTAAATGAATCTCATTATTATGAAGGATTTTTTTTTACATGAATATACATTTTTCTCTTTGGAGCCTAGACAGTGATCCATCTGGATGAACCAGAACAAAATCTGTTTCTTCTTCCACATAACATATCAGCTATTCATATTGAA